>NC_138864.1:119256071-119856071 GCF_965194805.1 Balaenoptera borealis | reverse complement strand
ATGCAGCCAATCAACCATCTCAACAGAAGCCAGCAATAAAAAACAGGTTTACCTAGGAGAAATTGTGGAGATCACTGTTGTCTGATGGTTTACACTCCTGTTAACTGCACAGAAAACTGACAACAGTTTTGAGAATTTTGTATCAGCAGAAACACTGCCAGCCTGGATGGAAAGGGACTGAGACGCAGAAGACACACCAAGAAGATGACATGACAACCAGAGTCAGAAATTGTAGTGATGCAGCTACAAGCCAAGGGAAACCAAGGATGGGTGGCAGCCACTGGAAGCCAGGAAGAGGCAAGAAAGGATTCTTCCCCAGAGCCTTCAGAGCGAGCAAGGCCCTGCTGACATCTTGATTTCAGATGTCTAGCCCCCAGAACTATGAGAGAATAAATTTCTGTTGTTTTAACCCAATACTTTGTGGCCATTTGTTAGAGAACCCAAGGAAACTAACATACCATCCATATCCATCCAGTAAGTCATTCATCCAATCCTCCCACTTGTGGTGGAAAATATTGAGAGACACATAGAAATTATATATCTTCTGTTCCTTTTTGGAATGTTTGGGAATTCAGAGGGGATATGGTTTTGTAAAAGTTTCAGACTTTCCTCCTATTTTCTCAATTTTTCCAAGATCTATATGAAGCTTGGTGTATGAAAGACTGATCTATATAAAGATGGTTTGAAAAGAAAGATATCAGGTTTTCCTTCTCTTGACCCAGACACGATCACTATTATTAATTATTACTAAGGGAATAAAGAGAGAAAGTAGAGAGAGGGAAGGTCAAAGAGAGCTAGGAAAGAAGGTGAGGGAGTAATTTTATCACACATGCCTGGCCTAGAAATGACATTAGTGGATCAGGAGCTGTCCCAAAATCCTAACGGGAGATGCCAGTCTCTGACTCTGTAACATACACTATTTGGTTTGAAAGAGCTATTAGATATCATGTAGTGTAGAGACATAGTGTTTAACCAGAAGCATGACGTCAGGCAACATTTCAGCATGCCTAGATTGTGAACACATGTAGATGTTTCTACTGAGGAATAGGGACCATGGGGACAGATGCACAACTCTGATGGCCATGACCAGTGAGCTGGGAGACAGCCTGCTAAGCAGCAGTACCGTCCTCGATGAGCGTGCCATGACACACGGGTATGGCTCTCTTCAAGGTAGGCAAGCACATCTTGGTTCTCCTGGGTTGTAATCATACAGCTTCAGAGATACCTTTCATTCAGAAGGTTGAGCTGAGTGGGTCCCATGCCATGTAGTTGAGCTATGTAAAACTACACATTTCAAAGAAAGGTCTTATGTTTACCAGAGTATGAAAAAGTTTAGGAGAGCGGGGTAAGGGAAAAGAATGGTTCTAAAGAAAATAATAGAGTGACAATGTGTTTAAATGGGTCCAAGAAAACAGAGAGATAATTGTCGGTACTTTGTAAGACGTCAGACTGAAGTACTATTTGTATTGTCATTAAACCTAATCTTTAAAACGGTTTGGGAAGACGTTTGATCATTTCGCACATGCTGCTAAAAATTGTATGATTTCAAAAATGTTGAAAACTATTGCAGTAAGATCTTTCACCACATTTTACAGATCTGCATTTCTTATAAAGTACCACCAACCTTGGTTAGCTGTGTTGTCAAATCATAATAAATAGAAAACAGGCAATTAGAGGTGGGAGGGCTGAAAGGAATGACTACACTTAGAGTTGACAGCCTGGTAAGAAGGAAGTAGACGTCTAACCACTATTTAGCTACCCAGTAAAGAGCTAATTTGTCATAATAATAGCAACTCTCAGGTGTTTCTGAAGTGCCTTGAGTCTTTAAGTTGTGTTCCCACTGAGACTCAGCCATGTGTGGGCATTTCAGGAGAACCAGTGAGGTACCCACAGATTATCTATTTTAGAGAACAACCTTGGAGCACCCTAGAGAAAAGATTGTTTGGGACCCCACAGTGTCTGTTACTCATTTTATCCTTTAGCTGAGTTCCCATGAACTTGTCTATTCTTAGGGAACCATGAGGCTGCAAGTAAGAAATGAGAGACCTGTTTCCACATAAAACTTCTGTGAGTTCTTAGGAGCAAAATAATTCAAAAGTGAGGGAAAATGTCCTCTCCACTTCTAAAGAGCAGCTTCAGAGATGTGACCCTGCCACAGAAGGAGCGTGCAGGCATCACAGGAAGTGGTACCAGAGTCGGCCGGTCATCTGGGGGCCACAGGTATTAAGGGCTTCATTTCATCATCAGTGGCAGAAGCAGTGGCCGGCCACGAAGCATCAACAGGCAACAGTCACTTTAGTGACGTCTTAACTCACTGCAGCAGGACAGTCTGAGAGTACAGATGACAAGGCCTGGGTGACAGATAAAGACACCTGTGACAGCAGGACCAGCAGGAGTGGCAGAGTGGAGGAGCTTCATCTGCCAAGAGTTCAGGAGCAGAAAAAGACCTCATGGTGTATTTGCAAAGAATTGTCCTTTTTCCCTTTAGTACTTGTACAAATCATTAGGGAAGAAAAATCCTGCAGTAACAAATGGGGGTTAGAGTCAAAGAAAGATATTTATTGTCATTACTGTAACTTTATTTTTATTCCCTGCCCAACTCCAGATCCCATCTGGTAGTTCTAGGGAAATATTGACTTCATTAAGAAAAAGTGTTAATTATTTGACATACGCTATTTAAGATAGCAGGTGTTACATAACACGTTTTACGAGTGTTTTCCCCAAAATGTTTTCTTTTTTTAAGTTTTGTACTTTAAGTTGTATGCTTTGGTTATCTGTGAAATTCACTTATGTGGAATAGCGCATTCCCTGACAGATAAATATTCTTATAATAATAGAGTGTTAATCCCTGAACAAATTTGATTAAAGATGGGTTTAAGAACAACTTATATTAAGAACAACTCTTGGTTTAATTAGGAGCAAAGGGACTTCTATTTTCAATAATTATCTTTTAAAGTTGGGCCGGACTTTATAAAACCTGGATTGATTTTATTGCCCAATGCCTTTTTAAAAATTATTATTCTTTCTTTCCATCCCTACTATAGCTGTTAAAAATGCAAATTTATGGCTGATTTCCTCTGTAGCATAAATATTCAAGTTCTGAAGTCAATGTAGTTTGCTTAGAAAAACTTCTCTTACCAGTCACAGAGGAAGGCAAACGTTTAACTGCTTCACAGCTGTCTGTCTTCTGCTGTGGGCAGTTTCAGCCATTCCTTGGTGCTGCAGTGGACTATAAAATTAACAACTGAGTGTTACGATACTCTGCAGGGCATCGTGCATCTGGCCCAAGGATTCATGTTGGGCAGCAGTGACATGGGTAAGTAACTGCAAAAAGACATCAGATTCCCAAATTAGACTGACTTTCTTTTTTTTTTTTTATAGCAGAGGCTCTCATATCCAATTTGCATACTGTACATTATCAACCCAAATGCTAATAAAATGTGCCCTGAGCAAATTGTTGCTTTGAATGGAAAATGAGATCTGTGGAATAAAAAGAGAAAGCAGTAGTGGGGAGAATTTAAATGTACACTCATCATGTAATAAATATTTTTGCATGTTTTCCCATTAAAGTATTAAATTTTCCTTGTTCAGGATTTTTTACAAATGAGGAAGGACCATGCTTATATCTAGACCTCAGATAGGCTCTCTCACATCTGAGGCCACAGCAGAAGGTATAAAATGTCTTGACTGTGAACATGGCTCAGACTTGGATAAGATCACTAAGGAGTCTTTCCTAAAAAACTAATTCAAGAAGAAATATATCACCCTAAATTTCAAGACAGGTAGTATATCAATTTCAAAAAATGGTAGAGCCCAGGTAAACTATGTTTGAGGATACAATGAACTCTGTGGTGTGTATGTATTGTATATATATACAATGCACATATATATATATATAATGCACATATATACATATATATAATGCAATGCTTAATATGATGCAGGCCCAGGGTAAACATTCAATCAATGCATCTTTTGTTTGTTTTACAGGGAACAAAAAGCAGCAACAAACAGAAGTCCTGGGAATTTTCCATGTCTCAGAAAAGAGGGATGGAATGCCATTTTTCTTTATATCAGTTCATAAAAGCCTTTCTAGTACTCTCTATTTTCTCCTAAAAAATAGATTGTAATTTTATTCCAAAAAGATAATTTAAAGCAAGTGAAAAAGTGCTTATTTTTGCCTCAGATTCAGCTATTTCATTGGGAAATAGTGATTAAACAACAAAGATGAGTCTTTGAAGTAGTTCTCCATTCTGATTTCCATAGCTAACAAATGGGCCATGTTTTGCCAAGGACACTCCAACAGAAGAAGGGAAGTTCTAAAACATACTTGTTCCCTTCTCACCTCCATCAATGACTAATACAGCGCCAAGACCTGCATCGCCTCTTTTTCTGGGACCGTTCTATAAATGGAAGGGTCTTTTAAAGTCTAGCAAAGGGCAGATCATTTTTTGAGGCTTCTCCAGAGATCTAAGGGAGTAAAGAGAGTGAAGGGGAAGCGAAGAACAGGAGTGCCAGCCTCCTTTCTATTTGGTGGGATGGGACCAACTCCTATATGGGATGGGGAAATGGCTTAAAAGTTATGAACTTCAGTGGATGCTTTATCAAGCTATAATTTCTAATAAGTTAAAATATGACTATCCCTCAAATATAGAATAAAGATATGTCAAGGATATATTTAACTCATTAATCTGAAAAGCAGCAGGATGGGAAAGCTGGTTCAGAGCAGAATTTGAAAGACTGAGTATACATAGGCAAAAAAGAAAGAATGCTAGAATACATTTGCTAGGTTACAGGCAAAACTGTTTAATGTCCTGCTGAGCAATAAAGCCATATATCTCAGGGTCATCTTTCCATGGAACAGAAATTTTTTGCATCTCTACAGGATAAAGTCTACATGTTAACAACATGTAATTTCATACAAACTTGACTCTAATAAATAGTAAATAGTAAGTCAAGACAGGGGTACATCCACAAAAGAATTAAATAAGACAGTGTTCTGTTACAACATGAAGAAAACAAGCAGTTATTCTTTTGCCTTATTTCCAAATTCTAGGTAATTTTTCTTAGCAGCCTCTAAGTTATCTAGATAACTTGGATTTCCTCTCAAGAAATACTCTTTTGCTTTTCTTAAAAGGTAATTCAAGAAAGTTGTAGTGATTTAGGTGTTCTTCACCATCTAAGAGATGCCTTCTATCTTTGAAAACTCAGCTCAAGAATCCCAATAACCCATGACCCCACCAACATTAGTATGAACTGCTACTCCCTTTGTGTTATCTGCACTTTTTGATTATAACAGAAGTTACGATCATTCATTTCTGTGTCTATCTCACACAAGATTATGAGTTCCCTGATACAAAGATTGCATCTTGATAATTTTAGTATCCCAAAAGCCCTTCTTACATACTACACTGAAGAATATACTCCCTAAAATCATCTTCATGGATTGTGAACAGAGACCAGATTTACATAGATTTTATATAATACCTCTTTACTGGGGACTATAGTAACCTGTCCAAAAGATGACTAGTTAGTAGCACATCATCCAGCGGAGTGTGATAATCCGCAAAGAGTTATCAAAAATTAATGCAACATAGTTCCTTTCTAACACATGTTAAAATGCACAATCCATAGTCACCTCATTTCATTTACAATATTCATAATTACACATACAGCACCTCAATTGGTTTAGATTTATTCTTCTATTTGTACAAAGGACTGTTTTCAGCCACAACTGGATGTGGCAAACATGCGCTCATCCAGGATTTACAAGGCACTCATGCCGTAATTAACATACCTTACGTCCAGTGAGTAGTAAAGTCATTTAAATGTCAGTAAAATTGAATGTCCATGTTTATGCAGTCCTTTATCTAAATGCTGCCATTTGAATAGCAACACCTATTTCATTTTCCCCTTGGTTTCCCTTGATTAAACTTGTAGTAGATTGCATTGAGACTGAATTGTCCAAAAAAGAATTCTAATGTTCTTGGCATTTATTCAGTATAGCAGGATAAAAATACTAAAGTCTTAGTGGTAACGACATCTGAGTTTCTGCAACACTGTAGCTTATTTCCAAAAGGTGGAAAAAGGATCCATTAGACTAAACTCTGGTTAAGCAAGATCACATCCAACTAAAAATTTATGTGATATCTTTGTCAAATTACATAATCAAACAGCATGACTTTTTTAGATTTCAGATACTAGATCTAACCTATGCCCAATAAGTTGAGGGCTGACTTTTAAGTGTGGCATTTCATGCACATACGTCATTAGTATGGATAATTGTAAACTATGGCTTCGTGGCCATCTGAATCATCATTTGGGTAAATATCTAACCTTTGTAGAAGAAACAAAGAGGGAAAAACATGTTAGGATTATATTGCTGAAAGTACACCTCAGTGAGCTTTTGCATGTATGTTTAGAAAATTATTTAGTATCCACAAGTGAATATTAGTGTGTAAGAAAGGGAAAGTGCTACTCCACTAAGTCAAGGAAACAATGCAAAAAGCAGGTGACTATGGTTCATGTCTAAATTCTGTCATTAACTAACCAGCTACACAGAGAGGGACAGTTCCCTTTACCACCCTGGGCTGTATCAACTTCTCCACACATAGTTAGAGAGAAATTTGCCCCAGATATTTCCTGATGTCTTTTTCAGTTTTAATATTCAATCTCCATGTAGGTAGGACCAAAGAAATATGCTTTGGGGCCATTCTTTTAAAAACAATCCCTCCCTAACCTCCATCAAATCACTAATCCCCAGGAATTTTTCTTTCTAGAATTTTACTCTAAGCCATTCATTTCTCTCTACCTATAGCCTCCTTTTTGGTTCAAGCTAGCAGGGATCGCTGCGTTGGATTTTAGTAGTAACCTTGGATCTGACTCATTCACCCACTCTTTGCCTAGCTGCTCCCCACACACACAAGTCTTTGCCCCACTATCCCCTAAATTATATTTTTAATGAAAAATAATATTTCTTTAAAATTTAAATTAACCAGGGTCACTTCTTCCCTGGTTTTCCATTTCTCTTTGAAAAAAGCCAGAAATCCTTACCATGGCTTTCCAGCCCTATCTCACAGCCTTTCTTGCCCTACTTCAGAAATCTGTGACTTTTCTGAAACCCCCAGGATGTTCAGCATGGAGTGCTATTTCCAGATCTCTTTACCAAACTATTTCCATAATCTCACTTACTCAGGAAAACTTTCCCGATTCACACACCAAGTTAGATTCCATAAAAACTCTTGTTTTCCTTCCTTAACTATTTAGTAAAATTGTGATTATTAATTGTTTAAATATCTTTCTTGCAAACTGACCTGAGCCAGTCTTCTCCTCCAACAACTGGCAGATTACTTTGTGAAATAGGGTCACTGCCACCAACGAGAGGGAGAGAGGAGCCACCTGCACATCTCCTCACAGTGGGTGGTAGAAGACAAAACAAGTCTCCAATAAATTCTTCTACACAGAACATTTATTAGCCAGGAAGCACACAGACTTCCCCAGAGGCAGGGCCTATGAGTGAAATCCCACTGTCCTAACTTGGACACTGACAAGCAGTTTGCTAGATAGGTTCTGTTGACAAAAAAAATAATCAATAGTCAATCAAAGAAAGAAATGGAAATTTTTATTTGAGCCAACCTGAGGATTATAACCCAGGCGGCAGTCTTTCAGAAAGCTCTGAGGACTGTTCTGCCCATGAGAGGTCAAAGCACAGTTATATAAGTTTTGACATATTATTGACAGTTTACACAATCCAGATCTACATGTACAAAGCGAGTAATGGGTCATGGGTCATCGTGGCCCCTTACAAGATTAAGAAGGAAGGTTATCTCCTAAGGAGGTCTGGTTAAAGTGAAACAAGAGGGAAGGGGGCAGGGCACAACCTCTAAAAGAATGACATAGCCCTTGAGGATACGACATAAAGTGGTTGGAACCAACTAGGTCCAAGATGGCGGAAGATTCAACTTCCAGTGGACCTTGAGCCTCATTATACACTCAATGTAAAACATTAGCATCTAAATGACACACCTACAGGTGCCATGACAGTTCCAAAGCCAACCATAAAAGGTCAAAAAGTGGACAGTGGCCACTTCCTGGAAATCTCCACCCCTTCCCCCAAATAGTTGGAATAATCCTCCCACTCATTAGCCCATGAAATTACCCAGCCCATAAAAACTAACCACCCCATATTTCAGGACCTCTTGCCTTCTGAGATGTCCCACACTCTGTCTGTAGAGTGTGTTTCTCCCAAGGCCATTCTTGCCTTTTGGGAGAGACTGCATTCTGTCTATGGAGTGAGTATCTCTCTAAATAAATCCACTTCTAACCTATCACTTTGTCTCTCACTGAATTCTTCCTGTGATGAGACATAAAGAACCTGAGCTTCATTAAGTCCTGAGACCAGGTGTGTGATCTCAATTAAAAGGCAGTGGATTCAAGTCCCAAATCTGAGTTGTACAGTTTCAAGAGCAGACGCACAACGAACACTAAAGGGGAGGGAGGAGGCCCAAAGGGACAAAGAAAAATTTTACCTTCAAATGTTCTTGTCTTGCCATAACATATGAATTGTATTCCATCAGTTCCCTCCATTCAAATGCGTAATATTTTCTCTGCAGACTCAGCCGAGGCTCTAGCCAGATCTGATGTTAGCCTTCTGTTAACTGGAGTAAGAAGGTCCAGAGTGTCAAATGCCTATGTGTTAGACTGCTGGGCCTGTTGGTATATTACACCTCCATCATTCCCAAGGTTATACCAGTTTAGTTTAAATTCACTTAGTTTCCAAAGTCCTCCCTCCATGCCAGGAGGCTGGGTCTGGAGGGGTTTCCTGCCCTCCTTCCTGACTATGGGGCCCCCGTGCTGAGCCAAGGTAACCAGGGCAGAAGGTGGCTGTGTTTTCACAGTGAGTACCCTCTGGAGGGTCCTGGTATACTTTCCTCTGAATCAGCCTCAGGCCAAAATAGCCATTCGCCAATAGTTAAATGAACTGAATCTCAAAAAAGGAAAACTGGAGGGCTCAGTTCTCTTCCTTTTAAAGCAAATTGGCTCACTTTGTCCCAAAGGAGAAGCTTTAAATACATAAAACTATTGGCAGGGCAGTACATTTCCAGTCAAAACAAAGAAGAGGTAATATCTCTTGCTCCCTTAGAACACTTAGCTGTTCTTTTCTAACATCTACATAACTAAGAGGGGCAATTCAAGGGATTTTTCCCAGAACAAAGAAACTCTACTCCAAAATGACTTATATCTTCTAATAGAAAAAACAGCAGCAATAATATTAGCAAAAATGAATTTAAGTTCTGTCTGACTCATTTTGCATGCCCATAATCCATCCTAATAGTTTGTTCAGGGATTGCGCGTATTAAAGATATTAAACATGTCCTATTTATAAGTAAAAATAAATAAATAAGATTGTAGGGGTGGGGTGGGGGGTATATGCATATATTCTGCTAAGAAAATGCCAAGAATGATTCTAGATGATGAGACGGAAGATCTGAAGGCAAAAATTGCCTTTTTTCCCCCTGTAGTTTATGTTTAAGGTCTATCTTGAAAAGGTTTTTGTTTATTTATTCATTTCTTCAACAACCATTATTATGTGCTTACTCTGTTGCAGGGACTGTGCTAGGTCCTGGTTCAAGGATAAAAAGTAATTAAGTGAAAGTGTTTTGTAATGTATTATATAAATATAGAAAAAAGGTAACTACTACTGTTAGGGAACAAAATTTAACTGAGTAAAAGTTAAAGATCTTACTGCCTTTATTCAGTGATTCATGAATCAGGCAGCTTCCAATCTAGCAGAGAGAAAGGAGCTCAGAAGAGCTGTACAAGGAGAGATTTTTATAGACCAAAGGGAGCAGGAACAAGGAAGTTATACTGAGCATGTGCCGGTGGTTGAAGCAGGGTTGTTCCCTTTACATGAGCAGAGGAAAGACTTGGACCCGGTCAGGTACCCTGAGCTGAGCAGGCAAGTGCTGACTGGGTGGGCTGGGCCTTCCTTGGTTTGCTGATGCAGGGCTTAGCATGAGTGACTCCATCTTGGGTCTCATCTGGTGACGTTAACACTATAATAATATCCAGGAGAGTGCATGTGCTTTTGCTGTTAAGTCCATACTGTTAAGGAAACAGAAGGATTGGGATGTTTTGTTTTGTAATGACATTACAAAGACCTCAGTCACTAGAGTTAAAAAGTTCCCTAGAGCCTACATTCAGGAACAGTCTCAAATTCAAGTCAACCACCCCCCACTGAAGGCTGACAGACTCCAAAGTGTGGAAGGTTCAGCTGAGTCTTGGCTGGAAGTGAAACTGATGCAGCAGGTAGTGCCCCCTGCAAGGAGCCAACACTGTCAGTGACTGCAAGGTAAACCTTCTAATAAAACCTGGTACTGCTGTTTTAATAGAATTTCATACATATATTTGGATTTCACCTATGTGTACAATGCTGCAAGTTGGGAATTGGGGTTTGCTGCAAGAGATCATCTAATTTGGAGCACAAAATTCTCTTGGATGTTTACCTGTGGTTAGTTCACAAATGCAAGGTCTGTGGCCCATTCTAAACCACTCTGGCTATAGTGAGATAATACTTTCTTACATTTCATGGTGAGATGAGATGAAGAAAGCTAAAATTACCTGTGCATCCCCTCATCACCTACCTCCTATTTCAAATATCCTAATCACCTCCAGAAGACCCCACTTAATCAAATGCTACATGAAATAAAATTATCAGCCAGGAGGAAAAATGATACAGCTTATTCAGAGCTAGGAAGAAAAATGCAAAAACCACATTTTTCTAGCTCTTCCATTCATTCTACAAATACATATTGAGTGTCTACAGTTTGTCAGGCACTGAGCTAGGTACTTGGGATAAATCAGTGGACAAAAGAGAAGGAAAGACCATGAAAAATAAATGATGTTATAGAATTGTATTATATTAGTAATTCATATAAGCTTTTGCGAAACAAATACCCCCAAATCTCAATGGTTTAACCAAAAAGGTTTATTTTCTCTCATATTGCAGTCTGTTATGTGCTGGGGCCGTCATCCACCCTATGAGTATCCCATCTGGAAACATGACATCTACAAACTGTACCAAGAGGCAAAAGAAGAGAAAAATAAAGAGAGCACAGCTGCCTTGACTAAGAAATGGCATATATTACTTCTGCTTATATTTGATTGGCCAAAATCAATCATATGTTCCCAGGCTAATTGCAATGGAAGCTGGGAATTCTAGAGTAGCTCATAGATATTTGATGAACAGTCTCTGCCATAGCACATTAGAAGGTTAAAAATGCAATGGAAAAATAAAGAATAGGGAAAGGAGGCATAACGAGTGGAGCAATGAGTGGTGAGCAGGTTGTGATTTAAGTTGGGTGGTGAGGGACAGCCTCATTCAGCGGGTGACTTTGGAAACAAGGATTTGAAAGAGAGGGAATGATTCATGTAGACATTTGGGAGAAGAGAATTGTAGGCAGAGGAAATAGCCAAAGGCAAAGTAACAAGGCAAGAATGTGTTTGGCTTGTTGAAGGGGTGTCCAAGGAGGCCACTGTGTCTAGAACAGACTGAGCGAGGAGAGGGGAGAGAGAGACCAGGTTGCTGAGGGGCTTGTAGTTCACTCTAAGAATTTCAGTTTTTGCTCTGAAAAGTGGACCTTTTGTAGGATATTGAACAAAGGTGTAGCATGACATACATTTTAAGTAGCCATTCTGTCTTGTGTATTGAGAATAGGCTGTATTGTCTAAGAAAGCTTAGGAAAAGGGAGATTATTGCAATAATCTAAGATAAAATAATGGTGGCTCCAATGAAGGTGGTAGCAATGAGAATTCTGAGAAGTGGCTGCATTCTGTATATATGTTGGAGATAATGCCAAGAGAATTTTCGAGTGGATAGGACGTTGAATATAAGAGAAAAGAGGAGTCATGGGCTGATGCCAACTTTTTGGCTTGAGCAACTGGCAGGACACAGTTGCCCTCACGTAAGATGGTGAATAGAGGTTCTGGATTTCACCTAATGGAAACACTACTCTTAGACATTAAGTTTGGTTATACAGTTATTGAGTTAATTTCAGAAGTCTAGGATTAAAATGTAATTTAGAAGTTACCATCATACAGACAGCATTTAAGCAATGAGGTGGGATGAGACTTCCAAAGGGATGAGTACAAAGAGAAAAGAATTAAAGATTGAGCCCTGAGGCACTCCAGTATTAAGAGGTCAGGAAGAAAGGGAAGATACAACAAAAAGATCTGTGAAAGAGCAATCAGTGAGGTGGAAGGAAAACCAAGAGAATGTGATATCATGGAAACCAAATGAAAAGAAAAAAAAAAAATCAAGGAAGAGGAGTGATTGATTATGCCAAATGCTGTTGATAAGTCAGGTAAGTCAGGAACTGGTCACTGACAATTGAATTTAGCAATAAGAAAATAACTGGAGACCTTGGAAAGAGACTCTTCCGTGAAAGAAAAGAATTTTCAGTGAAGATTAGTCAAAGCCTAATTTGATTTAGGAGAGAATGGAGGAGAGAGGAATTGGAAACCGAATAAAGAACTCTTTGGAGAATTTTTGCTGAAAATTGTAGCAAACTAAGGAATGGGACATTTGCAGGGGGAAATTGGGGTTAAAAAAAAGGATTTCTAAAGATAGGAAATTCACCTCATTTTTATATGTTGATTTGAATGGTCTGGTAAACAGAAAATGAATGATGTAAAAAAGAGAGAAGAGAAAAGAAAGTGCCATGTCCGTGAGTGGCAAGAAGGATGGAATTTAGAATAGAAATGAAGTGATTAGCCTTAGAGAGGAACCCAGATTAGGGGGAAAGAATGTCTAAAATGGGTCTTTAGGGAAGAATAATGAAAAAAAAAAAGTGAGAAGTACTGATCTATTGTAAGGCACAGTGTGGTAGAGTAAATAAGATAATAGGATTAGGGGATGGATTTTGTTAAAGAAGTATTTTATGAGTTCCATGAGTTGCCATTTAATATATAAAGCCTGGGCAGGCACAATAGTTAAGAGTTTCTTTAATGATTGATTAACCCTGAAGTTGAAATTAGAAATAAGAGGGACATTACAAAATGGAAGCAAAAGATAAACAAGTCATATTTGCTTCTAGGAAAGTGAGAAAAAGGAAGGGAAACAGAAGCTGGAAGGCAGAGAGAGGAAGGCACACAGGTTGGCATTTTCTCTTTATTCCACTTTCCCCGCCTTGAGAGTAAAGGGTGGCTTTAGAACCATTCAGATAAATTGGAGGAACTTCAAAGGCAGAAGGCTTTTGCTTTGACCCATTTTGTTTGCTCCCAGCATGCATATGTTGAAAGCTGTTGCTCCCCAACCTAATCTGTACCACCCATCAGAGGACCCTGCCGACAACTTTTGTTTATGCAAAGGGAAACCAAGTTGTCCTTTGTTGCCATAAAATGTGGATAAAACCAAAAATGTGTGCAAGTATGACTGAAGACCTTGCCAGAGTGAGCTGTTGTAGGTGTTTGCTGTATCACCTGGACCTGGGCCAGGACCTCAGAGAAGAGTCCCACACCATGAAAGCCGAGGTGGTGCTGAGTCAGCAGAAGACCGTTAGTTACTGAAGAATCCAAGAAAAATCAGCCCAACCCGAAGACACCAGCAGAAAACCCAGGGAATGGACTTTTATCCTCAAGGTGAAGCATGTGGTCAGTGTTATCCATTCACTTCCACAGCCCTCTCCACAAAATCCTTGCATAAAATGCCCTCTTGGAGAGTAGAAGGATGGTGATAAAAATCTGACAGCCTAAATACTCTTACCTGAAGACACTGAAAACCATCTAAAGAGAGGTCAGGTGTCCAGCTGGCCCCTCCCTTCTTTCGGTTGCACTGACTTTTGAGGACTAGCATCTCTTCCATTGCTTCAAGGACCCCCTCTGATTAGTTGGTGTCTGTGCTATGCTAATCATTAAGTGTTTTGAATCTCTTTCCTAAAGATACTTTCTACATTGTTGCACCAGGTCATTTTAAACCTATTTAGACTAAAAATTATTAATTTCTCTCATTCTCAGCAAGTGAGCAGTGCAGAAGACCAGCTAAGACAGAGACAGAATAAATGAGCTACATTTCCCCTACATTGTGTCATTTCTAAATGATGGTTTAAGAAAGTGTATCACTTCACCACGAATAATGCTGGCCCAAGAAGAGTATGGGTACTAAGAGAGTTAGGGTTACAAGGAATTAGAAAAAATATTTACTCTTTTCTTCATTCACTACATGTTGACTGGGTGTCTTCTATGCATGACACATGGTTGACAGACAAGCCTGTGCTTAAAGGTACCAAGATACCATTCAAAAATCCATGAGGTAAAATCTTGAATGAGGGTATACCTAGTTCTTTATTTGTAATATGTTTGCAATTGCCATCAAATAAACCAGAAATTTGGGTTTCAAAAAATGAAATTTAGGTCTTCTCTTAGGCATATGAAATAAACAGCATAAAATTACTCAAAGTGGTTAAAAGCAGGGATCCTTTCCCAGTCATCTTCCTCATCTCTGGGGAATATAGATTTGAAGGGTATAGTTCTTAACTAATCTACTCATTTCTGCTACTTTCCTTCTTTTAATATCAGATCTGTAAACTACATATGATTGCATATTGGACAATGATTTGGAGACAACTGTAAAATGTCTTGCATATTTTTATACAATTTAGGAAATACTTCATTTCAAAAAAGAGAAATTTTAAAAGATAATGAAAACATTAAATATGTATTTATTATGTACTGTATTATAATATTATGGCATTTTAAATAATGAAAATTAATGTGGTTTAAAGGAAAAAGATGCAGTTTTAGATTTTATTGGGAATCAATTAATCTAATCATAAATGAAGGTAGCAATGTAGTGAAAGAATGGCAGTAAAATGCATTTAGGCAGAAAAGAACAAATTTAGAATGCCATAAGTGAATCAAACTTGAAATGACATTCTGTACAAGATTGTAAGTATCTCCACTATTTGTTAAATTAATGCTGATGGAGAGCAGACAGAGCTCATCTAATTTATTTTTCTTTTCTCAATATACTTTTTGAGGAATATTTACATATACTAAAAAACACAGGTAAAAGATTGCAGTTTGGTGAGTTCTGAGGAATTTTTTGTACTCATATAACCAACACACCCATCAAGGAATGGAACATTTACCTAAAAATGTTTCCTTGGCCCTTTTCCACTCACTCCCTCCCACCAGAGGAAAACACTGTTGTGAATTCTGTTCCAATAAGTGAGTTTTGCCTGCTCAAGAACTTCATATAAATTAAATCACACATTTGAACTCCTTGGTGTATGATTTTTTTGGCACAACAGAATGTTTGTGGGATCTCTTTATGCCATTGCATATATCCATAGTCTACTCCTTTTTACTGCTAAGTTTTTCAAAACACATAACATTCTACATTCTCACCAGCCAGGGATGACTTTCATTTGTACCATAGTCTCAACAACATTTGGTGATTTCAGTCTTTTTAATTTTACTCAATCTTGTGGGTGTTTAGTGACATCTCACTGAGAACTTTTCCATGTGTTTATTGACCATTTGTATATTTTATTTTGTGAAGGGTCTATTCAAGTCTTTGCCTATTTCTCATTGTTTTCTTTTTCCTATTATCATTCACTGTAGGAGTTATTTTTGTATTCTGTATACAAAATATTCTTGTCAGATATATGAACTGTGAATATTTTCTCTCAGTCTGTGGCTCCTTTCTTTATTGTGAAAATATTTTCTCTTATTTTGTAGCTTATTGTATAATTTCATTAATGTCATCTTTTGATGGGCAGATTTAAAAAAAAATTTTTTTAATTATATCTGCTTAACTACAGCATCATCTATAGCAAGGTAAGTTACCTAGTTCAGGTGGAGAATAAGAGAATGGGTCTATTTTGTCTGTTTTGTGAAATTGAAGGTCAGCTAAGCACTATGTGCACAGTACCTCCTTTAATATTCAAAGCATTTCCCTGAGGTTAGGTCATCCACTTTTAGGTAAAAACTCAGGCTAAGAGAAGCTGGATAAGTTTTCTAAAGATGGACCCAATATTCAACCACAGTCTATGCAAATTCAAAGTTTAGGTTCTTTCACTATAAAGTACAGAATCTCATCAAGAAAGAAAATGATTTAATTTCACCCAGACTTTGATACAATTCTCCCTGACACTGCATTTTTAGTTCCCAAAACTTGGTACCAAAAAAATCTGTGAAAGTAATCAGCCATATCCACTGAAATATAGAGTGAATTTTTTTCCCTAAAATTATTCCCCAGAAAAGGAGTCACCTTATATTTGAGTTTTAACAAAATCTATTACATTACAGAATACACTGCCATTTACATTATTTTGAGCAGTGAAAGTACTGTTTGGAGAAAGCATACTAGCCTGAAACAACCTTCTATTCTTGAGTGCTTATAATGGCCATCTGGTAGAATCTGTGTTAAAAAAAAAAAAAAAAGCATTGGGCAGCTACATGTGAAACAATGAAATTAGAACATTTTCTCACACCATATACAAAAATAAACTCAAAATTGATTAAAGTCCTAAATGTAAGACCGGAAACTATAAAACTCTTAAAAGAAAAAATAGGCAAAACACTCTTTGACATAAATCGCAGTTTTATTTTTTTTTAAATCTGTCTCCTAAGGCAAAGGAAATAAAAGCAAATATAAAATACTAAAAGCATTTGCACAGCAAAGGAAACCATCAACAAAACGAAAATACAACCTATTGAGCAGGAGAAAATATTTGCAAATGAAATGATTGATAAGGAGGTAATAACCAAAATATATAAACAGCTCATTCAACTCAATATCAAAAAAAAAAACCCAGTTAAAAAGTGGACAGAAGAACTGAATACACAATTTTCAAAGAAGGCATACAGATGGTCAACAGGCACATGAAAAGATGCTCAACATTGCTAATCATCAGACAAATGCAAATCAAACCACAACGAGATGTCACTTCACACCTGTCAGAATGACTATCATCAAAAAGACGGGAATAAAGACACAGACCTACTAGAGAATGGACTTGAGGATATGGGGAGGGGATGGGGTGAGATGTGACAGGGTGAGAGAGTGGCATGGACATATATACACTACCAAATGTAAAATAGATAGCTAGTGGGAAGCAGCCGCATAGCACAGGGAGATCAGCTCGGTGCTTTGTGACCACCTAGAGGGGTGGGATGGGGAGGGTGGGAGGGAGGGAGATGCAAGAGGGAGGAGATATGGGAACATATTGTATATGTATAACTGATTCACTTTGTTATAAAGCAGAAGTTAACACACCATTGTAAGGCAATTATACTTCAATAAAGATGTTTAAAAAAAAAAAAAGACTATAGATTACAAATTTTTGCAAGGACGTGGAGAAAAGAAAACTCTCATACACAGCCAGTGGGAATGTAAATTGGTACAGCCACTGTGGAAAACAGTATGGAGGTTTCTCAAAAAACTAAAAATACAACTACCATATGATCCAGCGATTCCGCTCCTGGGTATATATCTGAAGAAAACAAAAACACTAACTGAAAAAGATACATGTACCCCAATGTTCATAGCAACATTATTTACAATTGCCAAGATATGGAAGTAACCTAAGTGTCTATCAATAGATGAGTGAATAAAGAAGATGTGGTATATTTATAGAATAAAATATAAAAAGAATAAAATTTTGCCATTTACAACAACATGAATGAACTTGGAAGGTATTACGCTTAGTAAAATAAATCAGACAGAGAAGACAAACACTGTAAGATGTCACTTGTATGTGGAATCTAAAAAATAAAACAAACTAGTGAATATAACAAAAAAGAAACACTCACAGATATAGAAAACAAATGAGTGGTTATCAGTGGGGAGAGGGAAGGGGAAAGTGGGGTAGGGAATTAAGAGGTACAAACTACTATGTGTAAAATAAATAAGCTACAAGGATATATCGTACAGCACAGGGAATATAGCCAATATTTTCTAATAACTATAAATAGAGTATAACCTTTAAAAATTGTGAATCACTATGTTGTACATCCGAACTTATACATTGGGTGGGCCAAAATTGCCTTCAGTTTTCTAAGTAAAAATAAAAGACACACTTTTCATTTTCACCAAGAACTTTATTGAACAATGTATTCATCCTTTTGTTCCACTACCTTCTGCCATTTTTCAGGCAACTGCATAATTCCATCTTCCCAAAACTTTTTATCTTTCTGAGCAAAGAACAGTTCCAGGTGTCTTTTACAGTCTTCCAGGGAATGGAAATTTTTTCTATTAAGAGAATTTTGTAAAGACCAAAATAAATGGAAATCCAAAGGTGCAATGTCTGGTGAATATGGCAGATGAATCAGAACTTTCCAGCCAAGTTGTAACAGTTTTGCCTGGTTGTCAAAGAAACATAAGGTCTTGCATCATCCTGATGGAAGATTATGCATTTTCTGTTGACTAATTCTGAAAGCTTTTCATTGGGTGCCACTTTCAGTTGGTCTAATTGGGAGCGGTACTTGTTGGAATTCATCGTTTGGTTTCCCTGAGGGAACTCATAATAGAGGACTCCCTTCCAATCCCACCACAACATCACCTTCTTTGGATGAAGACTGGCCTTTGGTGTGGTTGGTGGTGGTTCGTTTTACTTGCCCCACAATCTCTTCTGTTCCACATTATTGCACAGTATCCACTTTTCATCGCCCACCACAATTTGTTTTAAAAATGGAACATTTATCATTACATTTCAGTAGAGAATCACATGCGGAAATATGGTCAAGAAGGTTTTTTTTGCTTAACTTATGTGGAACCCAAACATCAAAGCGATTCACATAACCAAGCTGGTGCAAGTGATTTTCCACCCTTGATTTGGATATCTTGAGTATGTCGGCTATCTCTCATGTGGTATAACGTTGATTGTTCTCAATTATTGGTTCGATTTGATCATTATCAACTTCAACAGGTCTACCCAACCATGGAGCATCGTCCAGCGAGAAATCTCCACCACGAAACTCTGCAAACCACTTGTGACATGTTCGATCAGTCACAGCACCTTCTCCATAGACTGCACAAATCTTTCCATGCATTTCAGTTGCGTTTTTACCTTTCTTGAAATAATAAAGCATAATATGCCGAAAATGTTGCTTTTTTTTCATCAATATTAAAATGGCTACACAAAAGTTCACCAATTTTGATAAGTCTTTTTTAAAATGCAGGCTGATATGACAGTTGTCACATACAATCTAACAAAATTGTTCTGAATGAAGTTAAAGACAACTAAGTGCTACTAGAGCCAGCTTATGGAAAAAAATGAATGAAACTTTTGGCCCACTCAATAATATTGTAAATCAACTATACTTCAATAAAATTTTTTAAAGCTTGCAATAAATATGATGCACATTTAGTAATCAATTCTACGAGGATATCTCCAAGTCTTGTGTCAGATTTTGTATTAGTTAGGTCATTGCTTCATTCTATAACAAATATTGGGTTGTTCAATAAAGTTCTTGGTGAAAATGAAAAATGTGTCCTTTATTTTTACTTAAAAAACTGAAGACACGTTTTGGCCCACCCAATAAATTCACAAATCCCCAAATTTTCATCGTTTAACACAATGAGAGTTTAGTTTTTGCTAGATTAATAACAAACTGAAGTTATCCCCAGATGGCCAGAGAGGTTTTCCTCCAACAGTGATTCAGGCTTCCATATTCCTTCTATTTGATGTCTCCACAGACCTCTGGAACAGGGGTCAGCAGAGTTGAGCCCGCAGGACACAGCCACACCCTTACATTGATGTGCGGTCCATGTTTGCTTTCATAGTACAACAGCAGGATTGAGTAGTTGTTACAGAGACCATATAGCTAAAGAAGCCCAAAATATTACTAAATGGCCCCTTACATAAAAGTTTGCTGAGGGCTTCCCTGGTGGCACAGTGGTTGAGAATCTGCCTGCCAAAGCAGGGGACACAGGTTCAAGCCCTGGTCTGGGAAGATCCCACAGGCCGCGGAGCAACTAGGCCCATGAGCCACAACTACTGAGCCTGTGCGTCTGGAGCCTGTGCCCCGCAACAAGAGAGGCCATGATAGTGAAAGGCCCACACACCGCGATGAAGAGTGGCCCCCGCTTGCCACAACTAGAGAAAGCCCTCGCACGAAACGAAGACCCAACACAGCCAAAAATTAAAATAAATAAATAAATAAATAATCCTTCCCTCTACTTTAAAAAAAAAAAGTTTGCTGACAAGTCCACAACTGGGGAAAGAGATTGTGGTAAAGGCTCTTCCCATACCAGAAGTGACACACCATTGCGCCTGCTGATATTTCACGGTCAAGAACTAGTCACATGGTACCATCTAGTTGGGAGGAGCTTGGAAAATGTAATTTGGGCTAGGTAACTACTTTCTAGAGATGATTCTAAACAGTGCAAAGTAAAGCATACATTTTTGGTGAACACCCAGCTGTTTCTGCTGCAGTTGTCATTTCAAACAAGCCTTTTTAATGAGCTATTGAAAAAGCAACAGAGATCACATATATGCACACTCAGGATGAATAAAAAACCAAATGTTCTAAAGCTGGGACTCGAAATAAAATTTCCAGTGACAGCACCATACACAGATACAGAAACTGAAATATCTCACACTACACAGCAAGATAAAGTGGCAACAAAAAAAACTGTTAGATGGTTCAAAATGTTGGTTTAGTGATAGCAAAGGCAGTGATATCAAAAAATACTACAGAGTTTGATTAAAAATATTTTACAGTACCATTTTTATTTTTTAGATTCCATATATATGCATTAGCATACGGTATTTGTCTTTCTCTTCTGACTTACTTCACTCTGTATGACAGGCTCTAGGTCCATCCACCTCACTACAAATAACTCAGTTTCGTTTCTTTTTATGGCTGAGTAATATTCCATTGTACATATGTGCCACATCTTCTTTATCCATTCATCGGTGGGGTGGGAAGGCGAAGCTGGGATGAAGTGAGAGTAGCATCGACATATATACACTATCGAATGTGAAATAGCTGGCTGCTGGGAAGCAGCAGCATAGCACATGGAGATTGGCTTGGTGCTTTGCAATGACCTAAAGGGGTGGGATAGGGAGGATGCGAGGGAGGCTCAAGAGGGAGGAGATATGGGGACATGTGTATGCGTATGGCTGCTTCGCTTTGTTGGGAAACAGAAACTAACAGAGTATTGCGAAGCAATTATACTCCAGTAAGATCTATTAAAAAAATATTTTACGGAAGACCTTCAACATGGCACAGGGGTAAGATGTGGACATCACCTTCCTCCCCACAGATACATCAGAAATACATCTACATGTGGAACAACTCCTACAGAACACTTATTGAATGCTGGCAGAAGACCCCAGACTTCCCAAAAGGCAAGAAACTCCCCACGTACCTGGGTAGGGCAAAAGAAAAAAGAAATAACAGAGACAAAAGAATAGGGACAGGACCTGCACCTCTGGAAGGGAGCTGTGAAGGAGGAAAAGCTTCCACACACTAGGAAGCCCCTTCGTGGGCGGAGATACAGGGTGGTGGAGGGGGGAAGCTTCAGAGCCACGGAGGAGAGCACAGCAACAGGGGTACAGAGGGTGAAGAGGAGAGATTCCCACACAGAGGATCGGTGTTGACCAGCACTCACCAGCCCGAGAGGCTTGACTGCTCACCCGCTGGGGTGGGTGGGGGCTGGGAGCTGAGGCTCGGCTTCGGAGGTCGGATCCCAGGGAGAGGACTGGGGTTGACTGTGTGAACACAGCCTGAAGGGGCTAGTGCACCACAGCTAGCCGGGAGGGAGTCTGGGAAAAAGTCTGGACCTGCCGAAGAGGCAAGAGACCATTGCTTCAGGGCGTGCGAGGAGAGGGGATTCAGAGCGCCGCCTAAACGAGCTCCACAGACGGGCGAGAGACATGGCTATCAGCACGGACCCCAGAGACGGGCATGGGACGCTAAGGCTGCTGCTGCCGCCACCAAGAAGCCTGTGTGCAAGCACAGGTCACTCTCCACACCGTCCCTCCCAGAAGCCTATGCAGCCCACAACTGCCAGGGTTCCGTGATCCAGGGACAACTTCCCCGGGAGAACACAGAGAGTGCCTCAGGCTGATGCAACGTCACGCTGGCCTCTGCTGCTGCAGGCTCATCCTTCATTCCATACCCCTCCCTCCCCCTGGCCTGAGTGAGCCAGAGCCCCCGAATCAGCTGCTCCTTTAACCCTGTCCTGTCTGAGTGAAGAAGAGAAGCCCTCAGGTGACCTACATGCAGAGGCGGGGCCAAATCCAAAGCTAAACCCCAGGAGCTGTGCAAACAAAGAAGAGAAAGGGAAATCTCTCCCAGCAGCTTCAAGAGCAGTGGATTAAATCTCCACAATCAACTTGATGTACCCTGCATCTCTGGAATACCTGAACAGACAATGAATCATCCCAAAATTGAGGCAGTGGACTTTCTGTGATTTTGTCTGTATAGCTTTGCTTTTACCATTTGTCCTAGGGTGCTATCTGCCTGTTTTTTTAGTATAGTTTTTTAGCACTTATTATCATTGGTGGATTTGTTTTTTGGTTTGGTTGCTCTCTTCTTTCTTTCTTTCTTTTTTTTTATTACTTTTAATTTTTTAAATTTTTTATTTTAATTATTTTATTTTATTTTATTCTTTCTTTCTTTCTTGTTTTCTCTCTCTGAGTGCTGTGGTTGACAGGGTCTTGGTGCTCTGGCCAGGTGTCAGGCCTGTGCCTCTGAGGTGGGAGACCTGAGTTCCAGACAGTGGTCCACCAGAGCACTCCTGGCTCCATATAATATCAAACGGCGAAAGCTCTCCCAGAGATCTCCATCTCAACGCTAAGACCCAGCTCCACTCAATGACCAGCAAGCTACAGTGCAAGACACCCTATGCCAAACAATTAGGAAGACAGGAACACAACCCCACCCATTAGCAGAGAGGCTGCCTAAAATCATAATAAGGACACAGACACCCCAAAACACAATACCAGACCTGGCCCTGCTCACCAGAAAGACAAGATCCAGCCTCATCCACAAGAACACAGGCACCAGTCTCCTCCACCAGGAAGTCTACACAACCCACGAACCATCCTTAGCCACAAGGGGCAGACAGCAAAAACAATAGGAACTACAAACCTGCAGCCTGCGAAAAGGAGATCCCAAAAACAGTAAGTCAAGCAAAATGAGAAGACAGAGGAACTCACAGCAGATGAAGGAGCAAGGTAAAAACAGAGCAGACCAAACAAATGAAGAGGAAATAGGGAGTCTACTTGAAAAAGAATTCAGAATAATGATAGTAAAGAGGATCCAAAATCTTGGCAATTGAATGGAGGAAATACAAGAAACGTTTAACAAGGACCTAGAAAAACTAAAGAGCAAACAAACAATGATGAACAATACAATAAATGAAATTTAAAATTCTCTAGGAGGAATCAATAGCAGAAAAACTGAGGCAGAAGAACAGATAAGTGACCTGGAAGATAAAATAGTGGAAATAACTACCACAGAGCACAATAAAGAAAAAAGAATGAAAAGAATTGAGGACAGTCTCACAGACCTCTGGGACAACATTAAACACACCAATATTTCAATTATAGGGGTCCCATAGAAGAAGAGAAAAAGAAAGGGACTGAGAAAATATTTGAAGAGATTATAGATGAAAACTTCCCTAATATGGAAAAGGAAATAGTCAATCAAGTCCAGAAAGCACAGAGAGTCCCATACAGGATAAATCCAAGGAGAAATATGCCAAGACACATATTAATCAAATTATAAAAAATTAAATATAAAGAAAAAATATTAAAAGCAGCAAGGGAAAAACAACAAATAACAAACAAGGAAATCCCCATAAGGTTCACAGCTGATCTTCCAGCAGAAACTCTGCAATCCAGAAGAGAGTGGCAGGGCATATTTAAAGTGCTGAAAGGGAAAAAGCTACAACCAAGATTACTCTACCCAGCAAGTATCTCATTCAGATTTGACGGGGAAATCAAAACTTTATTACAGACAAGCAAAAGCTAAGAGAATTCAGCACCACCAAACCAGCTTTACAACAAATGTTAAAGGAAAGTCTCTAGGCAGGAAACACAAGAGAAGGGAAAGACCTATAATAACAAACCCAAAATAATTAAGAAAATGGTAATAGGACCATACATATCGATAACTACCTTAAATGTAAACAGATTAAATGCTCCAACCAAAAGACATAGACTGGCTGAATGTATACAAAATAATACCTGTATATATGCTGTCTAAAAGAGACCCACTTCAGACCTAGGGACACATACAGACTGAAAGTGAGGAGATGGAAAAAGATAGTCCATGCAAATGCAAATCGAAAGAAAGCTGAAGTAGCAAGTCTCATATCAGACAAAATAGACATTAAAATAAAGATTATTACAAGAGACAAAGAAGGACACTACATAATGATCAAAGGATCAATCCAAAAAGAAAATATAACAATTGTAAATACTTATGCACCCAAAATAGGAGCATCTCACCACATAAGGCAAATGTTAACAGCCATAAAAAGGGAAATCAACAGTGACAAAACCATAGTAGGGGACTTTAACACCCCACTTTTTCCAATAGACAGCTCATCCAAAATGAAAATAAGTAAGGAAACACAAGCTTTAAATGATACATTAAACAAGATGGATTTAATTGATACTTATAGGACATTCCATCCAAAAACAACAGAATACACTTACTTCTCAACTGCTCATGGAACATTCTCCAAGATAGATCATATCTTGGGTCACAAATCAAGCCTAGGTACATTTAAGAAAATTGAAATCGTATCAAGTATCTTTTCTGACCACAATGCTATGAGACTAGATATCAATTACAGGAAAAAATCTGTAAAAAATAGAAACATAAGGAGGCTAAACAATACACAACTTAATAAGCAAGAGATCACTGAGGAAGTCAAAGAGGAAATCAAAAAATACCTAGAAACAAATGACAGTGAAAACATGATGACCCAAAACCTATGGGAGGCAGCAAAAACAGTTCTAAGAGGGAAGTTTATAGCAATACAATCCTACCTCAAGAAACAAGAAACACTGCAAATAAAAAACATAAACTTACAATTAAAGCAATTAGAGAAAGAAGAACAAAAAACCCCCAAAGTTAGCAGAAAGAAAGAAATCATAAATATCAGATCAGAAAAAAATGAAAAAGAAATGAAGGAAACGATAGCAAAGATCAATAAAACTAAAAGCTGGTTCTTTGAGAAGATAAACAAAATTGATAAACCATTGGCCAGACTCATCAAGAAGAAAAGGGAGAAGACTCAAATCAATAGGATTAGAAATGTAAAAGAAGAAGTAGCAACTGACACTGCAGAAATACAAAGGATCATGAGATTTTTTTTTTTTTTTTTGTGCTAAGGGAAATTCTTAAGGATGTAGGAAATGATATTAGATGTAAATTCAGAAGTACAGGAAGGGGTGAATAACTTACATTTACAGTCAACTGATTTGCAACATGGGTGCCAAGAAAATATGATGGGGAAAACACGTTTTTTTCAATGAATGATGTTGGGACATTCAGATAATCACATACAAAAGAATGAAGCTGGACCTCTACATCACACAATATACAACAATTAGCTCAAAATGTGTCATTAACCTAAATGTATGTGCTAAAACTATAACATCACTCACAGAAGAAAACCTAGGTGTGTATCTTCCTGGCTTCAAGTTAGGCACTGCTTTCTTAATATGACCCCAAAAGCACAGCAACAAAAGAAAAAATAAATAAATCAGACTTTATCAAAATTTAAATCTTTTGTGTTTTAAAGGAAATCATCAAGAAAATGAAGAGATAACACACAAAATAAGAGAGAAAATATTTGCAAATCATATGTCAGACAAGGGACTTGTATTCAGAATGATGAAAATATTCTTACAACTCAACGATAAAAGCACAAACAACCCAATTTTTTTTTTTTTTTTTTTTTTTTGGCTGTGCAGGGTCTTCGTTACTGTGCGTGGGTTTTCTCTAGTTGTGGCGAGTGGGGGCTACTCTTGGTTGCAGTGCGCTGGCTTCTCATTGCGGTGGCTTCTCTTGTTGTGGAGCACGGGATCTAGGTGCACAGGCTTCAGCAGTTGCAGCATGTGGGCTCAGTAGTTGCGGCACGTGGTCCCTAGAGCGCGTGGGCTTCAGTAGTTGTGGCTCGCTGGCTCTAGAGCGCAGGCTCAGTAGTTGTGGCTTGCAGGCTCAGCAGTTGTGGCGCACGGGCTTAGTTGCTCCGTGGCATGTGGGGTTCTCCCGGACCAGGGATCGAACCCGAGTCCCCTGCATTGGCAGGTGGATTCTTTTTTTTTTTTTTTTTTAAACATTTTTATTGAAGTATAATTGCTTCACAATGGTGTGTTAGTTTCTGCTTTATAACAAAGTGAATCAGCTATACATATACATATATCCCCATATCTCCTCCCTCCCGCATCTCCCTCCCTCCCACCCTCCCCATCCCACCCCCCCAGGCGGTCACAAAGCACCGAGCTGATCTCCCTGTGCTATGTGGCTGCTTCCCACTAGCTATCTATTTTACATTTGGTAGTGTATATATGTCCATGACACTCTCTCACCCTGTCACATCTCAACTCGGATCATGAGATTATTACAAGCAACTATATGCCAATTAAATGGACAACCTGGAAGAAATGGACAAATTCTTAGAAAAGCACAACCTTCCGAGACTGAACCAGGAAGAAATAGAAAATACAAACAGACCAATCACAAGCACTGAAATTGAGACTGGGATAAAAAAACTTCCAACAAACAAAAGCCCAGGATCAGATGGCTTCACAGGCGAATTCTATCAAACATTTAGAGAAGAGCCAACACCTATCTTTCTCAAACTCTTCCAAAATATAGCAGAAGGAGGAACACTCCCAAACTCATTCAACGAGGCCACCATCACCCTGATACCAAAACCAGACAAAGATGTCACAAAGAAAGAAAACTACATGCCAATATCACTGATGAACATAGATGCAAAAATCCTCAGCAAAATACTAGCAAACAGAATCCAACAGCCCATTAAAAGGATCATACACCATGATCAAGTGGGGTTTATCCCAGGAATGCAAGGATTCTTCAGTACACACAAATCAATCAATCTGATACACCATATTAACCAATTGAAGGAGAAAAATCATACGATCATCTCAATAGATGCAGACAAAGCTTTTGACAATATTCAACATGGATTTATGATAAAAAAAACCCTCCAGAAAGTAGGCATTGAAGGAACTTACCTCAACATAATAAAGGCAATATATGACAAACCCACAGCCAACATCGTTCTCAATGGTGAAAAACTGAAACCATTTCCACTAAGATCAGGAACAAGACAAGGTTGTTCACTCTCACCACTATTATTCAACATAGTTTTGGAAGTTTCAGCCACAGCAATCAGAGAAGAAAAATAAATAAAAGGAATCCAAATCAGAAAAGAAGAAGTAACGCTGTCATTGTTTGCAGATGACATGATACTATACATAGAGAATCCTAAAGATGCTACCAGAAAACTACTAGAGCTAATCAATGAATTTGGTAAAGTAGCAAGATACAAAATTAATGCACAGAAATCTCTTGCATTCTTATACATTAATGATGAAAAATCTGGAAGGGAAATTAAGGAAACAGTCCCATTTACCACTGCAACAAAAAGAATAAAATACCTAGGAATAAACCTATCTAAGGAGACAAAAGACCTGTATGCAGAAAACTATAAGACACTGATGAAAGAACTTAAAGATGATACAAACAGATGGAGAGATATACCATGTTCTTGGTTTGGAAGAATCAACATTGTGAAAATGACTATACTTCCCAAAGAAATCTACAGATTCAGTGCAATCCCTATCAAACTACCAATGGCCTTTTCCACAGAACTAGAATAAAAAATTTCACAATTTGTATGGAAACACAAAAGACCCCGAATAGCCAAAGCAATCTTGAGAAAGAAAAACAGAGCTGGAGGAATCAGGCTCCCTGACTTCAGACTATACTACAAAGCTACAGTCATCAAGACAGTATGGTACTGGCACAAAAACAGAAATATAGATCAATGGAACAGGATAGAAAGCCCAGAGATAAACCCACGCACATATGGTCACCTTATCTTTGATAAAGGAGGCAAGAATATACAATGAAGAAAAGACATCCTCTTCAATAAGTGGTGCTGGGAAAACTGGACAGCTACATATAAAAGAATGAAATTAGGACACTCCCTAACACCATTCACAAAAATAAACTCAAAATGGATTAAAGACCTAAATGTAAGGCCAGACACTATAAAACTCTAAGAGGAAAAGATAGGCAGAACACTCTATGGCATAAATCACAGCAAGATCCTCTTTGACCCACCTTCTAGAGAAATGGAAATAAAAACAAAAACAAACAAATGGGACTTAATGAAACTTAAAAGCTTTTGTACGACAAAGGAAACCATAAACAAGATGAAAAGACAACCCTCAGAATGGGAGAAAATATTTACAAATCAAGCAACTGACAAAGGATTAACCTCCAAAATTTACAAGCAGCTCATGCAACTCAATATGAAAAAGACAAACAACCCAATCCAAAAATGGGCAGAAGATCTAAATAGACACTTCTCCAAAGAGGATATACATATTGCCAACAAACACATGAAAGAATGCTCAACATCACTAATCATTAGAGAAATGCAAAATCATAACTACAATGAGGTATCACCTCACACCAGTCAGAATGGCCATCATCAAAAAATCTACAAACAATAAATGCTGGAGAGGGTGTGGAGAAAAGGGAAACCTCTTGCACTGTTGGTGGGAATGTAAATTGATACAGCCACTATGGAGAACAGTATGGAGGTTTCTTAAAAACTAAAAATAGAAGTACCATACGACCCAGCAATCCCACTATTGGACCTATACCTTGAGAAAACCATAATTCAAAAAGAGTCATGTACCACAATGTTCATTGCAGCTCTATTTACAATAGCCAGGACATGGAAACAACCTAAGTGTCCTTCGACAGATGAATGGATAAAGAAGATGTGGCACATATATACAATGGAATATTACTCAGCCATTAAATGAAATGAAATTGAGTTATTTGTAGTGAGGTGGATGGACCTAGAGTCTGTCATACAGAGTGAAGTAAGTCAGAAAGAGAAAAACAAATACCGTATGCTAACACATATATATGGAATCTTAAAAAAAAAAAAAGGTTCTGAAGAACCTAGGGGTAGGACAGGAATAAAGACGCAGATGTAGAGAATGGACTTGAGGACGCAGGGAGGGGGAAGGGTAAGCTGGGACGAAGTGAGAGAGTGGCATGGACATATATACACTACCAAATGTAAAATAGATAGCTAGTGGGAAGCAGCCGCATAGCACAGGGAGATCAGCTCGGTGCTTTGTGACCACCTAGAGGGGTGGGATAGGGAGGGTGGGAGGGAGATGCAAGAGGGAGGAGATATGGGGATATATGTATACGTATAGCTGATTCACTTTGTTATAAAGCAGAAACTAACACACCATTGTATAGCAATTATGCTCCAATAAAGATGTTAAAAAAATATATCTTTTACAAATATTCATGTAAAAGTGCAACACTTCTGAATTAAATATTTCATGTACCTTAAATATGTGTGATTAAATTAAAAATTAAGCACAAGTAGATATTTGATGACATCATCTACTTACCTCAAATTTTACCTATTTGTCATGCAAGGTACAAGGCGCCCACAGTACTAATGTCACATGGTTTTGCAATGAGATCTACTGACAACAACATATATTGAAGGACTAGGAGAGAGCACAGATACCCCAAAGCCCCATTGCAGGAGATGCATTCGCATGGAGAGAGCTGGGTATCTAAAAGCTCTCCAATTGTGAGCACCTTTGCTCCATAGAGCGTCATATATTTATAGGCTTTCCAGAGAAGGGGAACATGTAGTCTTCTGTGAAATAATACAGTGAGGGATCTCCAGGCTGGGAAATAGCCTTGGGTTACTTCCTGAGACCACCTAAAGACTATGTATATCATTGCTGAAATATCAGCCCTGGATTTGATGTCAAATCACAAAAAAGAGAATGGGGAGAAGTTCCCAGGACCATATTTCAGAGCCAGATTTTTGTGTCTCCTCAATGCTCATCTTAACCAAAACTTTTGGGGTTGATATTATCATTGGGAAAATAAGAGGATTGCCATGTATTTGAGTTTGTATGCTCCATAGGCAATGGAGGTTGTCTTTTCACTAACGCAGGAAGGTGGAAATTAAAATATTTTGATGTAAATTGTGGTCAGTATTTTGGTGAAAGGTTTACACAACCTTATTTTCCTAAAAGTTCCGATCTTCATCTCCAATTTATATTAACTTGTTTTTCCCTCATTTCAAATACAAGTTAGAGGTGTGGCTAGTTTTTATTAACTTCCCTTTTAACATTGTTGCTGTAGTTCTGTACCCACCTGACTTTTTCCTTAGATGATGCTGGCTCCACTTTTAGGAATTACTAGGAAAAGGAGTCAGAGCAAGAGTTTATTAATCCAGGAATATGTTCTCAAGGCCCTCACTTCTGGGTGTGATGCTTGGATTTTCATGTTTAAGTGAAATAAAATAAAGAGATGTTTATTTCCCACTGGATTCTGAGACCGACTCAAAGGACTACCTAAACCTTAACCTGACCCTTTCAACTGCTGCACTGTTAAAAAGCACTCTGTAAACAGAAAGCATCACATTTATCATCTTCCAGGATACCCTCTTTCTCCTTTCCATCCCAGTCCCATTTCCGACTGCAAAATCAAGTTGATTTTGATCTTTGGTATCTTACTTTTCTTTTCTTATAAAAAATGTCCTTGTTTGGCTTTAAGAGAACCTAACCAAGAGCCAAAATACCACAGTGATTTTAGAAACTCCTGGAACCACTGTTCTTATAATAAGAGAATAAACTGAAGAAAACCAACACTCACTGAGCCACGACTACTGTCATTTACCCAGCAAAGCATTTATAGACACTGTATTTCATTTCCTTACCACAAAATTAAAAGGGACCTATTGTTTTAACATTTATAAACAGGAAAAGCGAGACTCAGATTGGTAAAGTAGCTTTCCCAGAATACACTGAAGTTAGTTTTTAAGCCCAGGACTCTCTAAAGAGTACTTTTCAAGACACTATGTAAGGGGATAAGTTCTGTCGCTATGTCATTCAGGTCCTACTCCAAACGCCTAGGAACAAGAATCTTGTTGGCCCACTTGGGTCAGGAATCCACACCTGGGTCAGCAAGCTGTGGTCAAGAGGACACATCTCATGGGACAGCCACTGTTGCCGGGGCTGCCTGCTGCATATCCAGGGCAGTCAGGGAGAGAGATAAGGTATAGGACACCCATGATCCACGAAGACACCAAGAGTGGTGTCTGCTACAACAGGCTTTGACATGATCCCTCAGATGTGATAGGAATACCCTGAAATATTGACCAGCCTATTCTAGACCTTCTCTCTTTTCGCCACGTCTTAGGAAATCATCTTTCACTTTCCGGTCGCAATTCTGCCTCCCAATCAGAATGAGTGCTCCCGTAGCTACCATATCGTTGCTGGATCCCACTGCTAAAATCTATCACTCTGCTTGGACTAGCAAAGAACCTCTCCTCTGGCCTTGGCTTTTAATGATTCTCAAGTTCTACTCCTTCTTCAGTTGTGGGCGGCCCTTTACTGGCCCGTGGTCTCAGTACTGTCACCAGTGACTTCCTAAAATGAAAAGTAATTTTGTCTCTCTCAGTAAATTGTTCTTTGTTTACTTATTTAAAAAGTGTCTCCTCAGAAATGATCTATTTAACAGTCATAAACGACCCATCAACCCGCTGCGAGTTCACAACACAAGCTTGTCACTCGAGAGCCTGTTACCATATATTCTCCAGATGTGAAGAGCTCTAACATAACGCAGCTGTCCTTAGTCATTTCCATATTATATACAGTTGTATCGAGTGATCTAAAGCCTAGCATAGAACCATTGCAAATAAAGCCCTGAAGAAATATTTGTAGATTTGATTCGACCTCCTCTGGAGGAGATAACGTACTACTGAAAACAACAGCAGAAAAATAATACTGTTTAAGAATTATATAACTTCTTTCCAAAGTGGTTTGTATTTATGTGTGTCTGTGTGATGTGTGTGTATACATATACATATATACAAAATATACACATACACAAATATATGTGTTGTTCCTTTGTATGTGTGTGTACATATTTTTAAATTTATATATTTTTAATTATAAATACACACACAAATATATATAACACATATATATAGCATTCCTTTTATAGCCTTATATAAAACTAATCTACATAGTTTACTGTTAACAAATTTATTTTGTTTTCATATTCATATTTTTTATTTTAATGTCCTAGAAGTCTTCTGAGATTTCAAGTAGTAATTCTGAAACACCCTCTACTTCAGTACAATAAAGTATATCTCTTGGAGCTCAGATATCAAGAATACAGATGTGCAAATTTCAAGTTAGATACAAGTTTAAATGAATCTTCCACCACATTTAGCCAATTTATGGAATGATAAAAGCAATATTAGGGTGGGGGAGGAGAAGCATATATGTAGAATTTACTAACTTTGAAATACAGGTCCCTAAACAGATGCTCCTCACAGCCCAGGATGGACAAAATCCTTGGTCTCTTGAAAAGGAAACCCCTTTGGATGGCATGAGAGAGACTAAGGACGCAACATTAACATCAAATATTCTACTCTTCCTAAATTAATACCAATATTATCTGCCCTATCAAAAGGCTTGAAATGTCATGTAGCCTGATTTAGGACTTTGGAGAGAAACTGACCTGCTTGTTAAAAATTAGAAAGATAGCAAAACTTTATGATTTCAAATTGCTGATCATTTTACCTTAATGCTAAAACATTTTCTCCTTCTATCTCTCGGCCAAAAAACTGGTTTACAATAGCTTTTATTCCCAACCCTGTTAAATTACCCTCTTCAAATTTGCTTTCTGTACCTTTTAGCTTTGTCCTGAAGGCCAAATAACATGAAAAACATGACAGCACAAACAGAAGATTTAGGAAAGCTGGCAAAAAACTGAGGCAGTGGAATTACTTAAGTATGATGTGAAATCCATTGAGAGACATGAAAAAGAAGCTTCTCCCATCTTCCCTGGCTTTAATCAACCCTCCCCCTCCACCTATGCACACATCTCCTCTGTACTCAATTTAAACACGAGAATTGGAAATTTTCATGAACTTACTAGGTCTTCAATTAAAGGGACTTCACTAAACTTTTTAATTTTAATATTAGGATCTGAAAGAAAATAAGAACACACCGAACTCTGTTTATCCCTTTCCTATGACAGTTCTAAGATTTATCCTCTGTTCTGCAACCGCATTGCTGGCCAGCATTCGACCCTAGCCTTTTATCAATCCTAATTAGATTTATTGTAGGAGATTCCTAACTGTTCTCTATTTTTCAAGTTTCTACTAACTGTTCTCTCTTTTTCAAGCTGCTTCTTTTGTCAGTATCTTTTGTACTTCCAGTTATTATTTTCCCCCAAACACCACTATTAGCATGTCACCACTAGGACATGAACCAATGACTTAAGAGAGAAAATCAAATTCCTTTCTTTTTTCATGTAGTCTCTGTTTTCATGAGCTCATGCCATTTCTTTCCTACAGAAGAAATTCTCCCATCTAGTCTGGCAGGTCCTATTATTTGTCACAATAAATTTGTTCGAGTATTTATGTTGTTACCTCTACCCAGAATGCTCTTTTCCTCTTCACTTCTGCTGTCTAAACCCTATATATTCTCTAAGGCTAGGTTCCCTTCCCATCCTCTCTACAAAGTTCTATCTCAATTTAATTGATGCTTCCATTTCGCAAATTGCTAGACTACTTAAGACATGGGCAAGAAAACTCCTTGCCTAGGACCTTAAGCTTCAGATGCGAAACACACACACACACTCCATTCACTAAAGAACACATGGATACCTCTGTCATTCAGAGTCCAGGGGTCAGTACTGGCAGAGGAAAACCCCTAACCTAAACATCTATTTTTGTGATTAACGCTGGTCAGGCCCTAAAGATATTCTTTACCCAGTTTTTCCCATCATGCTTTTGACCACTGGTGAGTACCATAAGGGATTTGGGTTTGGGTGCTGCCAATGTGTGGTACGAACACTGCTTAGAGCACAGGGGCAAGACGTGCTTTGGTAAAAGGCAAGACAAATTCACTTGCCAAGCCCTTACTCTCAGTTTGCGTATGCTCTCAGTGGAATCCTGCATAAGCAAGTATCATTTTCCAGAACTGCCAAGTCCCTTTTCTTGCTTCAATTACTAACCTAATTTGTAGTTGTGGAAGTATCTGTAATTTAGCATGACATTTGCAACAATTAGCAAGAGGGACTAAAAGCTTTTTGCAAAGTTAAAAAGTTCATATTTTCTTAAATTCATTTATTTATAAAAATTCTATTTTCATAGGTATAGAATGCACAAAGTATGATACAATTTCTTTACATGAACAACTAGATAGAACAACTATATGCTAGAATTTAAAATATTTGATACAATTTAAATTTTTAAAAAATAAATTAAATTTTGGCTTTATTTAAATGTTGATGTAAGTTTTTTGTTTTTATTAATTATGAAGTTTTAGTTATCCATCTATTATAACACATAATTTTTAGTAATTTTAAATATTTTAGGACAAAGTAACTTTTTGAAAAAATTGATTTATGCTTAATAAAAATATTTTCAAATTTAGCACACTCTAATACAGTAGTATTTATTTGTGTTATAAGTCATTATTGTGACAAGAAAACAATTAACTATTTTTATTAATTAATTATTAGTGAAAATATTAACTATGAATTTTAGTAATTTTTAGTGGTTTGCTGAAATGAAAATAAAGGCAAATCTTATGAAATAAGTATGTAATAAATTATGAATTTTGCATACATTTATTTTATTATCATCTAAACATTGACCAGACTATCAAAAGAACACTTGAGCACACTCAATAGTAACTAAAATCAGCCATCATTGTTATTTTGTCATCTTTCAGTCATATGAAACACCAAAGCTTTCCACAAATGTTTTTCATTATAAAAAACATTTTGCCAATGAAGGAGAAAAAAATATTCTTATTTAACAGTTTGTTAGCTTTTTCTATAAGTAAAAAAAAAATTAGCATGTAATAAGTAAAGCTTCATTTATAATTCCTGCCTCAGAACTTGCAATTATTGTACTTGGCCAGAAAAATGTTCACTCAAACTAAAATCTAACACCATTACCTTTTCTGCTATTGTCCCCCCTTGAAGCACGCGTGTCGGCTCTCTCTCTGCATTAAATGGTGAATTATAGGGCAGAGACTATGCCTTTCCCCGCTCTAACTCTCCTGGTACCCATCACTATTGTGAGCAATGTGTAAGCTGTTGCTTGATTAGAGAAGAGGTGAGAGAAAATAATTATGAAATTATAAATAACTAGGGTTTCCAAAGAGAGTCTTGGGTGCAGGTCGGTGGTGATGGCAGGGAGATTGTGTCTAGACTTGAAGACATCAGCATCCCATAGGGGACATAAAAATAGCCTGAGGAGCAAGGGAAGGCTGCTTTAGTGAGGCTTCATGTAGCTCCTGCCCGACAGAAAGCTGCTGAGCAAGAGTCTTCCTGACGGAAAAGCAGGGTTTTACGGCCGCACAGCAGTTCTCAATGGTGTTTAATTTGAAAATGAGGGGAATAAGAAGTGAGTTCTTAGAAAGCAAATCTGCAGTCAATCTTTTCTGTGGCTCTACTTTACAACCATGTCAAACGCTTTCATTTCCAGACCTTCGGTGAGTTTGCTCAGAATCGATTTTTGTGTGAGCGGAAAGGAGACGCTGCACCCCCCACCTATCCTCACACGATATTTAACCTTAAACTGACATTTAATGCCTGCCAGTTTGCTATTAAGTAAGAGCTTTCTTTTTAAAAAAAATTAACCAAACACTGAAACCATTATTTCACAAAGATATTTAGGTTTACCTAGTTTGAAAGCCATTGCTGAGCAGCTGCAAAATAGTTCAGTGAAAGAGATTTCTTGTGTGCAGAGAGCCTAACATTGCAAAATATGTGTTGTAAAATTCCTAAATAAAAACTGCCTTACTGCTTTAGTTTTAGGTGTTTAAGTAAATATTTATAAGATCATGCTCAAGACAGTTTTTACTTGGGAAATAAAATTCACAGTATTCCTCCATGATCAATCATGTGATTTTCCTAGAGTTTATGTGTTTTCATTACTCATTCCAAAAAACATGTATGTTTATAGGTACATAAACAGTGATTTGAAAAAGGAATTAAATGAAAATCGAGACCTTGCCAAAAATATGTTCTTGCACTTGACTATTAATAAACTCTATTTCACATCACTTTTTTTTTTAACATCTTTATTGGAGTATTACTGCTTTACAAAGGTGTGTCAGTTTCTGCTTTATAACATAGTGAATCAGCTATACATACACATATATCCCCATATCTCCTCCCTCTTGTGTCTCCCTCCCACCCTCCCTATCCCACCCCTCTAGGTGGTCACAAAGCACCGAGCTTATCTCCCTGTGCTATCCGGCTGCTTCCTACTAGCTATCTATTTTACATTTGGTAGTATGTATAAGTCAGTCCCATTCTCTCACTTCGTCCCAGCTTACCCTTCCCCTTCCCCGTTTCTTCAAGTCCATTCTCTACGTCTGCATCTTTATTCCTGTCCTGCCCCTAGGTTCTTCAGAACCATTTTTTTTTTAGATTCCATATATATGTGTTAGCATACGGTATTTGTTTTTCTCTTTCTGACTTACTTCACTCTGTATGACAGACTCTAGGTCCAAGCATCTCACTATAAATAACTCAGTTTCGTTTCTTTTTATGGCTGAGTAATATGCCATTGTATATATGTGCCACATCTTCTTTATCCATTCTTCTGTCGATGGACACTTAGGTTGCTTCCATGTCCTGGTTATTGTAAATAGAGCTGCAATGAACATTGTGGTAAATGGCTCTTTTTGAATTACGGTTTTCTCAGGGTACATGCCAAGTAGTGGGATTGCTGGGTCGTATGGTACTTCTATTTTTAGTTTTTTAAGAAACCTCCATACTGTTCTCCATAGTGACTTTATCAATTTACATTCCCACCAACAGTGCAAGAGGTTTCCCTTTTCTCCACACCCTCTCCAGCATTTATTGTTTCTAGATTTTTTGATGATGGCATTCTGACTGCTGTGAGGTGATACCTCATTGTACTTTTGATTTGCATTTCTCCAATGATTTGCAAATATTTTCTCCCATTCTGAGGGTTGTCTTTTCGTCTTGTTTATGGTTTCCTTTGCTGTGCAAAAGCTTTTAAGTTTCATTAGGTCCCATTTGTTTACTTTTGTTTTTATTTCCATTAATCTAAGAGGAGGGTCAAAATGGATCTTTCTGTGATTTATGTCATGGAGTGTTCTGCCTATGTTTTCCTCTAAGAGTTTTGTAGTGTCTGGCCTTACATTTTGGTCTTTAATCCATGTTGAGTTTCTTTTTGTGTATGGTGTTAGGGAGTGTTATAATTTCATTCTTTTCATGTAGCTGTCCAGTTTTCCCAGCACCAATGAGGCTGTCATTTCTCCATTGTGTATTCTTGCCCCCTTTATCAAAGACAAGGTGACCATAAGTGCATGGGTTTATTTCTGGGCTTTCTATCCTGTTCCATTGATCTATATTTCTGTTTTTGTGCCAATACCATAATGTCTTGATTACTGTAGCTTTGTAGTACAGTGTGAATTCCAGGAGCCTGATTTCTCCAGCTCCGTTTTTCTTTCTCATGATTGTTTTTGCTATTCGGGGTCTCTTGTGTTTCCATACAAATTGTGAAATTTTTTGTTCTAGTTCTGTGAGAAATGCCATTGGTAGTTTGATAGGGATTGCATTGAATCTATAGATTGCTTTGGGTAGTATAGTCATTTTCACAATGTTGATTCTTCCGATCCAAGAACATGGTATATCTCTCCATCTGTTTGTATCATCTTTAAGCTCTTTCATCAGTGTCTTATAGTTTTCTGCATACAGGTCTTGTGTCACCTTAGGTAGGTTTATTCCTAGGTATTTTATTCTTTTTGTTGCAGTGGTAAATGGCAGTGTTTCCTTAATTTCTCTTTCAGAGTTTTCATCTTTAGTGTATAGGAATGCAAGAGATTTCTGTGCATTAATTGTGTATCCTGCTACTTTACCATATTCCTTGATTAGCTCTAGTAGTTTTCTGGTAGCATCTTTAGGATTCTCTGTGTATAGTATCATGTCATCTGCAAACAGTGACAGTTTTACTTCTTCTTTTCCAATTTGGATTCCTTTTATTTCTTTTTCTTCTCTGATAGCTGGGGCTAAAACTTCCAAAACTATGTTGAATAATAGTGGTGAGGGTGGGCAACCTTGTCTTGTTCCTGATCTTACTGGAAATGATTTCAGTTTTTCACCATTGAGAATGATGTTGGCTGTGGGTTTGTCAAATATGGCCTTAATTATGTTGAGGTAAGTTCCCTCTTTGCTTACTTTCTGGAGGGTTTTTATCATAAATGCATGTTGAATTTTGTCAAAAGCTTTTTCTACATCTACTGAGATGATCATATGTTTTTTATCCTTCAATTTATTAATATGGTGTATCAGATTGATTGATTTGTGTGTATTGAAGAATCCTTGCATTCCTGAGATAAACCCCACTTGATCATGGTGTATGATCCTTTTAATGGGCTGTTGGATTCTGTTTGCTAGTATTTTGTTGAGGATTTTTGCATCTACGTTCATCAGTGATATTGGCATGTAGTTTTCTTTCTTTGTGACATCGTTGTCTGGTTTTGGTATCAGGGTGATGGTGGCCTCGTAGAATGTGTTTGGCAGTGTTCCTCCCTCTGCTATATTTTGGAAGAGTTTAAGAAGGATAGGGTTAGCTCTTCTCTAAATGTTTGATAGAATTCGCCTGTGAAGCCATCTGACCTGGATTTTTGTTTATTGGAAGATTTTCAATCACAGTCTCAATTTCAGTGCTTGTGATTGGTCTGTTTATATTTTCTATTTCTTCCTGGTTTAGTCTCAGAAGGTTGTGCTTTTCAAAGAATTTGTCCATTTCTTCCAGGTTGTCCATTTAATTGGCGTATAGTTGCTTGTAATAATCTCTCATGATCCTTTGTATTTCTGCTGTGTCAGTTGTTACTTCTTCTTTTTCATTTCTAATTCTATTGATTTGAGTCTTCTCCCTTTTCTGCTTGATGAGTCTGGCTAATGGTTTATCAATTTTGTTTATCTTCTCAAAGACCAGCTTTTAGTTTTATTGATCTTTGCTATTGTTTCCTTCATTTCTTTTTCATTTATTTCTTATCTGATTTTATGATTTCTTTCCTTCTGCTAACTTTGGGGGTTTTTTGTTCTTCTTTCTCTAATTGCTTTAGGTGCAAGGTTAAGTTGTTTATTCGAGATGTTTCCTGTTTCTTGAGGTAGGCTTGTATTGCTATAAACTTCCCTCTTAGAACTGCTTTTGCTGCATCCCATACATTTTGGGTTGTCGTGCTTTCATTGTCATTTGTTTCTAGGTTTTTTTTGATTTCCTCTCTGATTTCTTCAGTGATCTCTTGGTTATTAAGTAGTACATTGTTTAGCCTCCATGTGTTTGTATTTTTTACAGATTTTTTCCTGTAATTGATATCTAGTCTCATAGCATTGTGGTCGGAAATGATACTTGATACAATTTCAATTTTAAATTTAGCAAGGCTTGATTTGTGATCCAAGATATGATCTATCCTGGAGAATGTTCCATGAGCACTTGAGAAGCAAGTGTATTCTGTTGTTTTTGGATGGAATGTCCTATAAATATCAATTAAGTCCATCTTGTTTAATGTATCATCTAAAGCTTGTGTTTCCTTATTTATTTTCATTTTGGATGAGGTGTCCATTGGTGGAAGTGGGGTGTTAAAGTCCCCTACTATGATTGTGTTACTGTCGATTTACCCTTTTATGGCTGTTAGCATTTGCCTTATGTATTGAGGTGCTCCTATGTTGGGTGCATATATATTTACAATTGTTATATCTTCTTCTTGGATTGATCCGTTGATCATTATGTAGTGTCCTTCTTTGTGTCTTGTAATAGTCTTTATTTTAAATTCTATTTTGTCTGAGATGGGAATTGCTACTCCAGCTTTCTTTTGATTTCCATTTGCATGGAACATCTTTTTCCATCCCCTCACTTTCAGTCTGTATGTGTCCCTAGGTCTGAAGTGGGTCTCTTGTAGACAGCATTTATATGGGTCTTGTTTTTGTAACCATTCAGCCAGTCTATGTCTTTTGGTTGGAGCATTTAATCCATTTACATTTAAGGTAATTATCAATATGTATGTTCCTATGACCATTTTGTTAATTGTTTGGTGTTTGTTTTTATAGGTCTTTTCCTTCTCTTGTGTTTCCTGCCTAGAGACTTTCCTTTAGCATTTGTTGTAAAGCTGGTTTGGTGGTGCTAAATTCTCTTAGCTTTTGCTTGTCTGTAAAGGTTTTAATTTCTCCATCAAATCTGAATGAGATCCTTGCTGGGTAGAGTAATCTTGGTTGTAGGTTGTTCCCTTTCATCACTTTAAATATGTCCTGCCACGCCCTTCTGACTTGCAGAATTTCTGCTGAAATATCAGCTGTTAACCTTATGGGGATTCCCTTATATGTTATTTGTTGCTTTTCCCTTGCTGCTTTTAATATTTCTTTCTTTGTATTTAATTTTTGATAGTTTGATTAATATGTGTCTTGGCGTGTTTCTCCTTGGATTTATCCTGTATGGGACTCTCTGTGCTTCTTGGACTTGATTGATTATTTCCTTTCCCATATTAGGGAAGTTTTCAACTATAATCTCTTCAAATATTTTCTCAGTCCCTTTCTTTTTCTCTTCATCTTCTGGGACCCCTATAAATCGAAGGTTATTGCGTTTAATGTTGTCCCAGAGGTCTCTGAGACAGTCCTCAATTCTTTTCATTCTTTTTTCTTTATTTTGCTCTGCAGTAGTTATTTCCACTATTTTATCTTCCAGGTCACTTATCCATTCTTCTGCCTCAGTTATTCTGCTATTGATTCCTTCTAGAGAATTTTTAATTTCATTTATTATGTTGTTCATCATTGTTTGTTTGCTCTTTAGTTCTTCTAGGTCCTTATTAAACGTTTCTTTTATTTTCTCCATTCTATTTCCAAGATTTTGGATCATGTTTACTATCATTACTCTGAATTCTTTTTCAAGTAGACTGCCTATTTCCTCTTCATTTGTTTGGTCTGCTCTGTTTTTACCTTGCTCCTTCATCTGCTGTGAGTTTCTCTGTCTTCTCATTTTGCTTAACTTACTGTATTTGGGGTCTCCTTTTCACAGGCTGCAGGTTCATAGTTCCTGTTGTTTTTGGTGTCTGCCCTCAGTGGCTCAGGTTGGTTCAGTGGGTTGTGTCGGCTTCCTGGTGGAGGGGACTAATGCCTGTGTTCTGGTGGATGAGGCTGGATCTTGTCTTTCTGGTGGGCAGTTCTGCATCTGGTGGTGTGATTTGTGGTGTCTGTGACTGTATTATGATTTCAGGCTGCCTCTCTGCTAATGGGTGCGGTTGTGTTCCTGTCTTGCTAGTTGTTTGGCATAGGGTGTCCAGCACTGTAGCTTGCTGGTTGTTGAGTGGAGCTGGGTCTTAGCATTGAGATTGAGATGGAGATCTCTGGGAGAGCTTTCGCCATTTGATATTACGTGGAGCCAGGAGGTCTCTGATGGACCAATATCCTGAACTCGGCTCTCTCACATCAGAAGCACAGGCCTGACACCCAGCCAGAGCACCAAGACCCTGTCAGCCACACGGCTCAGAAGAAAAGGGAGAAAAAAGACAGAAAGAAAGAAAAAAATAAAATAAAGTTTTTAAAATAAAAAATAATTATTAAAAAAAAAATTTTTTAAGTAATAAAAAAGGAAAAAAAGAAGAGAGCAACCAAACCAAAAAACAAATCCACCAATGATAACAAGCACTAAAAACTATACTAAAAAAAAAAAGAACGGACAGACAGAACCCTAGGACAAATGGCAAAAGCAAAGTCATACAAACAAAATCCCACAAAGAAGCATACACATACACACTCACAAAAAGAGAAAAAGGAAAACTGTGTATATATATCATTGCTCCCAAAGTCCACAGCCTCAATTTTGTGATGATTCATTGTCTATTCAGGTATTCCACAGATGCAGGGTACATCACGTTGATTGTGGAGATTTAATCCACTGATCCTGAGGCAACTGGTGGGAGAGTTTTCCTTTTCTCTTCTTTGTTCGCACAGCTCCTGGGGTTCAGCTTTGGATTTCTCCCTGACTGCATTTAGGTTGCCTGAGGGCGTCTGTTCTTCACCCAGACAGGACGGGGTTAAAGGAGCAGCTGCTTCAGGGGCTCTGGCTCACTCAGGCTGGGGCGAGGGAGGGGTACAGATGCGGGTTGAGCCTGCGGCGGCAGAGGCGTCGTGACGTTGCACCAGCCCGAGGCGCGCCGTGCGTTCTCCCGGGGAAGTTGGCCCTGGATCACGGGAGCCTGGCAGTGGTGGGCTGCACGGGCTCCCGGGAGGGGCGGTGTGGGGAGTGACCTGTGCTTGCACACAGGCTTCTTGGTGGCAGCAGCAGCAGCCTTAGCGTCCCATGCCCGTCTCTGGGGTCCGTGCTGATAGCCATGTCTCTCGCCCGTCTGTGGAGCTCGTTTAGGTGGTGCTCTGAATCCCCTCTCCTCGCGTGCCCTGAAGCAATGGTCTCTTGCCTCTTCGGCAGGTCCAGACCTTTCCCCGGACTCCCTCCCGGCTAGCTGTGGCGCACTAACCCCTTCAGGCTGTGTTCACGCCGCCAACCCCAGTCCTCTCCCTGCGATCCGACCGAAGCCCGAGCCTCAGCTCCCAGCCCTGCCCACCCCGGAGGGTGAGCAGACAGGCCTCTCGGGCTGGTGAGTGCTGCTCGGCGCCGAGCCTCTGTGCGGGAATCTCTCCTTTTCGCCCTCCGCACCCCTGTGGCTGCGCTCTCCTCCGTGGCTCTGAAGCTTCCCCCCCACCACCCCCTTACTAGTGTGTGGAAGCTTTTCCTCCTTCACAGCTCCCTCTTAGAGGTGCAGGTCCTGTCCCTATTCTTTTGTCTCTGCTTTTTCTTTTTTCTTTTGCCCTACCCAGGTACGTGAGGAGTTTCTTGCCTTTTGGGAAGTCTGAGGTTTTATGCCAGCATTCAGTAGGTGTTCTGTAGGAGTTGTTCCACATGTAGATGTATTTCTGATGTATTTGTGGAGAGGAAGATGATCTCCACGTCTTACTCTTCTGCCATCTTGACGGTCTCCAGCTCACTTTTCTTATTTTCTTGTAATTTGAGTTAATGAAGGTAAATTAAGCTTATTTAGATTTTAACACATGTATGTTATGTTCACATTAAATTATGGTGAGAAAAAAATTCTAAAAGATTAAGTTTAAGGACTCAGATTGTATACCAATTACCTGCAACTCTGTGAATTACAGTAAAACAAAATTACGTACTGAGCTGCGGCCTCTTCTTTCACTTTCTCTTTCTTTTCCTTCCTTTTTCTTTCTAATACAAAAGCCATTTGATGCCACCAAATGAGACAGGCATTTGCATGGGAGTGGAGTAGGCAGTGGATAAGGCATCATGGTGACAAGAGGGAATGTCAGAAGCCAAGAGGGATGAGGAGGCATCCTGTGCAGTACATTGGAGCTTAATTCGGGTAAAAAAGGTGTCCACACACAAGGGGCAGGCCAGGCGGAATGTCAGAGCCCAAGCCAGGTGAGGAGGGTTCCCTCATTTGTGGGGTGACCTGAGTAGGTGATGAGGGTACGCAGGGTGAGCTGGGGTCCAGCACCAGGTGTCTGAGCACAGGTGGGGTGGGGAGTGCGCCCGAGAGCGGGGACAGTAGAGACAGCCTTGGGCAGTGTTTCCAAGCTTAAGTAGGGTGATGAGAGCCCTCATGTGGGAGGAAAGGCAGTGGCAGCAGCAGAAGATTAGATATGGGGTGAATGGGAGGGGGAGAGATTTTGACCAAATAAGTAAATGTATTTAGTATAATAGGAGACATTTTTCTCACCATCAGAAAGAGGAGTACGCATATGAACAGAGAAACAACTCTAAAACACCCTGTGGTGTTGGGTTAAATTTGAAGATATTTCTGTGAGTACATATTTTTCAGTATACAGAAAGGAACATATAGAGATGAATATAGATGTAAATGTATACATGCATACATACACACATACTCATGCACATATCCCTTAGCTCTCTCCAGTGACACCCCAATAGCAATGAGCACACCTAGTAGACAGATCTTAGTTTCTAAACACCATTCACCCACTCTCCACTTAAAGCAACCAGAGCTCCTTGGAGAAATGACTGATTCCAGAGCTTGTGCAGGGAAAGTATAATATAAGACGAGCCTTGAACATATTGCTATGTCAACAAGTAAGGAAGTATTCAAAGAAAGATGGATACATGCCAGAAGGACACAGAGGCCTGCTTGAAGAGGCTATCAATAGACACATCTGGGAATTTGAACATCAAAACAAATTATGATAATGGATTATAACCCATTCTTATAATAGGAAACTATGAATCTATTTTGATAGAAATAAATAAATTGAAAATCTGATGGGAACAAGATATTTGCATCGTCTCAGAGTAACTTCCCACAAATTACTTATTCATTATAAAGGAAAGAGAGTATTTTTACAGAGAAGGTTGGCAGAACCCCCCCTTGATCAAATGAATGATTAAAATTCTTTTTTTTTTTTCCTTAAGTCAGAAATTGGAAGCAGACCCCCTGCCCTGCCTCTGAATGAGGACGTTGGCTCAAGAGCACAGACCTGGTCATTTGACAAGGGCTCTAGTCTCCAATCAGCTGTGCATTTGGTCTACTTGCTAGAAGCCAATTTTTTTTCTTTTCTCTTTTGTTTTGAAATACAGTTGATTTACAATGTTGTGTTAGTTTCAGGTGTATAGCAAAGTGATTCAGATATATATATATTTCAGATTCTCTTCCCTTATAAGTTATTATAAAATATTGAGTATAGTTCCCTGTGCTATACAGTAGGTCCGTGCTGATCATCTATTTTATATACAGTAGTGTGTTTATGTTAATCCCAAACTCCTAATTTCTAAACTTCTAATCAGTAATGGGACAAATCAAAATTGTATGCTACCAGAAAAACAAATATCGTATAATATCGCTTATATGTGGAATATAGAAAAATGGTACAGATGAACTTATTTGCAAAACAGAAATAGAGACACAGATGTAGAGAACAAATGTATGGATACCAAAGGGGGAAGTGGGGGTGGGATAAAATGGGTAATTGGCATTGACATATATACACTACTATGTATAAAATAGATAACTAACGAGAACCTACTGTATAGCACAGGGAACTCTACTCAGTGCTCTGTGGTGACCTCAATGGGAAGGAAATCCAAAAAAGAGGGGACATATATATATGTATAGCTGATTCACTTTGCTGTGCAGCAGAAACTAACACAGCATTGGGAAGCAACTATACTTCAATAAAAAAATTGTATGCTACCTGATAGGAAAAGAGTGCAGTATCACTTCTGTGATATCCCTGCCAAAGATCCATAATCTAAATCTAATCTGAGGAAGCATCAGGAACACCCAAATTGAGATAAATTATGTAAAGGAATTCAGCTGTAATCTTCAAAGCTGTCAGAATATGAAAATTAAGAGGCTAAGGAATGCTTCCAGATTAACGGAGACCAAAGAAACCTTACAACAGATCCTGAACTGTTGTTATACATCCTTTTGTTATAAAGGACATCCTTGGGACAATTGGCAAAAGTTAATGTGGTCTGAAGGGGAAGACAGAGCAAAGCATTCTTCACCCTGTTGATGTGTGTATTTTGTTTATGCAGAACTTCCTGCTTTGGAGGAAAATTCTCGGAAATTTTTAGGAGTGACAGGTCATCAAGCCAGCAACTTACTCTCAAATGGTTTAAGAAAAAAAGAAGTGTTCTTTGTAGCACCCCGGCTACTTTTCTGCTAGCCTGGGATTGTCCAAAAAATAAAATCTGAGCTGAAACATAAAAAGAAATTCTCCTCTTAAAGGATAATACAAAATAATCTGAGAGAAGCCCTAAACTAATTTATAAGAATTCTATTCCCTCACCTGATTGTATTCCCATTTTTCATGTAGATAATATGATCAGAGTCTACTTTGTAAGCCTACACAGTAAGTTATTACTAAAATGATATGGAAAAGTCAGGAAGACCCATTCACACCAACCTATGTAGTGCCTAAATTTCCATAAATCAAAGTTCTTTTCCATGGGCTAAGAATAATCCTTTAAAAGGACTGGTATAGACTATCATTTCCTGAATACCAGATGAAGAAGTACTGATGGGAGAGGATACATAGAAAAGCTTATGTATAAGATGGGCTCATCTAATCTTTCTATTTTCCAAAGTTATTTTGAGAATACAAGTGGTGGGGGGGGGGGCGGTAAAAGGAAATGTCACATCCCAGGGGAGAAACTGAGCCATGGTGTGTCTAAGCCAAGTCTGTGGACCAGAATAGAACCATCAATGCAGCCAGTGCTCCAATAAGTCAGCATGAGCAGGGAGATGGCGGGTACAAGTCAATGACTGAACTGAGACAAAGGGAACAAGAAAAAGTGACCGCAAACTGATTACACCTTAGAGATAAAATAAACCTGAAAGTGAGTTATAAGCATGACAATCAGTTAGTCAAACATGATTCACAAGCCAGAGAACTAACGGTTAAAAAAAAAAAAGGATTCCAAAGTCAAGTACATAGGTGAAAGGAAAGTAAGAATTAGGCTAATTTTCCACAGGTAAGAATGTACCTGCTAAGAGAATCCAGTAAGATGTGGTTGTGTGGCCACAGTTTATTCCTTTATTCCAATCCAGTCCTCCTTTCAGGATTAAGATTACCATCATAGATTCTGAAAACACAGAGTAGATTCAGAGAGAGTAGACCTTCTGGTTCTGCTGATCTGGTCTCATGTTTTGCAGGTATAGAAAAGGAACACATTGTAGTGTAATAAACAGGAGATTGCCCTCTCAGAACTCCCTTTAAGGAAGGACTTTCTGGCTAACTGTGGAGAATGCAGTCAATAGACAATCTTCAAAAGACAGCAGATAACAATTGTTGGCAAGGATGTAGAGAAAAGGGGTCCCTTGTACACTGTTGGTGGTAAGATAAATTGGTCCAGCATTATGGAAAACTGTATGGATATTCCTCAAAAAACAGTCCAGCCATCCCATTTCTGTATATGTTTATATCCGAAGGAAATGAAATCAGTATCTCAAAGAGATATCTGCACCCCCATGTTCAATGCAAAATTATTCACAAGAGCCAAGATATGGAAACAACCTAAATGTCTGTAAAGAATGACTAGAAAAAGAAAATGCAGTATATATATGTGTGTGTGTGTATATATATATATATATATATATATATATACACACACTCACACAATGAAATAATATTCGTCCATTTAAAAAAGGAAATCCTGCCATTTGTGACAACATGGATGAACCTGGAAGACACTATGCTAAGCGAAATAAACCAGACACAGAAAGACAAATACTGCATGATCTATCTCACTTATATATTTAATCTGAAATAATTAAACTCATAGAAGCAAAGAATAGAAAGGTAGTTACCAGGAGCTGGTGGGAGGGAGAAATGAGATGCTGGTGAAAGTACACAAAGTTCCAGTTATTAGATGAATAAATTCTGGAGCTCTAATGTACAAGAATATGATTGCCATCAACAATATTTTATTGTATATTTGAAATTTGCTAAGAAGGTAGATCTTAGCTCTAAAAATATAGAAAGAAAAAAAAGGGGGGAGGGAGGAAGGGAGGGAGGGAGGGAGAGGGGGAGAGAGAAAGGAAGGGAGGGGAGAGAGAGGAAGGAAGGAAGGAAAGAAAAGAGAAAAGAAAAGGAAAGGAAAGAAAAGAGAAAAAAGGGAAGGGAAGAAAATGGTAACTGTCAAGCAGATTACCAAGCACTGGTTATCAACCCTAAGGGAGGGAGGACCCTAAACACCTCTGGCCACTGTATCTTGGTATTGGAATCACCAAGAAGAACACCACGTACCGATGGAAAAGCATTTCACGCATGTAAAGAAGAGACAGAGCAGCATCAGCCCCAGTCGTGGTCACTGGTCCCCTCCCCATGGAGGACAGATGTAACAGCGGCGTTGGCCAGGTGCTATATGATGCACATGATTCAAGCAAAGATGCAGGAGTACTCTTTGAGCCTAAAACAGGGAAAGATGTTCCCCCACAAGGTGGTAAGCCCGGCACAGGTTGTGTGGGCTCTTTAACTCTTGGTGAGAGAGCCTTCCAAGCCCAAGACCCATTTTTATACAGACAAATAAGAGCAGAAAGCCTGCAGGCACCAGATTGCCTTTCCCAACAGTAACTGTGTGAGGTGATAGACTTGTGAATTAATTTGGTTGTAGTGATTGTTTCACAATATGTATGCATCTCAAAATATCAAGCTGTGCATCTTAAACACTTACAACTTTTAACTGTCCAAAAATAAACAACCTTCAACTCTCAGCTCCTTCAGGGTCCACCCAGCTGCAGAGAGCCACCTCCCACAAGACGGTACCCTTCCTGGGACAGCCCACATCAGGATGCTGAGCAAGATGGGAATAAAATGTCCCAGCACCTTGAGCCAGACAGGAGACAATTCTTGGGAGTAACGCTCACTCTCGACTCCCCATAGGCCTCCGAGGCTTTGGGAAGCCCCCATCGCAGTTCAGCTTCCCATGCTGAACTGCTCCTCCCCCTTTCTTTTCATTACTACTAATCCCTAATAAATACCTTCTTTTTTCCCCAATCCTATGCCAGCATCTGCTCCCAGCAAACCCTACCTGTGACAACTAGTATTGGAAATAATCTGAGAAAGCCCCAAGGAGTTTGGGAGAGGAATCCTCACTGCCAAACTGGTACTGAGGTAAACAGAGCCAGGCATCCTGCAGTACAGGGTAGTGGTCCAATTGTTAACACTTTCCCTGGTGCTGAATTGGGACAACGTACTAATGGGAGAGAATCCATTAGCAGGTATAGTGTGCCAAGCATTTGAAACATATGGGGGAAGTAGCACTGGAGGGCTTTTGCTAAGAGCCATTGATGTGCTGATGTGCTACTGAAAGATAATGACAAGCTGAGATGAGCAAAAAGCCAACTGAAACTTAGGTGCGAAAGCTAGAGGGTTATTTTGGTTGTATGTGCAGAGCCTGGACTAGGGCAAAACCAAGGGAGACACTCACTTCAGTTGAAAATTTAAGGGATGCCAAATGCCAAAAGTCTCATCAATTAAGAGTGACTTGCAAAAGAAAGATAAATGAGAAACTGATTAGCCAACTTATAGGTCCAATTTTTAGTTGCCATGTATTCTGTAATTGCCAAACAACTATTCTGGGAAGGTGTCGTAGCTGGTTCCAGGATCTGTACAGGCTGCCATGAGGCTGCTAGTTTGATTTCTTATAAATGGACTTGAAGAACTTCTATGGGAATTTTCAGCAGACAGCATATAGCTTTGACCAAAGAACTACTCTACATTTGGGAAAGTCCTCTTCTTCAAACAACTGGGCATATTTGGGAGAAAACAAAGAGACAAACTGGGGAGAAAGGAAACACTTTTGTGCTTAGAATGATCTGTCAGATGAACTTTGGTGATCTGGAAATTAGGGAGTACTGAGCATATATTTTAAAAATCTGCACAGTGCTTAGCCCTTAGAATGTGCTGCGTTTGGGATAGGTTTGAAGTGTGTATGTGAAAAAAAAAAACTTGTTTCCAAAGTATATTCCTTTAGATGTCCCTATTAAAGAAATATTATTTAGGAATAAATGAGTTTGAATTTTTGTTTTATTGAAAAAAAAAAGTGACTTTCAGGTCTGCAAAACTTTCTTTAAGCCAGTACCCCTGGAGTTGAGGTTGGGAGGAGAAAGAAGGAAAGCAGAAACCTCCTTATATATAACTGATCGTGGAAATTTTCTTGTCTTGTATCAGTGTCTGTAAATGTTTTCAAACACTTTAACTTAAACAGTGTGCTATATGTGTGGGTGTGTCAGGTTTTGTTTTTGTTTTTTTGTTTTTTTGGTTTTGGTTGCACCAGGTCTTAGTTGCAGCATGTGGGATCTAGTTCCCTGACCAGGGACGGAACCCAGTAGCACTAGTGGATTCCATAACTAGCATTTGGTAGAAGTGCTGTAAGAAAAGTAGGTTGGGAGAAAAGAGAACCCTCTTATACTGTTGGTGGGAATGTAAATTTGTGTAGCCACTATGGAAAACAGTATGGAGTTTCCTCAAAAACCTAAAAATAGAGTTGCCATATGATCCAGCAATCCCATTCCTGGGCATATAACCAGACAACACTATAATTCGAAAAGATACATGCACCCCTATGTTCATAGCAGCACTATTTACAATAGCCAAGACATGGAAACAACCTAAATGTCCATAGACAGATGAATGGATAAAGAAGTTTTGGTATATATATACAATGGAATATTACTTAGCCATCAAAAAGAATGAAATAATGCCATTTTCAGAAACATGGATGAACCTAGAGAGTCTCATACTAAGCAAAGTAAGTCAGACAAAGACAAATACCATATGATATAATATCATATGTGACTTATATGTGGGATCTAAAATATGATATAAATCAACATACCTATGAAACAAAAACAGACTCACAGACATAGAGAACAGACTTGTGGTTGAGTTTGGAATTAGCAGAGGCAAACTATTATATATAGAATGGATAAACAACAAGGTCCTACTGTATAGCACAGGGAACTATATTCAATATCCTGTGACAAACCATAATGAAAAAGAATATATATATATTTTTTTCACTTTGCTGTACAGAAGAAATGAACACAACATTGTAAATCAACTATACTTCAACAAAATTTTAAAAAAGAAAAGTAGGTTGGTTACAGACAGTGAGCATGCACTTCTGTCCTTCCATGTTTAAGAATATAAAATCTGGTGAGGACAGCAGCCTGTTCACATCAGGGGGTGCTCTGGGCTCAGAGATTCAGTTCAGTACATGTCCATGGGCATTCCATCACATGATCCAACCACAAGTTCAGCTGACTCTTGTTATCTCTCCCCAGTGCAAATTAACCCCCTCAAGAACCAACCCACTGAAAACAGGAGTCAGTCTCTCCTTCTGCCAAACAACCCCAATCAATGGTCATCTTCAGCTCCTGATTCCCAGCAAGTGTAGTGCATGGAGGAGAGTCAGGTGAAGGCTGGGGGCCTCCTTCCCCACAATATCATCATCAGGTATATCTTATAATGAAGCCACGTCTGGTACTGCAAGATTCTAGGACAACTAATCTTAGCATATTTGCATCTTCATAAATATCAGGTTGATTTTGATAGATATCAGCGTCCATCTTGGGATAGTCTCTCTCTTTATGGGCACAGAAGTCTCCAAAAAAAAAAAAAAAAAAGCTGATTCCTGCAAGCTGCCTCATACCCCGCCTCCTATCTCTCTCATGGTGAAGGCTACTGAAACTTCTCTCACTCCTGGGAGATGTCAGAGAGTTGCACTCTTATCATGAGACCTTCTTATAACTCTGCCATAATGAATTCCGTGTCTTTCCTTCCAACAGTGTGCTATTTCAGCTGTAATCCCTGCCCAATTCAGGAGCAGAAGATTCTAATTACTGCTTTGCAACACTCAATAATACCACTATTTGAGACTGCCAAAAAAAAAACCCCATATTCAAACTAAGTGGTCCTTAAGTATAAAGCTCAAATCCTTCTTTTCTTAAGATAATTATTTTCTTAGTTTCACCATGCCAATACATAAATAAACATGGATTCTTTACAGAAAATATGCAATTTTGTTTGAGCAAAGCCCTATTGAGATTTTAGATTTAGACATACATAATCAAGACCTCTGAAGCTGAACGTGACTTTTGTCAAATAAATCACAATACTTCCCACTTGATTTTGATAGTTTCTGTTTCAGTATATACTTAATAAAATGCCATAGCATAGGCCTAACATCCTCATAACACCTACTACAAATACAGGAATATTTTGCTCTCATCTGAGCTAAAAAATGAACAGAGAAATTTGGGACCATTAAGTATTGTTTTCAATTAAGTGACACTAAGATCTGTGTGCACCTTTCTCAGAAATTTATATTTTTACCACGATAAAGCCATGCATATTTAACTTACAGTGACTGTGTGTTATTGCAAGAGAATTTGATGCTTGCAGAGTTTCTATGATGCTGTTTATTTTTGCTACTAAAGAACAGAGAGATTCTCTCAAACCCACCTCTGATGAACTAACAGAGGCCTGCTTGCTTCTCACCACCCATCTAGTGGTCCCTGTAATAAGAGGGGCCATTAACCTCTCCTCCTGGAGGCAGATGCCTGGTGATGGGCAAAATCCGCTGTGTTCGTCCCTAAACATGAGGAGTCCAGTCTGCATAGTCGTATGGGAAAGACAGTCCACTGAAAAAAGAGAGAACTGAAACCAGCCGAGTAATATCTGAATGTTGTGTATTACTGTTTCGCGCAGAAAACAAAGGGGAAGAGACGTTCGTAATTCTCATGATTTTATGAATGCTCTGCCTCTTTTTTTTCTTTAAAAGGTCTAAAAATTAGGCTTGATTTAACAGAAGGGAGTACTCCTTAATTTTGGAAAATGCCTAATGGAGATCCTGGCTACTAACTAATCAAGCATTAGAGAACTGGCAAAAGCATGCACCTGTGTAAGAAACAAAATAATAAAATAAGTACAAGGTGGTATGTTTGTTTTGGGCTGAGGGTCCTTATGTGACTGTCGGTACTGGTTCTACATGCAGATATGATCTTATCTATCAGAGAACTGAAACACCCGTTTCCTACATCCACAAACCCCCAACTGCCTTATCTCTTTCACCACAATCTTTTCTTGATTAAAAAACAAACAAAACAGCAGAAGAGGAAACCGGGCGGGTGGTTGCCTGGCTGGTGGGTCTGCATGTCCTGGGCAAAGCAGGAGGTTCCTGGATGCAGAGGAGGGTGGACACTTGGGGACCAGTGGTTTCAGAAGCATTCCCACATCCACATTCCTTGGCCCCATCAAGGTGGGAGATGCCATCCCATCGGTGGTGGTGTTTGAAGGTGAGCCTGAAACAAGGTGAATCTAGCAGAATCCGAGGCCAAGGAAGGGGTGCTGTCTGGAATCCTTGAGGCCTTTTCCTTCAGCTCTTCCTAGACCCACCTGCCAGGGTTTGTGGAGCAGGCTGGCGCTCTGAAGGCTGAGGGGATCCAGGTGGTGGCAGGTCTGAGGGTGAATGATGTCTTTGTGACTGAAGGGCAGGGACGAGCCCACAACACGAAAGGCAAGGGTGGGCTCCCGGCTGACCCCACTGTGGTCTTTGGGCAGGAGACACATTTGTTACTAGATGATTCCTTCGTGTTTCTCTTTGGGAATTGATGGCTTAAGAGGTACTGCTTGTAACAGAGGAAGGTGGAGTGAAGTCCATGAATGGGAGCCCATGGCCCAGGCTTCACCCGCAGCTTGGCTGGCAACCTCACCTGTAGCTCTGAGGCCTCTGCCCAGAGGTATTTCTTCTCCCCTTCCCTTTTTCACCTGCCTGACCCAGGCAGAGGGCCTCAAGCCAACCTCAGCTGGAGCCGCTCAACTGGAGCCTTAGCCAGATTTCTGCAATAAACACTTCTGAGTCAAAAAACAAAGAAAAAACAATTTTTTTTTTTTAGCTCTGGTCAAAACAGACTCAGTGCTCTAACAATGGATCAGCAGGAGGAAAAAGAAAAGAGAAGCAAATGTCACCTACAGGTGCATTAAAATAATTGTGTTCATCTGAAACACTTAGACTTCTTGTAAACAAATCTGAGCTAGCAATCCTGGGCATTTCCATCATGGGTAGCCTCAGGGATGAACAGCAATTGACTGTCGTTGAACAACTCAGATTCATTGTCGGTGGCTTCCTAGCAGCAGCTGTTGGAATCAGCCAAGAAAAGCTGGCTGCAGGAGAGAGCTGATCTACGGAGAATTCACAAGGAATGGAAGTGAAATGGTCTGACCTCTGCAGTTGCACAAAACCTGAACCAGATTGCACGTGTGGTTGGGTGAGGGCCACTTAAAACTCCAAGGAAGTGGCAGGGAAGACTCATAAATCTATGAAGGAAAGTCACTGAGGTTGAGAAGTTTCTACTGGGAGATCTGTGCAAGGGTTTAAAAAAAAAAACAACTTGGTAATTTGTCATTATAGACATTTATCTTCCTATGTTGGCTGTTATTAGCAGCTGCTTTTGTCTTATTGGCGTCATAAATAAATATGATGATTTCTTTTTTTTTTTTCTTTTTTAAAGTTTGGTCAGGGAGAGTCTTTATTAGTCCAGAGGATCTCCTTTTACCTAAGTGATAAAGAATTCAAAGGTAGCTGTCTCTTGCAGTTCAAGGTTGATGGAACTGGGAGTGCAATGATGGAGCTGGACTCCTTTGGGCAATGGAATGGCAGGGTTCTAGAATAAAAGTAGTCACTGGTGGCACTGAACTCTTAGATGCATGTAGAAATAATTATCATAATAGGCAGCAAGACTAGAAAAGCAATCAAGGAAGATCTGTAGTGACCGTTAATATATCATGATGTGCCAAGGGACAAAATAAATATTCAGACAATAAGAACATTTCTTGACTTCTATAACTTAAAAAGATCAGAAGCCAGCACTCAAGACTGACGTAAGTTACTACAAGGGAAAATAAGAATTCACTTAGTTTCCAAACATGAGCCAGTCCTTAGCCACTGACTTTTACTGTGATATTATTGATCCCAGAACATGTATTCTTCGATCTTCATCAGAGATGAACATCGGAAGCAGTCCTCATGCACTTAAATGGACAGCAGTACACACAGTTTTGCCAGGACTTTATTATCTTCTGCTTTCTGTCATAATGTAGCATGAAGGAATATTCATTGTCTGGAAATTCTGAAGAACCTCACGCTAGGTCACTATATTGATGACATCATGTCGATCGGACATTCATTCTCTGTATGATAATACACTTCCTGAAGATGAAGATGCTTTCATTATTGTCTTTATATTTCTGCACTACCTAGCACAATGTCTTCTGCATCCTGGGGCTCATATGTCCCAGCAATTGCATTCTTCAGAAAATATCCCTTCTTCTATTAAGTGTACAGAAACCTTTGAATTTGAGGATGGGTTTCTTGGTCAGTTGGTAAAGTCTACAATTCTATTCAGCTCTTCAGGTTTCTATATGTGACTATGATCAAGTTCCTTAACATCTTAGAACCTCAGTTCACGTATCTGCTAGTGTTGGAGGGTCTCCTGCAGAGGCAGGGGGCAGCAGCTGTGGCTCACAGAGGGGACAAGGACACTGGCAGCAGAAGTTCTGGGAAGTACTCATTGGCGTGAGCCCTCCCAGAGTCCGCCATTAGCCCCACTAAGGAGCCTCAATATGATGATTTCTGAACTATTTCTAAATAAATGCTTCTGTGTTGCTGGATTGTCTTTCCTCCATGTAATCATAATATTGGCCGTTTAGAATAGATTTGCTTATAAAAGACAAGCAGCATTGAATCTGTTAATTTCCTCTGTTGTGCTGAATCTGAAATTAGCAGTTATTATCTCCAAGTATACAGTGGTATCTTGGTGACAGCCGCATAAAAACTAGAGTTGACGGGGACATAGTTTTTCCACTGAATTATCTTCATTAAAATAGGAACTTATTAGATGTCCTGACATGCTGCCCAGATCCTCCTCCAGGTATAAAGTTCCATCCTCTAAGCTGCTGGAATCGCTGCCTGATGGTAGCCCACGCTGTCAGCCTCAGCTGACTAAAGCTGCCTCTCCCAATGATAAGCCCCCTTTCGGAGTATGCCTGCACTCAAAGATTGGTCAAAGGGTAGAAATGGAGATTCCCCAGAAAGGCCCATTCCCCTAGTCCCAACTCTGGACAACTCTAAAGGGCCATCCCGACTGCAAAACTCCCCTGAAATCAGCTGAGACTGCTGAAATTGCATCACGACTCGAATACTCCCTCCTCCTTAAACTTCTTTCTTTCCTCCCTTCCTTAGGTATGGATCTCATAAGTACCCCTCCCCCACCAATAAATGCCCTGCATGGTAATCTCATTCGGAGTCTGCTTCCCAGGGAACCCAACCTGTGACAGTTTGTGCCAGGCAAGGTCCATAACATAACAGCAAATGCTAAGAGATTTGGGAGCTGGATCACCCACCCCTGGATGGCAAGAAGGACCCCACCAGTGGTAGCTGGGGCACAGATATCTCTGGGCAAAAGATGTCCCTGTGATTGTTAAAACTTTTGCTGATGGCATACTGTTGGAAGGAAAGGTATTAGCTGACATAGTATATCAGCGTTTGAGAAATATGGGGGGAATAGTAACTCTAAGGACAATGGAACCAAGTGGCTATTGCCAAGTATAATTGACATTTTCAAAAAGGTTAACACAAGGCTGAATGTACTGATTAGTAATTTAAAGTTGTGTGAAGACCAGAATGCCTCTTTTGTTGCATATAATGGAACTCTTGTCCACAGCAAAAGGACAAAAAACACTGAGAACCAGATGAAGGACTTAATTGTAAGAGTAGTCAAGCTCTAAAGAAGGTTAAATTCCCAACAAAGGCGGGTCTTTTTGAAACAGAGCAGGGCCCTCCCATGGTCCTTGCCCCCCATGTCCTCCACCTGCCTTTTGTCTATGAAAAAAACTTTAGCCAAAGAATAAGTTCAATCAGAGAAGTGAGAAAATGCAGAAACAAAGGAAAACAGTCCAGCAAGACTAAATAATAGTAGTTTAGTCATTAAGCAGAGTCAAGGACCTTTAGTTCCTCCTCAAAGGCTGTAGATAATATTCTGAGCCATATCCTGTGAGCTGTCTGGTAAATACTGAAACCCCCATCAGGTGGAAGAAGTTAGCTACATGATGACCAGACTATAACCATGACATAAATGCCACAATTCTGAGAACTGGCCTCAAGGAACTGGGAACAAACCGACCCTGGAACTGCACTTAATCAAGATGACACTGATCAGACCACTGCGGGACGCATTTCAAGAAGACTGTCGGTGCTGATGGTGCTGTTTCTGCATGTAGACCCCTCCCTCCATCTATAAAATCTCTTGCTCCCTGATTGTCAGTGGGGGGCAGTCGGCCTTTGGACAGGAGTGCGCCCTGCCCTCCCCTCTGGCCCCCTGGTTGCCGGCATCCAGGCGTCCAAAATAAAGCAAACTTTCCTTTCCACCAAGCTTGCCTCTTTATTGGCTTTTGAGCGGCAAGCAGCCGGACCCCACTTTGAGTTACATTTTGTGGCAAGGACAGAGCCCTGGTTGGGAAAGAATGGGCTGTCACGGGGTTGATGGCCCCAAAGTCTGGAATCTTCAAGTGCTCCTAAACCCTCTGAACTGCAAAAGTGGTCCACTGTCCCCTCGCTCCTCCCGTTTAAAGGAGAAGCAAACACTAGCCCTTGCTTAAAGAAGGGGACAAAGGCTCCCTCTCAAGGTGACATGGCCTCTCCTCAGGATCTGTCCCCACCATCCCTCCTGGTCAAAAGGCCAATAACTGGTGGTCAACCATAATGTAAGCTGGCCGGGGGAGAGTTTTTTCTCTCATATTTAGCATTATCAAGCAAACACAGCCAGTAGAAGGCAAAGATCACCAGACTGATGAACCTGAGATTCTAGCTCTCTTCTCAGCTCTGCCAGTGCCCCTCTGGTGTGACCTCAGTCTTTTCATTTATAAAATAAGGGATTTAAAATCAGAGAAGACACCTGAGTTTGGTCACAGACACCTCATCTAGGTACATGAGTACACACCTTCTCCAGGGGAGCCTTGAAAGACAGCGGTGGAGGAAACACTCCAAAATGGCAGAGCTTCATGCACCCGCTCATTCACTCTGTGTGGAAAGAGAAGTGGTCCAAGCTGTGTGTGTATGTGTGTTTGTGTGTCTGTGTGTGTGTGTATTCAGGGTCAGTGGCAAATGGAACATGGCAGCAGAGGGTGGGTGGGAGGCAGAATTCTAAGTTACCGCCCACAATGTCCCATCCCCCACCGCGTGTACACACCCTGCAAAATCCCCAGGACTGTGGATACGATGGGTTTTACTCCTGTGATTGGGTTGTGTTACATGGCGCAGTTGACCGCAAGATGAGGAGGTTATTCCAGGTGACCTGCCTCATCACAGGAGCCCTAGAAAAACAGAGGATTGTCTCTGTGGTAGCAGAAAGGGAAATCAGAGGTTTAAAGCACAAGAAGGATGTGATGGGTGTTTGCTGACTTGAAGATGGAGGGGAACACGTGTCAAAGACTACAGATGGTTTCTAGGAGCTGAGACCAGTCCCTGGTTGACAGCCAGCGGGGTAACTGGAACCTTTCTTACAACAGCAAGGACGGAATTCTGCCAACAGTAAGAATGACCCTAAAAGCAGATTTTCCCCCAGAGCCTCTAGACAAGAACTTAGCCTCACTGACCATGACTTCAGCCTTGTGATATTCTGAGACATGCCAGACTTCTGACCTACAGAACTGTGAGCTCTGGGTATTGTTTTAAGTCCCTTGGTTTATGGTCATTTGTTTTGCAGCAACAGAAAACTCACCTGAGGTGCTTCCTTTTACAGGGGTCACAGTTCTGGGATGCCTAAGGTTCAATGACCAAAAACAGTTGCCGCTTATATTTTGTTCATTTTTATAGTTGTTTGAAGCAGGAGGGTAAATGTGATACTGGTTATACCACCATGGCTGAAGCCAGAGTCACTTTTCTGTTTTAAGCAAGCATAAAATGCTAGACTCAAGTCAGGAATAAAGTTGATCATTCAGTCTCCCCAGGTCTAGTATTTCTGATGGGATAATAGAGAAATCGAGTTCTTATATAAGACTTTGGAGAAAATGACATTGAGTAGAGCAAACATCATTCTGGGTAAACTATACACAAATATTCTTTGCATGGTTAACTGAGTGATGGGTATACACAGAAGTGAGTTCAGTTTTAAAGTCGTGATAACGTCCCCATAGGGACAGGTAATCCCTTTGATAATCACATGCAGCTAGAGTTAGATTGTTTAGTCCTGACATTCTTCCTCAATAGCCTCTTCTAAAGCAACCTCTTCTGGTTTAAAGATTTTCTTCTGTTGAGTCCCACACCATCTTTGTTCCCTCTGTCAGGTCATTGTCCCTATTGTATAAATGATCATAACTTCTCAGATTCCCTGAATTCTTATTTCGAGTCCTGTCATTAAGATCTATATTCCACCTATCCTACCTCCCAAAAGCCTGCTACTTAGATTCCTGTCTTAATTATTTTCCCCTTTGATCTTTGTTTCTTTTCCTTTGCATCAATGTCAAAATTCTTCTGTATGACCAGGAGGTGACTTTCTTGTCTCTGAAAATGGAAGATGTATTGTGTCTTCCTTGTTGTGGATGCTGCAATATTTAAAATTATCCTCCAGAAAACCCATACACATTTACTGTGCACCCGAATAAAAGAAAAAGGAAAATAACATTTGGTCAATGTGGTCTGTAGTAAGATAAAGTCTATTGGTTGACTTTATCTTACTACAACTTTATTGTATTTTTAAGACATTCCCTTAAGAAACTCAAGTAGAAATGAAGACATATCGACTGAATAATTTCATAGTCCTTTTCCAACTTCTGCAGTTGGAGGCAATTAAACATATAGATAAAGATACAAATGCTAATGTATTCTGGTATAGTCAAGGCATCTACAAAACAATTTTTCCTGGAAAATGCCTGTATGAGAATGGGTCACACCATGAGAGCGGACTTCCTGATGTACCAGAAATGTATCTCTGACAAGATTTTTAAGCTCCAGGGACTGTCAGAGGAAAATCTTTTGGGTTATTAGTTGTTTATATTCTGATAGTAAAAGATGTTCCCCTGAGACTTAGGAAACTCAGTGTGAGTCGGACATCACAGAACTGGATTCCTCCCCTAACAGATCCTGTCTGTCCTCTCTAAGAAGTCAATCCTTAAGATTCAGGAGGGAAGTGTGAAGAACTGTATATGCACCACTGTATTTTCCCTACAATAAGTGAATTCATTCTTCCTTTTTAAATTTCTTTTGGTACTTTTAGAATTTTATAAACAATCACATAATTGTAGCTCCATGATACAGACTTAGCAGAGTGGTAGTGATTTCCAATTTATCCCTACATAAGGAAGTTTCTTTAGTGTTTTTACTTAATTATAATCCAATTATACAAATTTGGGAGGCCACGTGAGTTTAAAATAAGGAGAAAAAGCCACCAATTTAATTTTAACTGATCCATAGCAGTATTATAAAATGAAATATTCTGTATGCCCTACCTTACCTCCTCACTGCCACCAGTATGAACTGAAACATACTCAATTTGCCCACATGAAAGTTTGTTTTGACAGAGTTCAGAGAGAAGGGACACTTTGCCTTAGCATTTGATGGTGAGCTGCCAGTGCTTAGAGAGGGAGGAACGCGTGCCATGCGGACCAAGACAGTAAGGTCTAGACACGCGGAGAGGGAGGGAGAAGTAGGAATTCCAGAAATGGTAGGTTCATAGGAAGGCTATATTGACTCACTATCTGGGAGAAGGGGAATTAGCACCAGGAAGACCAATCTGCTTTCTAAGAGCATCAGGTTTCACAACGTGGGCAACTGCACAGAATGGTACCTGCAGAAGAGCTCCCTGCACAGCTAGAGGGGTGTGTGTGTGTGTGTGTGTGTGTGCTTGGGGGTGTCTAGTCCATGCTCTGCTCATGAAGCTGTGTACCCAGGTTGCGACTGCCTTCATCTGAAGGAGAGGGTGTCTTCAGATTCATCCTGGGACACCGTCTCAGGAGGCATGCCTTGTCCTCTCCTCCTTCCAGCCCCCTTCCCCTATCCTTTTCTTCCTTCTGTCTTTCCTTCCTTCACTTCCACCTCCCCCTTGGCTGTCTCCTTTCTCAATGCCCCTTCCTTCCCTATTTGCCCTCTGAATGCTAAAAAGAGCATTATGTGGATATGCCAAGAAGATGAATTTGACTTCATTAATGAACCAAAGAAAAAGAATAATAAAAAATGAGGCTTGTGAGGAAGGGAATGAGGAGAGAGATATGGATAGCCTGTGTTAAAACCCAGAACTGGAGAGTTGGAAGGGGTTAGAATATTTTGAGTAAACTAAGGCCATGATGAAAACAATATTTGAGGAATATTTTCCTGACAAGTGTATACAGAGTGACCTAGACCAAGAAGAGACTAGAAACACTCATTTCAGTTTCCCATAAATGAGTGAATTATTAAAAAAATTTGTCAGGGAGGGAAGAATAGTTGAACTACACTGGATCAAATGGAACCAGCCAAGACTATACTCAAGGAAATCAAGTGAGGGTCAGTGGGACATACTTATAACAAAAATCGAATAAGTAACTAAACACAGTAATAGAACATATTTGTTGAATTCTGTTATTGGAATTTAGTTAACTTAGAACAACTCCCTACCCAAGCAGGTTAAACAGGTATGGAGACAAACAAAAAAGCAGAATATTACATAAATCTGGATTTCTGTATTCCTAATGTGTAGAAACAGAACATTTCTACTGAGTGTAGTGTTTGTGTGGTCTAGAAGGAGTATTAATTCCTTCCTTATTACAAAAACCCTGAACAAGCTTGACAGGTTAACAGGGTAAAGGGGTAACTCAATAAAGACAAACTTCTACTTTCAATTATGATTTCTTCCTAAAAAAATTCCAATGGCAGAAGTGAAACTTTTAGGCAGATATCTTGTTGGTAGAGATCTATCTTCCTATAACTTAAAAATTATAATAGAATTCCAGGACTCAATCTTGGCAATCTATTCCCAGCATTTTGTATGTATTCTTTAATTTTATTCTTTTCCCTTATAATTGAGCACAAAATTAGCTGAGTACTCAACTGGAGCTAAAAATTCATCATTTTTTAATAGACAATTATTTCAATCTTCATCTCAATTTTATGAAGTTTATAAGACTTAAGCTTATCACTTTTTCTATTTATCACTTCATTTTTTGGTAAATGAATAAGGGCAAATGCAATAAAATATTCAAATAATGAAGAAACACTACTGTATAAATTAGCAACACTGAAAAACAGAACTGTTGGCTGTCAAGCAGTGTTAATATTGTTCAGCATTCTTGTTTTTCAGATAATGCAGGAAGTCTAAATTCAGAGCATGATGAGAAGTGGTTTATGGATATCAATGCATAATAATTTAAAACAAGAGTTTATGAAAGACAGACAGAAAATTGAAGATCCACCCATAGTTTTTAAAACCACCGCTCCAATGAAGCAAATATACTATTTCCATGACAGGGGATGAAGTCAGTTTACAGAAGAACCTAGAATATAAAGAGATTAGAAATATATTCTTAACATAGAAATTGTGGTTATTTTGACTTGCTGTTGCTAGAAAAAAAAATGGCACTCAGAAGTACCAGCAATAGTAGAGAAGATGCTCATTTGGAGTTAATCTTGATCATAAAGAAGAACTGGTTCATGATGTAAAAGTGACAGGATCTTGTGAAAAAGTGACTGTGCCATTCTGGAGAGTCTTATAGGAAATGAAAGGCATAGTAGTACAAGGAATTGTCAGCTATGTGTAACAGACTTTAAGAATTCAGAGCTTCATGATTCAGTGAAAAATATTGGGGTACACTTCTCAGCTGTCTCTTGCAATCTTTCTATTCCCCTTTCCATAATGAAGTAATTCTGTTTTAAATCTTCACTTACCAACCTTAAACTAAAGAGTCCTTAATATATAACTACAACCCCAAACATTCATTTGAGATTCAGTCTCCCATCTTCAACTGCTTTCTGTAGTAGTTTCATGTATTGACAAGTGGATGGATGTTGTAATTTAAAATAACAAGATTCAAATCCCAGGTCTGCAATGTCAACTGTGCAACCCTGGGTGAGTTAATTTCTCTCTAAATCTAAGTTTCTTTACCTGGAAATGGGAGCATTACATATACATCAAAAATTTTATATTAATATCCATGAAATTATACATGTAAAACAACTAGGATAGTACCCAGCACATGTTATCCATTCTTTTATTCATTAAATATGTTCCTATTGCCTGGCTCTATTCTCTTAACATTTTCTTGGTTCCCCTAAATCATTTAAGATTATTAAATTGCTTGAAATATTATGAAAACAACTTGACTTAAACTAGCTTTATTTTCTTAGATTGCTGCTGCAACCCTTAATATAACTAGTTTCCTTGCCAATTGATCACAAAGTCTGCAGCAGTATTCCAAATAACTAGAGGCAAAGTGGGGTGGAGAGAACTAGATGATTAGAAGTATTTATCTTGGAGAGATAATAGGATTAGGTAATAGATTAGATATTAGGGTGAGGGAAAGTAGAGTGAATAGAAAAGAATATAACCGAAAGGAATACCGTTGTTTAAGGGCTTAATAAAAACTATTTACTCATTCACATTAGGTCAGATAGATAGAATTGGATGTCCTAAGGTCACGTCATGGTCAATATATGAGTTAGGGATTTCTTCTAATCATTTTCACACCATATCCCTCTAACTATATAACTTACTTCTACTGATGGTTCTTAAGAATCAATCAGTTCAAAATGAGGCCCTCTCTGACCCTTACATCTCCTTTTTCCTGTATATCCTTTTACTTCCCCAGCTCATTATTAACTCACACTTGGATGAATAGTATAAATTTATATTTGGTCTTCTTAGCCAGGCTAAGCTAGAAGCAAACCTGAAAAAAATTATCTAATAAAGACCCTCCCACCCACTTTCATACAGATCTTACAGATGATTCTGTTGAAGCTCAGAAGAGTTAAGTGAACTATTGAACATTATATAGCTGGTGAGTTCTAAAATGAAAATTATAACCAAAGAAATCTCTCTGACAATGCAATACTTTTCCTATCAAACCCAACTATATATTATTCTGTTTTCAGATTTATCTTCTTCAAACAATAATTTCAACTCCTTGAAAGCTGTCAGTGTTTCTCCTTTGAAAATGCAATCCAAAATCACTGCCATTCAAGGGTCTCAATTATCTGGCCTTACTTTACCTACTGTTATTTCCCATGAAATCTCAACACAAATCCCCACACCCCTCATTCTAGTATCATAATCTCCTGCACACACCACACTCTTTATAGTCTATAAACATTTGCTTAGGATACCTACTACACTTAAATTGCCATTTTCTTAATTCTTAGCCCCAATCTATCCATTTCTTTCAAATCAATTGAAGCTCATTTCATTTTCTCCAGAACAGCATTCTTTTGCTTTCCCAACAATAATTGATCTCTAGCTAAATTATTGCTTATATCAGACATTTGGACAAAATAGTATAGTACCTTGCTAAATAATGATTTAGAGCAAATAAGTTGTTTCTTCCAAATTATTTTCCAAATGCTTGAGAAAGGTAGTAACCACACTTGGGGTTTCTTTTGTGTTCCCTTTAGCAAACACAGTGCTAATCATATACTAATCACTCAGTAATACTTGTTAAATGAATAAAATAAATTTTCTATGATAGTATTAAAGAGAAATATGTTTTCATAGCAAACCTCAACTTCTTGGCTTTTACTTGGAATATCAGCTCTTCTCCATCTACTGGCAGCAAATCTGCATTGCTAGGAGAGGGAACTAATTTTTTTTTTCAATAAATCAAATCCCTGTGTCAGCTAATACCATGTTTTTTGACTATTCAAAGCCAACTAGCATCTCAAACAACCATCTATACCCAGGAATCTCTGGATCCTAGAATTCATTTTTGGCCCCATCACATTGCTCTTCAACACAGAGAAACACTCTTGTAGAAAGTATTTACATAATTTAAATTAAATTTGGGAAATTGGTTATACTTTGCCTTGTTTAACTTAATTTTAGAATTTATACACATTTATAATATACAAGTTCATCACTTGAGTTTGACTAAAAGTGTCTAGTTATTTCTGTTAAAAATTGAGTATCAAGAGCTTATTTAACAATGTATATCACAACTGTATTTCAATTTTAAAAAGGTTATTCAAATTATATCATTTCACCTTGCTTGCTTTTTCTACAAATATAATCCACCACAATTCCAAGAACAATTTTAGAAAATACAGGAGACTATTAGGCCTAGAAGAAAGTATTGGTGATCGTATAGTCCCAAACATGATTTTACAGATAAGGTAATTCAATAAGAATCAATCTCCCCCCAAACTTTACAATTAGACATGAATACTGCAGGGCAACATAACTCAATATATTGTCCTATCATATTTCTATTATTTTCTGATTGGCTAAATGAGACTAAAGTTATTAATTTATTTGTGAGATAGCTTCTACCACTTTAACCACCTCTGGAACCCTACCTCAAGGTATCCCAAAAGCTGATAGTGCCACCAGGAATCTTGGAGTAATTTTTGAGAATATAAGATTAAAAAATAGCCACAGGAAGTACATAAAAGAACACAGTTCAAAGGCATAGAAAATCAATGAGCTGAAATTCCCTACAAATTTTAATAGCCCCATCCATATACCAAAGAAGTGCAAACATTTCTTTTTTCATATTATTTTTTCATTTTTTTTTCTTTACACATCTAATATTCTTACTTTATTAGGTAGTAAACTCATTTGCTACTAGCTCCATTTTCACCTATCTCTCCTCCATTTCTACTCTAGTTTTTTTTGTTTTTGCTTTTTGTTTTAATTTATTTTTTGGCCTTGCAGCATGTGGGATCTTAGTTGCCGGACCAGGGATCAAACCTATGCCCCCTGCATTGGAAACACGGAGTCTTAACCACTGGACTGCCAGGGAAGTCCTTCTACTCTAGTTTTTTTTTTTTTTTTTTTTTTTTTAAAGATGACCCAGGTTTTTTGTTGTTGTTGTTGTTGTTGTTTTTAATTTATTTATTTTTTTATTTTTGGCTGTGTTGGGTCTTTGTCTCTGTGCGAGAGCTTTCTCTAGTTGCGGCAAGTGGGGGCCCCTCTTCATTGTGGTGCACGGACCTCTCACTATCGCAGCCTCTCTTGTTGTGGAGCACAGGCTCCAGACGCACAGGCTCAGTAGTTGTGGCTCACGGGCCCAGTTGCTCCACAGCATGTGGGATCTTCCCAGACCAGGGCTCGAACCTGTGTCCCCTGCATTGGCAGGTGGATTCTCAACCACTGCACCACCAAGGAAGCCCATCTACTCTAGTTTTTAACTGTTTTTTTTTTCTTATGGATCTAATGGAAACCCTAAAAACTGCCCAACATAGCCCCTGGGTTGTTGTGAGATTTAAATGTGCTAATAACTAAGAGATATGAAACTGTTTGGAAAAGTTAAAAGCTCATTAAAACTGTAAGATTTTATTATTATCACTCCTCTTTTAAACAGTAGTTACCTTGTCGTAACCTAGGAGAAAAAAAATATCTGTAGGATACAAACACAAGACTATAGGACTACAGGGAATTGTGGAAGAAAGAACAATGTCTGATATCTGCCCAACTGAAGCAAAGAAGGCAGAGAATTGAAGGAAATCACAAGTCAGAAAAATGTTAGTATTGAAGTGAGTAAGTTGAGGCGGCCCAGCAGGCTGTCAGCCTTGGTTGCTACCATCCCAGGGTCATTCCTTGTTCGTGTTTGTTCTTTTGCTCAGTCCCATCTGAACTGAACTACCTCCCCTGATTAGTCCACAAGCTTTCATTTTTGGTCTCCGGTTGTTTGAGAACTGAACATCTTTTTGTCTCTCCAAGTGACTTCATCCTTCCAACCGACGTTTCTGGGTTTATCTTGGATAAATAGGTCTCTCCATCCAGAGTCATTTGACCTCCCCTAGGGAAGAAGGCAGCTCTTGTTTGCTCACTGCAATGAGCCAATAATGCGTGTATTTGTGTATATGCCTCAGGGTGGTTATATGAAAAAGGTCACTCATTGACATAGCAAGGGTAATACTCACCACCTAAGTGCAAGTGTATGTTATGTTGGTACAACATAGTATACAAATCACAAGGTATACAGTTAAGCTAGAACCAATCATCATCTGTCCCAAAATACTTTCCAGATTACAGTCATGGGGTAATTTACAGAAGAAAAAAACAACCTGCTTAATGACTCCTAGTGTCTGAAGCCATCTCTTCAGTGGAGTTCTTGTCTTGCAGCAGCATTCATGACAGATATACTTATTCATCCTATAGGAATCTGTTCTAAAGCTAGTACTCCGTGATGATTTTCTGTGGTTATTCTAATCCTTTCTAAGACAGGATGATGAAATGAGCACTTTGATGTGCAGATGTGAAATGTAAATTTAGAGGCTTTAAAGTTTTGAATTGACAAAATTGTAAGAGGTAGTGAATGTCACAAAGCTGTAAAAAATGTTCAGTTCTGTTCTTATGTAAAATTACTAGGCACTAAGCAAGAAAAGCAATATGAAAATTAAATTTAGACTTTTTTAAAAAAAGAAAAACATAGCCTGAAATCCCTAAAACCTTATAACCTAAGAATGGAGCTTAATTTGGATGCAGAAATTAAAATTGGATACTAGAAACAAATATTTGTAATGTCTCATTTCTTCATGGTTTTAATAAATGAACACTGTAATAATCCTGGAGAATTTCTCCAAATGTGAATAACTTAAATCTTGTGGACCTATTTTGTAAAACAAAAGAAAATCCACTGAAACTCAACATTTCCTCTGTATTGATCATAGAACTACTATATTCATGGGCTTCTTAGTTTGGAGCTCCATGTCATTTACTGTGACTTCATAAATTTGTTTTCTAGATAAGGCCTAGAAATGATGATTAATTCTTGCTAGCCCTGTTCATGCCATTTCATCATCTATCAAGAGGTAGTAATGACTGCTAACAGCCAAGTCAGATCAATAGAAAGTATCTCTGGACACAGTGAACCAAGATCCCAACTATAATATATGATCCAGACAATATAATAGTTGCTATTATAAAAGAACGATCATTAAAATAATGGCAATAAATTTTCCAATTCACTTTACTTGTCCAGTACAGATAGAAATTATGTAAAATAAGACAGAAGATATATGTTATTTATCTTCTTCCTTGAACTAAGTTAAATTTGGTTTCTTTCCTTTTGTCTTAAGGGTACATCCTTTGCTTTGTCCCACTTATGCTTTGAGCATCAAAAAACTGCTTTTAATCTGCAGCTGAAATGTATCATTTTGCAATTCTAATAATCTAATTAGAACAGTCGTTTTGTACCCTGCAAGACCTGGATTCTCAGTATGTTCTTGTGGTTTCTTTCTGAACTTTTCCATTCTAGTTGTGAAACTAAAAATTGTTTCTTCCCTGAACATTTTCAAGAAGCTGTACAAAACTAACAATATTCTGTTAACATCACAAACATAATAACATTTATTATCTTTTAAAATGTTAACTTCCTAGCACATAAGTGGTATTTTCCCCATAATTCATACACTCATTCATTCAACAAACACTGATGCTCAATGATACATTCTAGACCATTAATTAAGAACCAGAGAACTTGAAAGTAGCCAAATGAATTTGAAAGCACCCACGGATAAAGGATTACTTGAGGACAAAGTGGTCACAGACACGTGCACCAACAACAACAAAGAGTTATGGTACTACCTGATTATACCTTGATGGTCAAGATTATTAAGAGTCTGCTTTAAACCTTTCATTGTCATCTAAACAAAAATCATAAAACTAAGTATATAAAGAGATAAACATATAAAGAAATAAGGTAGAGAACTTGAGAGTCTGAGAATACAGGAACAGTCTACCAGGAGTCCCTCGACATCAAGTTGAGAATCTCTGTTCCAGTTTAAGATCTTAGTTTCCCTGCCATTAAAATTCTAGTTTCTGCCCCTCACACTCTGCCTCTGGTTGCCCTGTATATATCCAGGCTGGTTTATTCCTCCCACCTCTAGCCTTCTATCCAGTCCAGGTATTAGTTTATTCAGCAACTGACTAAATAATGGGTCTCTTTAATATTCTCTATGTCTTTACTCAACTTTTTCAACATATGGAATACATTTATAATAAGTGTTTAAATGCCCTTCTCTGCTAATTCTAACATTTGGGTCAATTTCAGTTGATCCTTCTCCTAATTCACATTTCCCTGCCTGTTTGCATGGCTAGTAATCTTTGATTGGATGCCAGGCCAGATGTTTGCTTGCTGGGTGCCAGATATTTTTTTATTCCTATTAATACCCTTGAGCTTTGTTCTGGGACACAGTTACATTAGTTGGAAACTGTTGGATCCTTTCAGGTATTGCTTTTAAGATTTGTTAGGTGGGACAAGTGCAGCGTTAATTCTGAAGGGTCAAAATAGCCTACTACTGAATCAAGACACTTCTGAGTACAGTAGTCCCCCCTTTATCGGCAGCTTTACTTTCCATGGTTTCAGTTACCCAAAGTCAAACACAGTCCAAAAATATTAAATGGAAAATTCCAGAAATAACAATTCATAAGTTTTAAATTGTGCGCCATGCTGAGTAGTGTGATGAAATCTCACACTGTCCATTTTATCCCACCCAGGATGTTCCCAACCATCAACATCCACAAACATCATCTACTCGTGAGGTCCAACTATCAACATCATCATGTCTGGATAATCCACGATCACCGGAAGCAGACAAGCCTCCTTCTGAGTATAGTCAGAAGATCAATAGCAGCCTAACGCTGTCACAATGCCTACATCATTCACCTCACTTCATCTCATCACAAAGGCATTTTATCATCTCACATCAGCACAAGAAGAAGGGTCAGTTCAGTACAATGAGATATTTTGTGAGAGAAAGAGAGAGAGACCACATTCACATAACTTTTATTACAGTATATTATTATAATTGTCCTGTTTTATTATTAGGTATTGTTGTAATCTCTTACTGTGCCTAATTTGTAAATTAAACTTTATCATAGGTATGTATGTATAGGGAAAAACATAGGATATATAGGGATCAGTACTATTTGTGGTTTCAGGCATCCCCTGGGGGTCTTGGAAGGTATACCCTGGATGAGGGGAAACTACTGTACTCTATGCAGCACCTTGTGACTCATAAAGTTTTCTATTTTGGCTGGTGGAAACAGGTATTATTATCAGCTCTGAGTGTAGGACACTGCCTCTAATCCTTTTTTGGGGGCGGGGGCGTGGTTCTTTTTCTAGCCCTGGGTAATTTCCTCATATGATATGCTGATAGTATTCATCTAAATATACAAGGGGGACTTTCTACAAATTTGAGGGTCTATCTCTGTCTCATCTTTGGTGCTCTGCCTTGCAAACTCTAGTCACCTTGATCTCCCTGGATTCTTAGGTAGGTCTCCTCAACACAGGGACCCCACCCAGCTCTGCCTGGGTTCCCCTCCTAGCATGGGGATCTGGAAATTCCTTCAGCCAGTAAGCTGAGACAGTCTAGGGCTCACTTCAATTGTTTCCCATCTCTCAGGGATCATTGTTCCTCATTGCCTGATGTCTACTGTCTCAAAAACCATTGTTTTACACATTGTGTCTGGTTGTCTTCGTTGTTTAAGGAGGGGGGGGGTAAATCTAGAAAGTGGAAGTCTGTTATCTTCTTACCAAAAATTGAATTGAAATGAATTAAAGTCTAAGAATTAAAGACAGATAAAATAATTTCCTACATAAATGGTTCTCCAACACTATATCAGAGTACAGGATAAGATACTACAACAAAGAGAATAAAAATTAGTGCTCCATGAGGTCATTTAGAATCATTCAAGGACTAGATCCCTTCCATTTTATGGCTGCCACCTGCTCGGGTGTTGTCTGTAGCTAGTCATGCGTCCAGCTAAAACTTTAGGGTTTCTATTATTAAAAGGAAGATGGAGAAATTGATGCTGGAGGCCAGTTAAGAGTTTCAGCCACGGGACTTACCTGGTGGCACAGTGGTTAAGAATCTGCCTGCCAGTGCAGGGGACACGGGTTTGATCCCTGGTCCGGGAGGATCCCACATGCCGTGGAGCAACTAAGCCCACGTGCCACAACTACTGAGCCTGAGCTCTAGAGCCCTGCTGTGCAACAAGAGAAGCCACCGCACTGAGAGGCCCTCACACTGCAGTGAGGAGTAGCCCCCGCTCACGCCGCAACTAGAGAAAGCCTGTGCGCAGAAACGAAGACCCAACACAGCCAAAAATAAATAAATGAATAAATAAATAAATAAATTTATTAAAAAAAAAAAAGTTTCAGCCACAAACACTAAGAAACTTAATTTAAATGTCTCATATCCCCTACATACTTTACCTTTTGCCAGAAACACCTGATTTTAGACACTGCGAAGAGGAATCATTTTTAAAAACAAAGAAAAAAAACCTCTCAGGATTATAATAAATAATTAGCATACTCAAAAGATTTTCAATTAATCTAAACTTATTCCTCACCTCAGTCTAACACTAAGCTGCTTTGGGATTTGTCTAAAATTTTGCAAAATATTCATTTAAAATAGAAAGTAAATGCCTCAGGGTGAATTTTCTACATCTTAATCAGATGTTGTGATTTTTTAAAAAAGATTACCGTCTAGGAATTCGTAAGCTTCTGGTAGCTTTCTATACACCACTACACGCTATTCATTTGCTAAATTCTGTAGGCCTGGTACCCTAACAGTTAGCTTCAACACCAGGTCCTGGACAAAATGAATGAATCAAGACAGCAAAATATATACAAGGTTGATTTGGGGTCCACTACCCCCCAATCAATTTGATGAATTACATGAATATTTCAAATGCCAGGAAGATCTATATATAGGTAGGTCTGTTAGCCTATGGAAGAAAACAATTTAAAAGATACTCCAAGAGCATTCAGTCTTATGCACAGTGCCTACGCCAGAGAGAATCTTTGGTTCTCCCATTATGCGTTTAGAGAGGGGTCCCTTGCAGCACTGCTGGAAACAGCAGATTTGGTGCCTGTGTTTCTTTGCCAGTCATGTCTTTTCAATACCCAAGGAACCCATCTGGTTCAATAACATCAGCCCCTAGATTCAACAAATAGTTGGACTTTCTAATTTTACAGAATGCCTCCAAAGGCATTTAATCTCTTTTTTTAATGCCTTTGGAGAGCTGGTTAATTCATAGCAGCACATTTCTATATTTTAACCTTCTAACAACAAGTGAGGGGGCAGTTCTCCTTTAAAAACCGTGGGATTTAAAACAAGCAAATGCACTTATCATTTTTTCATTCTCCCTCAAATTTACAAAGCATATTTTAGCCAGACTATAACCATGGCAAGGTTCCTAATGTTCACTCTTAAGAATCTCACACTGATTCTGAATTCTAAATGGAGAAGCACATTTTAAAAGTTTGGGGGTTCAGTATTGATCTGAATCTCAGTCGAAAACACACTTTCAAAAGACATTTTTCCCAGAATGGTTTTGTGTTCACTAGAACAGGGAGAAGGCAAAAGACTTGAAAGAGAGTTACTGTCTCTCTGTGATGTAAGATGGATGGTTCCGGGGCATGTCAGAGAGAAACTCTGGGCTGCTAGGAGTTTGAATTCTCACAGAGAAGAATGCAATCTCAGGAGGTGGAAGGTGAATATGAAACTAACAAAGTAAATCACTGGAATAAAATTTTATGCTTGGCTGATACACTTCAGGTCTGGAGGAGGCACAGGAGAGGGCACTGTGAAATTTGCAGTTGAGAAAATCTCTTTGGTCCACTGATGGTTTTAAGCTTTCCATAGCAGAGATCTTGAATGATTAATAAAGAATAGCCACCACTTTGATGTAGAGAATTTCAGCAACAGCACAGATCTCCTTGACACAGGCTGAATAAGTCCATTTCCCACTGAATTCAGGCCATTTTTATTAGCTAAATACTGTCAAGCTGTGGTCTTTTATGTCCTGTAAGAATGAGTGAAGACTGTCTTTTATGAGAACAAACAGCTGTATGTTTGAGATCAACTTTTTGTTCCTCTGTATTATAAACCTCTCAGAGTCTCCACTCTTCTGCTTTTATTTTTTGAGTGTCTCTGTGTGGTTTTTTTTTTGAAGTATAGTTGATTTACAATGTTGTGTTAGTTTCTGGTGTACAGCAAAGTGATTCAGTTATACTTATATATACATATTATTTTTCATATTCTTTTTCATTATGGTTTACTACAGGATAGTGAGTATAGTTCCTTGTGCTATGCAGTACTACCTTGTTGTGTATCAGTTTTATATATAGTAGTTTGTATCTGCTGATCCCAAATTCCTAATTTAGCCCTCCCCCACCCCCTTTTCCCTTTGGTAACCAGAAGTTTGCTTTTTATGTTACTCTTCTGATTTTATATGCTTTTAACATAGAACTAGAATTACATTTACACATGCATGTAACAAGGCCACAGATCATAACGATCTAAGCCTGGGCTGTGAAATCAGATATCCTGGCTCCGATGCTCACAAACTATGTCACTCTGGAGAAATTACATAACCTCTCAGATGCTTTGTCTCCACATTTGTAAAGCAGGGGTGATAGCAGTCATTCAACAATTAAATAAATAATGATAGAGTACAGATCTGCTCCAGACACTGGAGAAAGAACAGTCAACAAAACAGATATGTCTCCTACTCTTAGGACCTTCTAATTTAGCCAATTATACCATCAGATTACATTTCTTCAAAAGGTTTTGTAACTCTCAAATGACACAATAGACAGAAGGCCTGTTACATAAAAATTGCTCAAAAGCATGCTATTTTAACGTTGTTTGGCTGTGAACACCAATTATCATTATTTCCTTCACACTGTTAAAAACAGTTAGCTATTTGTGTAACATGATTTCAGAAGTATCAAGGAGGCCCATTTCAAATAAAATACTCACTTGCATGCACTGGATGATGTGAGATTCTAACAAAATGTTCAAATCCAAAATTACATATGGGTTGGACTTCCCTGGTGGTGCAGTGGTTAAGAATCCGCCTGCCAATGGAGGGGACATGGGTTCGAGCCCTGGTCCAGGAAGATCCCGCATGCCGCGGAGCAACTAAGCCCGTGCACCACAACTACTGAACCTGTGCTCTAGACCGCAAGCCACAACTACTGAGCCTGCGTGCCACAGCTACTGAAGCCCACGCGGCTAGAGCCCGTGCTCCACAACAAGAGAAGCCACAACAATGAGAAGCCCACTCGCCGCAGCTAGAGAAAGCCCGCGTGCAGCAACAAAGACCCAATGCAGCCAAAAATTAATTAATTAATTAATTAAAAAACAAACAAACAAAAGTACATATGGGTTGTGAGCGACATCTTGTTCTGGGGAAAAAGTGAGCTACCCCCATGAGGGAAGATGTGCTTAGCTGAGGTGTTGGAAAAAGTTAAAATTAATACATTTTTACGAAGTGAAATACTGTGGGAGCTTGGAGGTATGTGTTAAAATATGAATAAAGTTGAATGCTATGATTTGGATTTGAAACTGTCACAAGCATTTCAAGTTTATTCTAAATGTCTGCAGCTTGGAGGCAGGAAATCAGGCTGCTTCCAAACATCAGAGATTTTACTAAGGTTTTCCTATGCATTCACAATAAAGAATTTGGCTTGGGAGTGGGGTAATGATTAAAAAACAGTGAGTGCATTTAAGTTGATTCTATCTGTGTTTCTTAACCATAAGGGCAGATTGTAAACTACCACTTCCTCCCCCACTATCATGCTCTAAAACTTGCCTCAGTTCACCTGAAATGTAGTTCACAAACTTGCAACGAATTTGAAATACCAAGTTTTACATGGAAGACATTACATTTCAGCTGAGGGAAGTGACAACAGGTGTGTCCCCACCTCTTTTCACTGACTGGCAAGTAAACACTGCAGAGAAATCATCACCATCCCAAAGGCAGAGTACAGGCAAGCTTAAACTTGTTTGAGAAATTTACTTCAAATATTGTTACCCAACTAATGCTTGTTTGTCTAGTTTACTAGGTCGAGATTTCAGCTTTCTTATAAGCACTCAAAAAGGATTTACAAGATAGACACCAAATAGGCAAGTATTCCCCTCCACACCCAGGAAATCACCTAGCTGATTCTTTTTTTTAAAGGAAGGATCATATTTCTGATTTTACATTTTCCTGCATCAAAGAAGGGACTTACAATATTTGGCTTCCAAAGAGGGAGGGTAAGCAGGGAAATAAACACAGAGAAGGTTTAACATCCCAGCCCCTGGGAGGAATTGAGCAATGGCTGTGAATGAGAGGCTCAATCATTTAAAGGCTGGAGCTGCCCTGGAATTATATTACATAAGCAAGCTACCCGGCTGTTGCTTGAGAAGAGTATGGCATGTCATTATCTGTTGACCGATCTTCCTAATCCAACTGAATTCAGACTACTTATCCGGTATTCACCCATTGAAAAAGTGTTTTTAACAGTTTTCTTTTCTTTATTCTGCTCTAATATACCTGAGGGATGCACACAGCCACAGTAACAGACCACATAGTGGCTCTGCATGGTGGGATGTCTCCCTTAGGTGGAGAATTGCTTTAGAAATTTAGGAGAGAGGAGATGCAGATAGAGCTTTGAAAAGCACCCCAAACCTTACAAAAACAGTGAAGTAGGGGTAATCTGCCACCCTCTATCGGTAGTCCCGTAAAATCAACTCAGAGGCTTCAGGTAACTGTGCTGAAGGTGTCCAAGAATTGAAGTGCAGATTCCCTCTGAGAGAAGCCTTTAACACTGAGATAATTCAGGACTACATCATGGAATCACCTGAAAGCAGATTATGATGGGCAGAAATGCGAAAACTCGCGAGGAGACAGACACCGAGGAGGAATGGAAAGCCTGTGCCTGCTTCAAAACAGGTGGGATCGAGAGAGAAATTGTGAATGCCATGGTTGAGGGCATGGGCTGTGGGGTGAAATCTACCATTCCCTCTACTAACTCCTTCTCTGACTTTTGGTAAATTGCATCCCTCCTGTAAACTCCAGTTCCTTCATCTCTACAACGTGGACATTAAACCCACTTCACTTGGCTGATTGAAGGAGGTGATGCTTATTGAGCAGTTAGCACAGAGGTTGGTACCTGATTATCCAATAATTCACATTAATTGCCTTCATCATTGGTACTGGTACTGGTAGGGAAAAAACGAAGTACTCAACAGAGGTGCAGGATGTAGGTCTAGCGAAGGGGAGGTTCCTCAATATCCCTGAAGCCCTTCACTGTCCTCTCCAGGGTCATCAGAAGACTAACCCTTAGTAAGCAAATGCCTGTGCTCTAGCTCAGAGCAAGAAGGACGGCCAACCTCAGACTCTTAAATGCTCTGGGCAACTTTGTATCCATATGTGAAGCCCATCAGGATTCACCACCCAGAACATAATCTTCTAGATACCATCCAAGCACACAAAGCTTTGGACTCTTTTTCAATTCATAAAATGCGTTTAATGCTTATTTAATGGCATAGCTGAAAAACACTTCAGTTTGGTCCAGAAACTCAGAACTATGAATGTAATTTTCTTACAGATTTAAATGTTACTTTTCTCTTCTCTTACTTGAAAAGAAAATGAATGCAAAAAAAAAAACTTACTGAAATGGGCAAAACGTAAGCATCCAACATTCAAAAATTTACAGTAATGGGGCAGTCATCTTACAATGTACAGTCTAGTACATTAAATATAATTTCTAAAATAAAGATAATTTTGTATCAATCTAGAAAATGGAAATTTTGCGTTTTCCAAGTATTGTGCCTTAAAAGTATTAGCTTTTAAGGTAAATTTAAAACTACAGATTTACATGCTATTTGACCTCATGCATCCAAAATGGAAGAGTCAAAACAATTGATTATAAGCCTTCCATTGTTCTAATATTTCATTATTTTTGTACAATTTCCATATCTATACATTTAACACTATTTTTTCTCTTAACCAATACAATTAACCTGCATGAGCAGTACCCCCTAAAAATGTATCAAAGTATCTATTCAAAACTATAAGGATTGCAGTTACTTTCAAACTTATGAGTCTATAGAGCAGTTAAGAAAATTGTATTGTGGAAAAGAAATCCAAAATGACCAGAACAGAAGCTAAGATAGTAGAAGAATATCAGCTCATTCATGTATAAAGCAAACCAAGTCTGTGTATAATAAAAGGTCAAAAACAAATATGCTTTTCTTCCTGCAATTGCAGAGTTACCAGTTGCCATCTGTTAAAAATCAAATTTTAATATGATACAAATAATGAAACTAATACTGAGTGCACAGTGATATGCTATGGATAGCAAAATATGACCAAGTTTTAAATGATTGATTTATTTATAAAGTAAACTTAAGGGAAATATTTCTTTAATTAAAATAGAGATTTGGGAAACACTTATGAGAATAAAATAATATCAAGTCCCCCAAGTGGTTAGAAAATTGGTACAATGAAATACTGAATAAAGATGATAACTCCTAATTGCCCTGATGCAATGAAAATTCCATTCAATTATAAAAAGGAAGATACAAGATTTAGGAAAACTATGTTTATAGGAGAAGAGAGGTGAGATTACAAGCTGCTTGGTGATAAAGACCTAGCATTGTTGTCTTTATATGACTCTTGCACCTGGCACACTGACATGCACGATGGAATTTCAGTAATTGTTCGTTGTGATAAACTAAATTTGCGATTGATAAAAACCAACCTTTGAGATATTTGAGAGCCTATTCATGGACAGTACTGAGGCATGGGGCAAATTAAATAGAGGTCGCGGTCAGGCAATATCTCAACTTCTTTGTTAAGTCTGAAGACCAGAGGTGATTAATCGCAAGTATTGTATTCATTTATCTATTCAGCCATTCAAAAACTATTTACCAAACTCATCCAGAGTTCCAGAAAATATCCCCAGTTCTGGATACTTAGTGCTTAACAGATAGGTCCTTGACCTCAAGGATCTTAGGAGGTCCAAGCTTCACCTAAGCCCTGACCACCTAAGCTGAGGGGTAGCCGGAGAGAGCAGGACGGTTGAAATGTCTAATCCTAAATCTTATGTCTCTGTGACCACCTAGAGGGGTGGGATAGGGAGGATGGGAGGGAGACGCAAGAGAGAGGAGATATGGGGTTATATGTATATGTATAGCTGATTCACTTTGTTATAAAGCAGAAACTAACACACCATTGTAAAGCAATTATACTCCAATAAAGATGTTAAAAAATAACAATAAAAATAAAATTTTTTTTTAAATCTTATGTCTTTGCTTAAAATCCTTCAGGGTTTTCCCAATTTTTAGGATAAAGTTCAAACCTCTTGGCATTGCTCACAAAGCCCTTCTGGACTCACCCTCTGCACATCTCCTGGCCTCATTCTTCCTTAGTCCTTTCAAACTCTTTGAAAGCGCTGCGCAACTCACTTAATTCTTCAGGAGTCTCTGCCCATGCTGGTTCCTTTGTCTGGAATGCCTTTCCCTGTATTATCCACCAGATTAAATTGAATAAATCCAATCAACATTTCAAACTTGATTCAGTGTCTGCTTCCTGTGGAAGAGTACACATGTGTGCGTGTGCACACACACGCGCACATACACCACAGCCAAGCCTAAGTCAACTGCCTTTTTTTAGTGCTCTTTTTCTTTACAGTATCCTTATAACCCTCTATCTTCATAGTGTTCATCAGTTTATCAGTTAGGTTTGTAATCATTGATTATTTTGCCTCAACTGAGTTGCAGGAAGAAATCTATCATATTGAAGTTGTATAAACAGCCCTTACTACATCATCTGGCCATTAATAAGTTCTCAGTAAAAATCTTCATATTATAACAGATGCTAAAATAAAAAGAGATCATTCTGGAAATGCAGATGTCTCAGAGCTTCAAATAAGAGCTTTACATCTGAATTCTACATATTCCAAGTAGACCTTTTCTATCTATGTGCATTTTACTTCTTTGAGTTAAATATTTCCATAAACCATAGCTTTAAACATAATCATAGTCACAACATAATTTCACTCAAATTTAGAAGAGACCAGACATTTGCACAAAAGTCATTGAGTGAGAAAACAGATTCAATGCTCAGTGAATCCTAAATGTAATTCTCTTGTCACCTCAAGGTTCAGGAAGGGTTCTAAGTGACCTATCCTGTCTGCTGGTCACTCCAAAAAGGAAAGCACAAACATTTTCTACTGAGTTGATTAAATTCCCTCCTTGCATAGGCCTGGATGAAAAATAACAAGTTAGAAAGTCTAGAGACATCGTGTGGTGAAAGAAAGAAGTTGTTAAACCATAGAGATTGATTTACTTTAGATGAACTATTCTTAAAATTTCCTTTGTGTTGCATAAATTCACAAGAATGTCATTAATCGAATAGAGTAGATAGTTGCTGTGATTTTTTTCGGCAGTAATAAATGTGGCCCAGAACTAAATTAAGACATCCTTTCACTACTCTGGGCATAGCATTTTTTCCGAACAGCTGGTTTCTGTTAATAGGCATATCCTTCCTGCCAGAGCAAGCAAATTTGTAATCCCCACCATGCTTGCTGTGTAACTGGCCCAGAGCACATAATCACAGAGTATGTTTCTGTTGCTTTACAAGGAATTTTTTCCTTTCCAAGTTGTACTGTGAGGTGACACACCATCTATTTTGCACTCCAGTTTTATGCCTGTCTTTAATTATACCATCTAATATTTATGGTGAGGAGAAGAAAATAAAGTTAAAGGTGTACAATTGCCTATTAAAAATATGTGAGCTCACAAATCCTCAAAATATACAGAGTTTTCCGAGATGCTATAGAGACATATTTCAAATGACAGCAGCATCTCCTACCACACAATTAGGAAATATTAAAAAAATAGACTATGGCCATAATATACAAGATCAGATAAGCTCTGAAACACATTGTCCAGGAGTGAAACAGCTGCCTTATTATAACTTCACAAATTCATTTCAGGTTCAACAGGAGTATTAGACAATTTCTTAGGACTTGGCTTTTTGAGTTTTATTTAGTTTTATTTTTACTTTTAGATAATGATTCTGTTCATAATTTAGTTGTGGAAAAGCAATACTTGGGCTTAATACTTATTTCACCAAGTACACATGGTTCGTTGCAGTTTCAGATTGTGGGTTGTAGATCCACAGTTTCAGTTTGAGTTAATTCCTTTGGGAAGGCATATGCTTAATTTAAAATACTTTAATTCAAAATATAGGGTTATTGACACAAGAGTAGGTAGAAAATTACCTTTTCCACATATGAAGGAAAAACTCATTTAAACAGAATTAGCGGGTGAATATTTAATCAGTTAAGAGGCAAATAAAAATGTTTTCAATCACTTAAAATATATGATCTGTAGACAACTGACTTGTGGTTGCCAAGGGGTTAGGGGGTGGGAGAGAGATGGATTGGGAGTTTGGGATTAACAGATGCAAACTATTATATATAGAATGGATAAACAACAATGTCCTACTGTATAGGGAACTATATTCAATATCTTGGGATAAACTATAATGGAAAAAGAATGTATATATATGTATGTATAACTGAATCAATTTGCTTTACAGTAGAAATTAACACAATATTGTAAATCAACTATATTTCAAAAAACTAAAATTTTAAATAAATAAAATACATGATCTGACTTTTGAAGTATATAGGAAAGGTTTATTTTTCAAAATACCTTCAAAAGTCAGAAAGAGAGCTGACTACATTCGCTGGTGAAAAGAGTTTGATCAGCAACTGTTGGTAAGATAAGGCAGGAATACATGGGGAAAACATGCACAGTGGTGAGAGTGAGATGATTGAAAAATGGATTTAGTCTCTGTCCATCCCTGGATAAGCCAGTCTCAGACTGAGGTCTTTGGGGGTAAAGCAAAAGGCACTGCTGGAGATGAAGAGGACACTTCCTAAAGATAAATGTTTTAATTAACAGGAAGTGAAAATAGTCCTAAATTTGTATTACCTAATAAGATCAGAAAATATGAACCAAAAATTAATATAAGTAAGAGGAAAATGATTAAATCAACCATCATATTGGGATACCTTTTAATGAAACAAAATTTCCGTAGGGATATAAAGATTTGAATAGCATGATTGAAGAAATTCAACTAAATTATATATAGCAATCCATTTATAAGTTGCCAAATACACATTCTTTTCAAATACCCATGAGTATTGATCACAATCAACAAATTCTGGGATATTAAACAGAGAATTTAAATTATATAGACTGTGTCCTCTGATCACAGAGAAATCAACAAAAAATAAGTGACTGTAGAATCTCCACATATTTAGAAGCTAACAAACACATTTCTAAATAACTTGTGAATTATAGCAGAAACCACAATGGAAATTAGAAAGTATTTTTAACTGAATGCTTATGCAAATTCAATATATCAAACTTGAAGAATGCAGAAAAGGCTGCGCTTATAAGGAAATTATGTCTTTTAATAAACATATTAGAAAACGTACTAAACAAAGTGTGTTAGCCGTAATCCAGAGATGGCCCCACAAAGAAACAAATGCCACCTGATATTCACATTCTTGTATGGTCCCCTCCCCTGAATTTAGACCCACCCTTTGACTCACTTTTCACCAGCAGATTGCAGCAGAATTGAATTTGCCTAATTTCTGAGCTCAGGTCATGGAAAGTCTTATAGCTTATACTTTGCTCTCTCAGACTGCTTCTACATGCTCTCTTAGGACTCTACCATCTATCTCTTTTAGCTTGCTCACTCTGAGGCAAGCCAGCCACTATGTAGAAAGTTCAACTATCTTGAGACCACCATGCTGTGAGCAAGCCCAGGCTATCTACAATGAAGAGACAGTGTGGAGAGAGGATGATGTTCAACCAGCCCCAGCTGCCCCGACCATCCCAAAATGAGTCATCAGGCATGTGAGTCAAGAAGATATCTTAAGTGACCTTCCCAGACAAGCCTTCAGATGACTCCTGCCCCAGATGCTATCTGTAGTGGCACAAAAGAGCCCAGCTAAGCCCTGAGAACTGACAGACCAATAAGAAATAACAATAGACTTTTTTCAAACCACCAAGTTTTGGAGTAATTTGTTACATGGCAATAGATGAGCAAAAACATCAATCATCCATCTCAAGAAATTAGAAAATGTACAGTAAGTTAAACTCCCTCCAAAGAAAGAAGAAAATAATAAAGAGAAAGCATCAGTGAAATCATTAAAAATGTTACAATAGAAATAGATAACTAATAAGGACCTACTGTTTAGCACAGGGAACTCTACTCAGTACTCTGGAATGACCTATATTGGAAAAGAATCTAAAAAAGAGTGGATATATGTATATGTATAACTGAATCACTTTGCTGTACACCTGAAACAAACACAACTTTGTAAATCAACTGTACTCTAATAAAAATTGTTTTTAAATTTTTTTAAAAATTAAAAAATAAAGAAAACCTAAAAAATGTTACAATAGAGTCTATCAATAAAAACTAATTTGGTATTTTAAAAAGAATTTAAAAATTGATAAACTTCTGGCAAGACTTTAAAGAGAAAAGGAAGCAACAAAAATTAGGGATATAAATATCACCACAGCATCTACAGATATTAGAAAATAATTAGAGGCTGTTGCAGTATCAAATATATTCCAAAATTTTTGAAATTTTAAATAAAATGAGAAAATTCCAAGAAAACAAAATTTACAAACACTAGTCCGAAAATAAATAGAAAATTGGAACAGTCCAATATCTATTTAACACATTGATTTCATAACTATAAAATTTCCACAAAAAAAACTCTAGGCCAAAATGATTTAGTCAGTGAATTCTACTAACATTTAGGAAGAAGTAGTTCAACTCCTGTACAAACTCTTCCAAGAAAAAAAAGGAGGGACTACTTCTCAATTTATTTAAAAAATTCAGCAGAATCTGGATACAAAAATTGATATGAACATAGATAAAAATGTTAAACAAAATACTGGCAGATCAAATCCACCAATATAAGAATGTACATTATAACCAAGGTTGGATTTACTCCAAGAATACAATGGTGTTTTAATATTTTAAAAACTCAATGTAATTTGCTACATTATAAGAATAAAGGAGAAAAAATACAACCATCCCAGTAGGAGCAGAAAAAGCATTTGATAAATATCAACATCAATTCATGTCAAAAACAAAAATAAGATTTTAGCAAACTACTAAAGAAGGAAACTTACATATGTAGAAATTAATATCAGATCATTTTATATATGATCACAAAAGGTAAAATAAAACTTCTAGAATCTAGATGTTAAGATATTATCATGCCATAGGAATAGGGCAAGTCCTTAAACCAAAAAGCACTAACTATAAAGTATGATAAAGCAGAATGTATTAATAATAATGTATGCTTATAAAAAGTCATCAAATATAAGTAAAAAATAACCACTGATTAGAACAAAAGCTCCTACCCACGTATATACAAATCAACAAGTAAAAGAAAAACAACTTAATAAAAATTGGGCAAACCACTTAAATTACAAATTCACAAAAAATAATATTTAAACGTCCAATAAACTAATGAAAATTGTTCAATTTCTTTAGTCATCAGGGAAATGCAAATTATAAATATAGTATAATACCAACACACACCCAACAAGTTAGCTAAAAACTATTTTAATTGAATCACTAAGTGTTGTCAAACATGAAATCAAAGAACTCTTTTATTGTGGATCACGCTGTGAATTTATATAAACATTTAGGAAAAATGTTTGGCATTACCTACTAACACCGAAAAGTGCATACTTTACGACCCAGTATTTTTACATTTCTTTTTAGGCAATTCCTAATAGAAATACGCTCACATATGCACCCAAATGTCATGTAAACAATGTTCATAGCAGCATTATTTAAAATGACTAAAAACTCTAATCAACTCAAATGCCCATTAGCAGTAAAATAGATAAATGTATTGTGAATAAATATATTCATTCAATAGAAACAACATCAATGTAAATTAGTGAATACAGCCACATGGAACAGAATGAATAATTCTTATAAACTTAGTATTGGACAAAAAAATCCAAGCACAGTATAATTCATACGCTACAGTTATATTCAAAGTCATGCAAAAGTCATCTATAGCGTTAGAAATCAGTTTTCTAGTGATCTCGGGTAGGGGGAGGCTGTTAACGTTCCGTTTACTGACCTGGGTGATGTCACATGGTTAAGTTCATTTCCTGCCTCTTCATTCACTAGTACACTTTCGACATGCACACTTCTCTGCATGTATATAACATGTATATTACACTTCAATAGAACTATTTTATGTAATATGCTTGAGGTTGCCATTTTCAGCAGTATGTCGGAATAGTCTAAAAAAAAAACAGTCCTTTCAATACAAAACTGCTAAAAATAAATAAATATTACAAATCTAATAAATGCATTACAAGAAAATAAGAGACATCCCCCAAAGCTAGAAAAGAGGAAGATGAAAACGAGAATAGTAAGTGAGGCAATGACAGCTTTTGCAACCTTGGGATGTTTGATAATTTCATCAATGAAATGGCTTGACTACACCTACATAAGCAAGGCATTTGACCTAACACTTCTGCAGAAAGCAGGGATTTTCCAAAGGCTACCCTCTCAGGGAAAGGATGGACTAGGAATATATATATGTGTGTGTGTGTGTGTGTGTGTGTGTGTTCACAAAGGAAGACAACAAGGAACTTTCTCAGGCTTCACCTACTCTACACAGAAAAAAAAAGATCAAATTTTCTCCTAAAGATATGGCATGATATGACATGACACCTTTAAAAAGTTTTAGAGTCTGAATTTATGAGTACAGTATAGTGCTGAGCTAAGGAAGCTACAACCTGTGAGAAACACACCAAAGAAGGGGTTAGTCTATAACCCCACATTCCATCTCCATTGGTTTAAACTGTGGCCTACCCAACCCACAGGTGAGGAAGGTCTTTTTGAAGTTAACCATATAAGCCAATCCATACTTAGGGAGATCAGTTCAACAAGCACTCAGGAGTCACCCAATTGCCACCATCTTCTCCCACCCCTTGATCCTTTTCTTCCTATCCTCTGAATCACCTGCACTATTCCCAATATTATTTTGTGCTAAGTTGTCAGTCTGATTGTACCCATCCCTAGGTGATTTCAGACAGAGTCTTAGGGTCCCAGTATTTTTTCAATATAGCAAGGTTTGATGATACAGTCAAGATAACCACGCTTGCTTTCTCCACATAAAAATCAAACTTGACCCCTCAACCAGGTAGCCTTCCAAAAGGGGCCCTTCCTAGGGAGACTCACCAGCGGTGCTGTCAACTTTCTTGAAACTATCTTCCTACTGAGATGGGCCAAAAGGTACAGTTCCATGGGCCATGTCCTTTAGACACCACTGTGGCTTCAACTGAACCAAGACATGGAGCATTCTAGCAACTTAGGCTGTCTTGAGTTGACCTTTCCAGTCAGAGGGGAATTGGCCCATCTCTTTGGCCCATTTGAATAAAGTTATATATGATACCCTTTAAATAAGGAGCTTATTTTTTCAGAATCACCTGTCAGAGTTTTCAAATTATAACTTCATCAAGAGTTCAGCTTTCTCTGTAGTAGACTCTGCCCTATACGGAAAACTCCCTTCAAAGACATAATATTAATAAAAAGCAAGGAATTCTATTCTGGGTAGGATTTTCCCCCAAAGTCTCTTGCTCCTCAGGTCATTGTAGGCATCCTAGTCTTCGAAGATGACTAACCACTGACCCAAGTGGGCTTTTCTTAGCCTCTTCCAGAGGCCACAGCAGGTACCAGGACTGACGTTCAACTCACAGCACCTGAAGAGCATAGGTGGATTCATCACCTGACAGCACACCTGTGAGGCTTTCAGACATGGCATTTATGGGCTGGGGACAAGAGCTTGGTGCCCATAATTCAAAGAACAGCAGTAGATGGTGGTAGTGATAGTAGTAGTAGTAGATGGTAGTAGGTCCTTTTCTCCAAAACTCAGTTCTGTATACTACTGACCACATTACAGCCTTCCATAATCACTCCATAATCGCAAAGTTAATCTTCTATTACTTATAGTACCATATTACTTCGTCAGCAGTAACTCACACTGTTTAGTGTTTTCTGCATGTAGTTATCATTACAGTATAATACAATGTTAAAAGCAGAATATTAGTTATTACCCAAAACTAGCACTATGTCCTCACAGAGTACACCCTCAATAAACCTTTTCGGATTAAGGCTAATTTACCAATCCAGTAGAACTGGGGGATCTTGCACGATACCACTTCCCCAGTGGTTCGTCGATCCAGTAGAATTTGTATCAGTAAAAGATAGCGGGTTAGTTGGACATTACTTGTTCTTAGTGAGCACATGATGGTTCCTCATCTTCACTTCTTCATTTTCCATCTGCTTTCACCTCATTTATAGGATAATCTGCTGTGTAATTTTGGTGGGTATTGATCTCAAGGTTTCCTAATTTGCATTTTCCAAATTGAGTTTGATAATTTTGAGAATATTTCCAACTTGAGTTTGTCATTTTACAAATTAGAATATTCAATTACTTTCAGTATAAAAAAAACACTTCCATTTACCATAATCTCTCAGATTTCAAGAGTCTGAGAACACATCTTTAAAATCTCGGACTCCTCCTATACAATGGACCTGAACTTAGAAAAGGGAGTAATTAAAAGTGATTAAACACAGTCAGTATATTTTGTGTCATCCTGCTATTTGACGATTTTTTTGTTGATGTAGGATTTAAACTCATTTTTTGAAAATCACTTTCTTTAGTGGAGAAAAGAGAAGTAAAACCAGAATTGATTACATTTACATTCTTCTTGTGAACATCATTGGGCTTTTGTTAAGCACTGTATATACTTGTGTTAAATAAATAAAAGAAATCTGTAAACACTATGTTACCTCCCTTTTCTCATTCATCTTAATGCTTAAAAAGAACTGTAAAATATATAATAATAAACTTTTCTTACTTCTGATGTTCTCAAGTGTCAAATAATTTGCTTTTTTTAAACCGTGGACATTACTCATAGATAATTCTGATATTTTTGTTCATTTTTGTTGTACACATATCCTTCTATCCTGCACTTTGATTTTTTTACACCCACGTCTGTCAAAGAATCCCCTATGCAATTTACCTCTCTACTTCTGATCTTCCTTGAAGAGCACTTTTGGAGGAAGACCGAAACACTACAGTCTTAGCACATGAATAATTCATGTTGTACAACTTCAACCTGACCTTCACCAGCTCTCAGCAATTCCTCTATTCAACCTTCATTGATTTTATGGAGAAAACTGAGGCCACATACATTTTCTTCTTCACATCCAAGAATCAATGCCCTTACATTTATACAACTTCCAGACTCAGAGAAAGAATAGAGCTATTATTATAATCACAAAGTTACAGAAATAAAGGGAATTTTAAAGGTCATTTAGTCTGCATCCTTTTCATTTCACCATTGATGAACCTGAAGTCAAAAAACCTGAAGACCAGAGACGTCTATTCCATTATCCTTTTAGTTCATTCTTTTCTTTAAAAAAACAAAAAACAAAAAAAAACTTATTTAGTTCTATCCTTTCTGGTCTTCTCAAGACACTGCTTTATCAAAAATCTCTTTCCTCTTTATTACATTTTCAGTGTGTTCCGTTAAACTGGCAACTTTTGTTCACTCCATATGTCACTGTATCAATCAGAAATGCATTAAACTATAAGCAAGGTAAAACCTAATAGTGGTGTTAAAATATAAGGTTTATTTTTCTCACATTTCAGACTGTCTGAAGTTAGGGGACCTCTCTCTTTGGTTCAGCAGCTCAAGAATGTCAGGACTGACTACTCTGCAATTATTCAGCTTTTTCTTCATAGTCACAAGATGATGGCCTAGCTCTGGCACCACAGGTCTTCAAGCTGGGAGGAAGGGCTAAAGGCACAGTACTGGTCATATTTGCACCTTTCACCAGAAAGGACAATTTTCCTGCAAACTCCACTCAAACATCTTCCACTTACAACTTGTTGGAGAGAAGTATACCATTGGTACTCCTAGATGCAGGAAGGCTACGAACTGTAGTTGGTTTTGCTTTTGTTTGTTTGTTTTAAATACAAGTTATGTCGTTTAATTTTTATATACTTATCACACTAAAAGTAGTTTCTCATAAGAATATTTCTCACTCAACTTTATATTGAACATCTGTCATGAGCTTAGCTCTGTGTCGATAGCAAAAGCAATGCACTTTTTTCATCACTTGGACCACTGCTAAACTTGTTAGTGATGACATGTGAACTGTCAATAAATGAAAATTAATATTTTTAGACAAACAGGCCTTCCAAAGATATTCATATTCTTGGTCATAGAAACTCTTGCTTTGGGACTTTGGCCTCTGCTCTGTGATGTGACCTTATAGAAGATGTGCTCATAATAGAGAAAGTCTGCCCAGTCGACATGCTTTCTGAATAACTCCCTCAGCTATATCTCCACAGATCTTTTTCCTGTTTAAAAAAAATGGAGGAGAAGAGGAGGTGGCTATGACAAGAAATAGCATGTACCAATTCAAATGAAAAATTTATGATCTGCCAAAAATTCTGATGATCATCAATTCTATAATTTCTACCACATATACTGAATTTTAAGTAGAAGTTTGATTTATCTTCTGTAGTATAAATGTATGAATAATAAGGCAGTGCTCTTTGAGATAAAATATGCTCTATCACTGAAAATACATTCACATCTTTCATTCAAATCAGAGATGAATGCACACATCTGGGCCACTTCCTTGTCATTAAGAGGAAAAGAGAAAAACTATTTTTCTTCTTTCTTATCTCCTAAATATATGAAGATACTGATATAGATTAATATAGATGTATGTATAAATACACATCTATATATTTCAGCGAATCCTGATGTTTTTATTCTCTACTTCTTTGTTTAATTCTGTGGCAGTAACCATAAACTTTCCATCTTTACATGCTACTTATTTACTAAGTAACATGCCTTGCTGACTGCTCTTATGTTCAGGGATATTCTGTGCCTCAGATGCCAATGCTAACCTGTTTATTTAAGCAAAGCTAATGCTGCAGGAAGCCCAGATTACTGGGAGCACAGCAGCTACATGATGCCAAAGAAACTCTTATCAGAGTATTATTGAGGATAACTTTTCAGGCAGCTGGTACAGAGTCTAGAAATTCTGTACTCACAGACATTTGGTTTCACTCTGCTCTATGAACAGAAGTGAACAGAGAAGTAGTATCAGAAAAAACATTGCCCCTCTCCTCAGTTCTGTCCCTCCATAGGTAGTCAAGGCTTAGTCATGGCCTATGATATTCAGACCACCATGGGCTCTCCCTCAATATGAATGCAAGAAAGGGACTTTTTCCCCATTATTCATTTATTTTTAATAAAACTTTTAAGGTGTACAGTATGATGTTTTGATATACCCATACATAGTGAAATGATTACTACAGTCAAGTTAAATAACATATCCATCTCCTTATATAGTCACTATCGTGTGTGGTGATGAGAGCACCTGAAATCTACTCTCTTCTCGAATTTTTAGTATACAGTACAGTATTATTAACTATAGTTATCATTCTGCAGGTTAGCTCTCTAAAACTGTATTCACCTTACATAACTGCCACTTTGTACCCTTGGACCAACAGCTACCCGTTTCCTCCACCTCCCCACCTCCGGTGACCATCATTCTACTCTCTGCTTCTATGAATGTGACTTTTTTAGATTCCACCTACAAGTAAGATCATTCAGTATTTTTCTTTCTGTTTCTGGCTTACTTCACTGAGCATAATATCCCCCAGGTTCATCCATGTTGTCACAAATGGTGGTGTATACATTCAGTGGAATATCATTCAGCCTTAGAAAAGGAAATGCTCTAATACAAAAAGGACTGTAGACGTAAGTCTCACAAGATTTACTGTTCTTGTATATGAGAAATAAATCAATCTAAAAGGTTTGCCTTACCCAGCAAGGATCTCATTCAGATTCGATAGAGAAATCAAAAGTTTCACAGATAAGCAAAAGTTAAGAGAATTCAGCACCACCAAACCAGCTTTACAACAAATGCTAAAGGAATTTCTCTAGGCAGGAAGCACAAGAGAAGGAAAAGACCTACGAAAACAAACCCAAAACAATGAAGAAAATGGTAATAGGAACATACATATCAACAATTACCTTAAATGTAAATGGATTAAATGCTCCAACCAAAAGACACAGACTGGCTGAATGGATACAAAAACAAGACCCATATATATGTTGTTTACAAGAGACCCACATCAGACTTAGGGATACATACAGACTGAAAGTGAGAGGATGGAAAAAGATAATCCATGCAAATGGATATCAAAAGAAAGCTGGAGTAGCAATACTCATATCAGAAAAAATAGACTTTAAAATAAAGACTATTACAAAAGACAAGGAAGGACAGTACATAAGGATCAAGGGATCAATCCAAGAAGATATAACAATTGTAAATATCTATGTACCCAACCTAGGAGCACCTCAATACATAAGGCAAATGCTAACAGCCATAAAAGGGGAAATCGACAGTAACACAATCCTAGTAGGGCACTTTAACACCCCACTTTCACCAATGAACAGATCATCCAAAATGAAAATAAATAAGGAAACACAAGCTTTAAATGACACATTAGACCAGATGGACTTAATCAATATTTATAGGACATTCCATCCAAAAACAACAGAATACACATTCTTCTCAAGTGCACATGGAATATTCTCCAGGATAGATCACATCTTGGGTCACAAATCAAGCCTCAGTAAATTTAAGAAAACTGAAATCATATCAAGCATCTTTTCTGACCACAATGTTATGAAACTAGATATCAATTTCAGAAAAAAAACTGTAAAAATACAAACACATGGATGCTAAACAGTACGCTACTAAACAACCAAGAGATCACTGAAGAAATCAAAGAAGAAATCAGAAAATACCTAGAAACAAATGACAATGAAACCACGATGACCCAAAACCTATGGGAGGGGCGGAGTCAAGATGGCGTACTAGGAGGATGCAGAATTCACGTCTCCTCACAACTAGGGCACCTACCAGGCACCAGTGTGGGGCCACAGACACCTAAGGGGACGGGATGAACCCCCAGCAACCACATAAGACGTGGGGCATGGGGGGAGTGAAGGGGGAGGAGAAGTGGAGGTGGGAAGGGACTGGTGCCCCTGAAGGGTGGCTGGGGGAGGGGAGCAGTTCCTACACCCAGCAGGACCCACCCACGGTTAGGGGGTCCAGGGGCAACGAGGAAGACCCTGGGGGAGAAAGTGGGGGAGGGGCATGAGGGAATGGAAGGGAATGGGGCCAATGCTTTCCCTGTCCACTTAGGCACCAGGAAGCCTGTTGGGCTCCGGGGCCTAATCCTCTGCACTTGGAGCCTCCCTTCTGCCATGCAGAGCCCAAGCCCTGCCCCTACACCCCAACCCAGGGCTCTACCTCTACACTTGGAGACCCCCTCCAATGAGCTGGGCCGAAACCCCATCCACACACCCTCAGTCAGGGCCCTACCTCCAAACTCTGGAAGCCCACACTCCAAAGGCCCTCCTTTCCACGTGCTGCCTCTCCCATTCTGGGCAGGTCCTAAGCAGGGGCCCCATCCACATTTAAACGTCCCCCTGCCTAGGCCCCGCCCAGGCCCCACTCCATGCTCAAACATCAACCCCCCACCAGCCTAGGTCCCACCCCACCCTAAACCCTGCCCCTACCTAAGTTCCACCCCTGCCTAAATTCCACCCCCATAGCCAAGGCTTTTTTTCTTTTCTTTTCTTTTTTCCTCTTTTAGATTGCAGTTCTGTTTTACCTTGTTGACTCATTGTTGTTGATTCTTTTATATGTTTATTTTTCCTAATCTTTTATTTCTCTAATTTTATTTTATTCTTTATACTTTGTTAGTGATCTCTCCTTTTGGCTTGTTCCCCCCAGCCCTTTTTTGTTTTCTTTTCTTTTTTCTTTTCTTTTCTTTTCTCTGTTGTGGTTTTATTTTACCTTGTTGCAGTTGTTTCAATTATAGTTTTATTTTTCCTAATTATTTTTTATCTTTCTAATTTTATTTCATTTTTTATTCTTTGATATTGTACAGCTCCTTTTTTTCTTTCTTTCTTCATCTTTTTTTTTTTTTAACTGCACCACAAAGCTTGCAGGATCTTGGTTCCCAGGCCAGGGGTCGGGCCTGAGCTCCTGTGGTGGGAGCTCCAACTCTAAACCACTAGACTAACAGAGAACCTCAGACCCCAGGGAATATCATTCGGAGTGAGGCCACCCAGAGGTCCTCATCTCAGCACCAAGACCCAGCTCTATACAACCACCTGCAAATTCCACTGCTGCAGGTCTCAGGACAAACAACCAGTAAGACAGGAATACAGCACCACCCAACAACAACAACAAAAAATCAAACGACAAAAAATACATTAAAGATGAAAGAGCAATGTAAAAACCTACAACACTGAATAAATGAAGATGAAACAAGCAATCTACCTGAAAAAGAATTCAGAGTAATGATAGTAAAGAGGATCCAAAATCTCGAAAACAGAATGTAGAAAATACAAGAAACATTTAACAAGGATCTAGAAGGACTAAAGAGCAAACGAACAGTGATGAACACAATTACTGAAATTAAAAATACTCTAGAAGGAATCAATAAGAGAATAACTGAGGCAGAAGAACAGATAAGTGAGCTGGAAGATAAAATGGTAGAAATAACTGCCAGGGAGCAGAATAAAGAAAAAAGAATGAAAAGAATTCAGGACAGTCTCAGAGACTTCAGGGACAATATTAAATGCACTAACATTCAAATGATAGGGGTCCCAGAAGAAGAAGAGAAAAAGAAAAGGTCTGAGAAAATATTTGAAGAGATTATAAGCGAAAACCTCCTTAACATGGCAAGGGAAATAGTCAATCAAGTCCAGGAAACACAGTAAGTACCATACAGGATAAACCCAAAAAGAAACATGCCAAGACACATACTAATCAAACTATCAAAAATTAAAAACAAAAAAAATATTAAAAGCAGCAAGAGAAAAGCAACAAATAACATATAAGGGAATCCCCATAAGGTTACAGCTGAATTTTCAGCAAACTCAGCAAACCAGTAGGGAGTGGGAGGACATATTTAAAGTGATGAAAGGGAAAAACCAACAACCAAGATTACTCTATCCAGCAAGGATCTCATTCAGATTCAATGGAGAAATTAAAATCTTTACAGATAAGCAAAAGCTAAGAGAATTCAGCACCACCAAACCAGCTTTACAACAAATACTAAAGAAACTTCTCTAGGCAGGAAACACAAGAGAAGGAAAAGACCTACAAAAACAAACCCAAAACAATTAACAAAATGGTAATAGGAACATTCATATCAATAATTACTTTAATACAAATGGATTAAATGCTCCAACCACAGACTGGCTGAATGGATACAAAAACAAGAACCATACATATGCTGTCTACAAGAGACCCACTTCAGACCTAGGGACACATACAGACTGAAAGTGAGGGCATGGAAAAAGGTATTCCATGCAAATGGAAATCAAAAGAAAGCTAGAGTAGCAATTCCCATATCAGACAAAATAGACTTTAAAATAAAGACTATTACAAGAGACAAAGAAGGACACTACATAATGATCAGGGATCAATCCAAGAAGAAGGTATAACAATTGTAACTATTTATGCACCCAACATAGGAGCACCTCAATACATAAGGCAAATGCTAACAGCCATAAAAGGGGAAATCGACAGTAACACAATCTTAGTAGGGGACTTTAACACCCCACTTTCACCAATGAACAGATCATCCAAAATGAAAATAAATAAGGAAACACAAGCTTTAAATGACACATTAAATAAGATAGACTTAATTGATATTTATAGGACACTCCATCCAAAAACAGCAGATTACACTTTCTTCTCAAGTGCTCACCAAACATTCTCCAGGATAGACCATATCTTGGGTCACAAATCAAGCCTTGGTAAATTTAAGAAAATTGAAATCATATCAAGCATGTTTTCCGACCACAACACTATGAGACTAGATATCAATTACAGAAAAATGTAAAAAATACAAACACATGGAGGCCAAACAATATGCTACTAAATAGTCAAGAGATCACTGACGAACTCAAAGAGGAAATCAAAACATACCAGAAAAAAATGACAATGAAAACACGATGACCCAAAACCTATGGGATGCAGCAAAAGCAGGTCTAAGAGGGAAGTTTATAGCAATACAATCCTACCTCAAGAAACAAGAAACATCTCAAACAAACAACCTAAGCTTACACTTAAAGCAATTAGAGAAAGAAGAACAGATAACACCCAAAGTTAGCAGAAGGAAAGAAATCATAAAGATCAGATCAGAAATAAATGAAAAACAAATGAAGGAAACGATAGCAAAGATCAATACAACTAAAAGCTGGTTCTTTGAGAAAATAAACAAAATTGATAAACCATTAGCCAGACTCATCAAGAAAAAAAGGGAAAAGACTCAAATCAACAGAATTAGAAATGAAAAGGAGAAGTAACAACTGATACTGCAGAAATACAAAGGATCATGAGAGATTATTACAAACAAGTATATGCCAATAAAATGGACAACCTGGAAGAAATGGACAAATTCTTAGAAAAGCACAACCTTCTGAGACTGAACCAGGAAGAAATTTAAAATATAAACAGACCAATCCCAAGCACTGAAATTGACACCGTGATTAAAAATCTTCCAACAAACAAAAGCCCAGGGCCAGATGGCTTCACAGGCAAATTCTATCAAACATTTAGAGAAGAACTAACACCTATCCTTCCCAAACTCTTCCAAAATATAGCAGAAGGAGGAACACTCCCAAACTCATTCTATGAGGCCATCACTCTGATACCAAAACCAGACAAAGATGTCACAAGAAAAGATAACTACAGCCCAATATCTCTGATGAACATAGATACAAAAATCCTGAACAAAATACTAACAAACAGAATCCAACAGCACATCAAAAGGATCATACACCATGATCAAGTGGGGTTTATTACAGGAATGCAAGGATTCTTTAATATATGCAAATCAATCAATATGATACATCATATTAACAAATTGAAGGAGAAAAACCATATGATCATCTCAATAGATGCCAAAAAACCTTTTGACAAAATTCTACACCCATTTATGATAAAAATTCTCCAGAAAGTAGGCATAGAGGGAACCTACTTCAATATAATAAAAGCCATATATGACAAACCCACAGCCAACATCATTCTCAATGGTGACAAACTGAAAACATTTCCTCTAAAATCCGGAACAAGAGAAGGCTGCCCAATCTCACCACTATTATTCAACATAGTTTTGGAAGTTTTAGCCACAGCAATCAAAGACGAAAAAGAAAAAAAAGAATCCAAATTGGAAAAGAAGAAGTAAAACTGTCACTGTTTGCAGATGACATGATACTACACATAAAGAACCCTAAAGATGCTACCAGAAAACTACTAGAGCTAATCAATGAATTTGGTAGAGTAGCAGGATACAAAATTAATGCACAGAAATCTCTTGCCTTCCTATACACTAATGAGGAAAAATCTGAAAGAGAAATTAAGGAAACACTCCCATTTACCATTGCAACAAAATGAATAAAATGCCTAAGAATAAACCTACCTAAGGAGACGAAAGACCTGTATGCAGAAAACTGTAAGACACTGGTGAAAGAAATTAAAGATGATACAAACAGATGGAGCAATATACTATGTTCTTGGATATGAAGAATCAACATTGTGAAAATGACTACACTACCCAAAGAAATCTACAGATTCAATGAAATCCCTATCAAACTACCACTGGCATTTTTCACAGAACTAGAACAAAAAATTTCACAATTTGTATGGAAACACAAAAGACCCCGAATAGCCTAAACAATCTTGAGAAAGAATAATGGTTCTTGAGGATTCAGGCTTCCAGACTTCAGACAATACTACAAAGCTACAGTAATCAAGACAGTATGGTACAAGCACAAAAACAGTAATATAGATCAAAGGAACAGGATAGAAAGCCCAGAGATAAACCCACGCACATATGGTCACCTTATCTTTGATAAAGGAGGCAAGAATATACAATGGAGAAATGATAGCCTCTTCAATAACTGGTGCTGGGAAAACTGGACAGCTACATGTAAAAGAATGAAATTAGAACACTCCTTAACACCATACAGAAAAATAAACTCAAAATGGATTAAAGACCTAAATGTAAGGCCAAACACTATAAAACTCTTAGAGGAAAACATAGTCAGGACACTCTATGACATAAAGCACAGCAAGATCCTTTTTGACCCACCTCCTAGAGAAATGGAAATAAAAACAAAAATAAACAAACGGGACCTAATAAAACTTAAAAGCCTTTGCACAGCAAAGGAAACCATAAACAAGACGAAAAGACAACCCTCAGAATGGGGGAAAATATTTGCAAACAAAGCAACTGACAAAGAATTAATCCCCATAATTTACAAGCAGCTCATGTAGCTCAATATCAAAAAAAACAAACAACCCAATCCAAAAATGGGCAGAAGACCTAATTAGACATTTCTCCAAAGAAGATGTACAGATTGCCAACAAACACTTGAAAGGATGCTCAATATCACTAATCATTAGAGAAATGCAAATCAAAACTACAGTGAGTTATCACCTCACACCAGTCAGAATGGCCATCATCAAAAAATCTACAAACAATAAATGCTGGAGAGGATATGGAGAAAAGGGAACCCTCTTGTTCTCTTGGTGGGAATGTAAATTGATACAGCCACTATGGAGAACAGTATGGAGGTTCCTTAAAATACTAAAAATAGAACTACCATATGACCCAGCAATCCCACTCCTGGGCATATACCCTGAGAAAACCATAATTCAAAAAGTGTCATGTACCACAATGTTCATTGCAGCTGTATTTACAATAGCCAGGACATGGAAGCAACCTAAGTGTCCATCGACAGATGAATGGATTAAGAAGATGTGGCACATATATACAATGGAATATTACTCAGCCATAAAAAGAAATGAAACTGAGTTATCTGTAGTGAGGTGGATGGACCTAGGGACTGTCATACAGAGTGAAGTAAGGCAGAAATAGAAAAACAAATACCGGATGCTAACGCATATATATCGAATCTAATAAAAGAGTACTGATGAACCTGGTGGCAGGGCAGGAATGAAGATGCAGATGTAGAGAATGGACTTGAGGACACAGCGGGGAAGGGGAAGCTGGGACGAAGTGAGAGAGTAGCATTGACATATATACAGTACCAAATGTAAAATAGATAGCTAGTGGGAAGCTGCTGCATAGCACAGGGAGATCAGCTCGATGCTTTGTTATGACCTAGAGGGGTGGGATAGGGAGGTTTGGAGGGAAGCTTAAGAGGGAGGGGATATGGAGATATATGTATACATATAGCTGATTCACTTTGTTGTACAGCAGAAACTAACACAACTCTGTAAAGCAATTATATTCCAATAAAGTGAAAAATGTTAAAAATTTAAAAAAGAAACAAAAGGTTTGCCTGAAGGTTTTCTTCCTTCCTGAAACATTTCCCATTCCTTAGCCGAATTTGTGGATGTATTTGTGAAAATATGAGAGAAGGATTTGAAACCATTGAGTCTTTCTTCTAAGACATAAATGAAAATCAGAGTGACATAACAAATGATACCCTCACTACTGCCAATCAGTACTGAATATAATCAACATCAAAAGGTGGTTTTTCTCTCTATTGATCATCTTTCTTGAAAACAGAAGTCATCTTTGTTATCTAACACAATCTCCCATCTGAATAAGTAAGTTTTAGTGATCTGCAACTGTAAAATGAGAAATTTTTCATAATGTTTCACTTGAATGATTTTTATGCTTTCGCTATCTTAAGGAAACCAAAGAAAGATATCTTTATAATTCATTTACATGTTTTAATTTTCTATATTCATCTTCCTTCTACCAACCCCCACAAATACACTCATAAAATCACTCTCTCTGAATTTAAGTAGTTTTTTTTTTCTCACTGAGACTATTACATAAGACTATAATCACAGTTTCTATTTTTCTTTGCAGTTCCTCAAGATAGTAATTGATGCTGAAAGTGGTACCAGAATGCTTTCGTTTTACCAGTTGGAGGATTAGATTGCCTTATTTAAAGCAATTCAGAAAATCAGAACCTGATGGTAGAGTAGAAAAAGTACAAAGCTTAGAGGAAGACCCTAGAATTTTAGAGTTAACTGTGGTCTTAGAGTAAATCTCTTCACTTCTCTGGATCTATGTCTACTTTAGTAAAATATGGTAGCATTGATAAGTGTTTTACAAACTAAGAACTCTGTAGTATCCAGGTAGTACCTAGTATATGTCTAAAAATATCCAAGGTACTATGAAAATAAAAGCAAAATATAATAATGTTATTTTCTTTCAGTAATCTTGGATGTTATTCTCTGCGTAATAAAAAAAATGCATAACATGAAATCTAGCCTCTTAACAATTTTTTAAGTATACCGTGCAGTATTGTTTTAGATGCAGATTGTTGCACTGATCTCTAGAACTTTTTCATATTGCATTACTGAAACTCTATACCCATTAAACAGCAACTCCCCATTCCCACCCCACACCCAACCCCTGGCAACCACCATTCTACTTTCTGCTTCTATGAGTTTCACTACTTTGATAACTCACATAAGTGGAATCATGCAGTTTTTGTCCTTCTGTGACTGGCTTATTCCACTCAGTTAAGTTATCCATATTTTTGTAGCATATGACAGGATTCCCTTCTTTGTAAGACTAAGTAATATTCCATTGTATGTATAATATATACCACATTTTCTTTATTCGTTCATACATGAATAGACATTTAGGCCTTTACCTCTTGGCTTTTATGAATAATGCTACAACGTACATGGGAGTACAAATATCTTTCAAAGATCCTGATTTCAATCCTTTTGGATATTCAAAGAGGAATTGCTTAATCAAATGGTACATCTACTTTTAATTTTTTTAGAAACCTCCATGTATTTTTCCATAGTAGCTGCACCATTTCACGTAACCACCAACAGTGTCAAGAGCTCCAATTTCTCCACATCTTCCCCAACACTTGTTTTGTTTTTTTTTTATAATGGCCATTCTAATGGCTGTGAGGTGATATCTCTCTGTGGTTTTTATTTGTAGTTACCTGCTGTTTAGTGTGTTGAACATCTTTTGATATACTTGTTGGCCATTTATATGTCTTCTTTGGAAAAATGTTTATTCAGGTCCTTTGCCCACTTATTAATCAGTTTTTTTCCCCTTTTTTGCTATTAAGTTTAGGAGTTCCTTATGTATTTTGGGTATTAACTCCTCATTAGATATATGGTTTGAAAATATTTTCTTCCATTCCACTGGTTGCCTTTTCACTCTGTCATTTGTTTCCTTTGCTAAGCAGAAGGTTTTTGGTTTCATGTAGCCCCACTTGTCTATTTTTGCTTTTGTTATCGAGCTTTTGGTGTCATATCCAAGAAATCATTGCCAAGACCAATAGTATGAAGTTTTCCCCTGTGTTTTCGTCTAGGAATTTTATTGTTTCATGTCTTATATTTAAGTCTTTAGTATATTTTGAATTTATTTTTGTGGATAGTGTAAGATAAAGGTCTAATTTCATTCTTTTACATGTGGATATCCAGTCTTCCCAACACCATTTGTTGAAGAGATTATCCTTTCCCCATTATGTAGTCTTGATACACTTATCAAAGATCATTTGACCATATATGTGTGGGTTTATTTCTCAGCTCTCTATTCTGTTCCATTGGTCTATATATCTGTCTTTATGCCAGCACTACACTATTTTGATTACTGTAGTTTTTTAATATGTTTTGAAATCATAAATCAGTGTTCTTAGATCTTAATTGATGACATAAGTTTGTACATATTCAATGACAGATCAATATTAACTAAATAACGAAAGATTAAAATGAGAGGAAAAGAAAAAAGCCGTAGAGATCAATAGAAATCTATTACTATTACTTGGCAAAATGTAGAAAACATGGACCGTACAGTATGTGGAGAACTGTGTAAGTAAAACTCACTGAAGGTTAAAAGAGGAAATTATTACAGATGTTCAGAGACGTGTGTGAGAATTGCAGATATAAGAGACAAAGGAAGATGTGTCAATAGAGGTATGGTCCTCTTTCATTGTGTTCTCTGGAGCACGTTTGTAATTAACGCACTCCACTGAATACTCGTCTTCTCTACATGGTTTCTCCTCCTATTCTGTGAGTTGAAACCTCACTTTCCTCATGGGCATAGCTTCAATTGCAGTACTCTCAAGTCAAGATTGTCTCCCTTACATTCCAAGTCACTCACAAAAAAGAAGTGACACTTACTCCTTCATTGCTTACTATTTACTTCTTATGTCCCCTTTTTCTTCCTTCCTTTTTAAAGATCTAAAATCTCCTAAATCTCATGCCACCTAGCTATATCCCCTGACGTGCCTCTTAGTTTTTGCCATTGTATTAGTCTACTAAGACTGCCATAACAAAATACCACAGACTGGATGGCTTAATAACAGACATTTATCTCTCACAGTTCTGGAGGCTGGAAGTTCAAGATCAAGGTGTCTGCAGATTCAATATTTCCTGAGCTATCTTTCCTTGGCTTGCACATGGCCACCTTCTTGCTGTATCCTCACCTGGCCTTTTCTCTATGTGTATGCATCCTTGGTGTTTCTTCCTCTTCTTATAAAGACACTAGTCATACTAGATTAGAGCTGCATCCTTATGACCTCATTTAACCTTTATTACCTCTTCAAAGGCCCTATCTTCAAATACAGTTATAGTAGGGGTGAGTGTTTCAACATATGAATTTTGGGAGGTACACAATTCAGTCCATAACAGTATATACTGCATTTTAGTCAGTTCCTGTCATTTAAAGATGATTTTATCTCCTTGTTTCTTGTCTTTCTCTCATCCCCAATTCTTACAATAATTCTTGATGTCTTATGCACCCACGTGACCTACCCACCTTCCCTTCCCTTCCCTCAGTAACTGCCCATCTCACCTCCAGTAATGCTTTTCTTCAACCCATTTGTTCCCAGTATATATTGAAATCACAGTAAATCCATCCACTCTGAAACCTTAAACATGAAGTTCTTTAATCAATACTTCCTATATTTCCAGTTCATTGTTCCCACTCTTGTATATCTAGAAGCCATCCTCCCTGCCTATCACCACGATATCCCTTTCCTCCTAATATAACTTAGATTCCATGCTCCAATGGTCCATCAGCATATTCTTACCCTTTGCAAACACGCTCAGATTTTATTTATATTTCTCTCCCTTTTATTTATTTGTTTTAAAAACAAATTATATATATAATTACCTCTTTCTCTGGACTTCTAAATAAAAATCAAAAAATCTATTGAGAAATAAAACAACTGGATTTCCTTTTTCACTTTAAAGTCAAAGCTATTAAGATTAATTAGGTATCCCATTTCCTGGATACTCTATCTTATCTTAGTAAGATATATCCCACATTTGTAATAGTTGACCATCACATTAAGTCATAAGGCAAGCTTTGAGACTTCCCTGGTAGCACATGGTTAAGAATCCACCTGCCAATGCAGGAGACACTAGTTCAATCCCTGGTCCGGGAAGATCCCACATACCGTGGAGCAACTAAGCCCGTGTGCCACAACTGCTGAAGCCCGCATGCCCTAGAGTCTGCATTCTGGAACTACTGAACCCGCGTGCTGCAACTACTGAAGCCCGCGTGCCTAGAGCTCATGCTCCGCAACAAGAGAAGCCACTGCAAATGAGAAGTCCCAGCTCAGCAGTGAAGAGTCTCCCTTGCTCGCCGCAACTAGAGATAGCCCACATGCAGCGATGAAGACCCAACGCAGCCAAAAGCCAAAAATAGACAGATAAGTAAATAAATAAATGTTTTTTTAAAAAGGTAAGCTTCAAAGAAGAAAGGTTCCTTACCCCATGACAATTAAACTAGAAATAGTAATGGAAAGACAGAGTTTATAAACTTACATTTGGAAATTTCAACACACTTCAGAATAACCCACTGAACAAAAAATAATATAAATTTAGTTTAAACGTACAGCTATATTTTAAATACTCCACTTTATAGTTCATAGGGTACAGTGAAAATGGTATTTAAAGAGAACTTTATAGGACAAATACTACATGATTCCACTTAAATGAGGTATACAAAATAGTCAAATGCACAGAAACAGAGAATACAATAGTGGCTTCCAGGGGCTGGAGGTTGAGGGAAATAAAGAGCTATTGCTCAGTGTGTCTAAAGTTTCAGTTACGCTAGATGAATACGTTCTAGAAATCTGCTGTACAACAAAATGTCTATAGTTAATACAGTATGGTGAACTTCAAACTTTGTTAAGAAAGTAGATCTTTGTTAAGTGTTCTTACCACAAAAAAAAAAAAAAAAAGGTTGGGGGAACACAGGAAACTCTAGGAGATGCTGGATATGTCTGTTACTTTGATTGTAATGATGGTATCATGAGTGCTTGCATATGCCCAAACCTATCAAATTGCACACATTAAATATGTTCAGTTCTTTGTATATCAATTATACTTCAATAAAGCTGTTAAAAAAGAGATCTTTATCATTTAAATGCTTATATTTTAATATAGGCATTGGGTTAATTAGCTAAACCTCTCATTTTCGAATTTTTTTTAAATTTAGGGAAAGCAATAAAAGATGATGGAAGGGAACACATCATAACTATAGATCAGAAATTAAAGAAATAGAAAACAAAATATCAATTGTAAAATATTAAACACTTAATAAAATAGCAAATACCTTGCAAGTCTCATGAAGAAAAAAACCCAGAAATATATAAAATCTCTAGTTAAAACGGAGACAGAAGTACAGACATGGCAGAGGTTAAGGAGATAAGACATAAGAGTTTTGCTTCTGCTGTAGTGGTGTAAGTCTCCTATGGTACATTCCTCCTCCTGATTTCAGCTATAAATTTTAGACAAAATCCAAAATAAACTACATGAAAACTCTGAAAAGTAAGAGAAAAAAATAATTAGTGAGATTCTTCAAGGGAGTAAAAACTTAGAGAAGCAACTTGCATGGGGATGGATTTGCTGTGTTGTTTTTTTTTTCTTTACCCCAAGAGTAGGTCACAGTTATGGAGAGTGCTACCCAGCTAGCTATTGACAAAGGATTAATATCCAAAATATACAAGCAGCTCATGAAGCTCCATATCAGAAAAAACAAACAACCCAATCCAAAAATGGGCGGAAGACCTAGGGCTTCCCTGGTGGTGCAGTGGTTAAGAATCCGCCTGCCAATGCAGGGGACACGGGTTCGAGCCCTGGTCCAGGAAGATCCCACATGCTGCGGAGCAACTAAGCCCATGTGCCACAACTACTGAGCCTGTGCTCTAGAGCCCGCAAGCCACAACTACTGAGCCTGCATGCCACAACTACTGAAGCCCACACACCTAGCCCATGCTCCACAACAAAAGAAGTCACCACAGTGAGAAGACTGTGCGCCGCAATGAAGAGTAGCCCCCGCTCACCACAACTAGAGAAAGCCTGCGTGCAGCAACAAAGAACGAACGAGGTCAAAAATTAATTAGTTAATTAATTTTAAAAAAGAAATGGGCAGAAGACCTAAAGAGTCATTTCTTCAAAGAAGACAGATTGCCAACAAACACATGAAAAGATGCTCAACATCACTAATTACTAGAGAAATGCAAATCACAACTACAATGAGTTATCACCTCACACCAGTCAGAATGGCCATCATTAAAAAAAAATCTACAAACAGTAAATGCTGGAGAGGGTGTGAAGAAAAGAGAACCCTCCTGCACTGTTGGTGGGACTGTAAATTGATACAGCCACTATGGAAAACAGAATGGAGTTTCCTTAAAAAAATAAAAATAGAACTACACATAACCCAGCAATCCCACTGCTGGGCATATACCCTGAGAAAACCATAATTCAAAAAGAGACATATACCACAATGTTCATTGCAGCTCTATTTACAAAAGCCAGATCATGGAAGCAACCTAAATGTCCATCAACAGAGGAATGGATAAAGAAGATGTGATACATATATACAATGGAATATTACTCAGCCATAAAAAGGAACGAAACTGGGTCATTTGTAGAGATGTGGATGGACCTAGAGACTGTCATACAGCGTGAAGTAAGTAAGAAAGAGAAAAACAAATATCGTGTATTAACACATATGTGGGATCTAGAAAAATGCTATAGATGATCTTATTTGCAAAGTAGGAATAGAGACACAGACATAGAGAACAAATCTATGGATACCAAGGGGGAAGGGGGTGGTGGGGAGGAATTGGGAGATTGGGATTGACACATATACACTATTGATACTATGTATAAAATACACAACAAATAAGAACTTACTGTATAGCACAGGGAACTCTACTTAATGCACTGTGGTGACCTAAATGGGAAGGAAATCCAAAAAATAGCAGATATAGGTATATGTATAGCTGATGCATTTTGCTGTACAGTAGAAACTAACACAACATTGTAAAGCAACTATGCACCAATAAAAATTAATTTAAAAAATTAAAAATTCACTATCGGGTGGGTAATATTCGTAGATGCCATACATATGAAAACTATAATAAAGTTGGTTGAGCATGGGGGTAAAAGAACCTATCTGGTTGCAAAGTTTTTACATTTTAAATGAGTGATACAATATTAATGCCAAGTAGATGGTACATGTTTAGTTATGTAGAATGCAATATAATACAAAAAAAATATTTAGCAAAAATACCCAATAGACAGGTTAAAATAGAATATCAAAAATATTCCAATAATTCAAAAGAAAGCAGAAAAATGAAAATAAGGGGGGAAATAGAGGATACAAATGGAACACTAAAAATGGTAGACCTAAACCCAACCATGTCAAAAATTACATTAAATGTTATTCGTCTAAATACTTCCATTAAAAGCCAGAGATTGGCAGAATTTTTAAAAAAGCAAAACCCATTCACAAGCTGCCTACGAGGGACACATTTTAATATAAAATGAAAATAGGTTGATAGTAAACAATAGTGAAAGAGTGTACCATGCAAACTGTAAACATAAGAAGGCTAGAGTAGTTATATCAAATGAAATTGACATCAATACAAAGGGTGATACCAGAAATAAAGAGCAACATTTAGTAATCATAAAAGGTATAATTTATGAGGAAATAACATAAATCACGTGTACACCTACGAAAGGAGCCCCATATTACATGAAGAATCAAAATTTTAAAATTAAAGGGAGAAATAGACAATTCCACAACCATAGCAGAAGACTGCTACACCACTCTTTCAGTAATTGAGAGAAATGCAGAACACCCGTTCATTTCAAGGGCATATAGTAAATTCACCAAAAGAGACCAAAAAGAAAACTCTCCAAAATAAAACTTCAGGCCTGGATACTTGTACTGGTTAATTCTATCAAACATTCAAGGAAAAGTTATATGCAAAGTTTTGCAGAAAAAAAACATAAAAGGAGAATGGAACATAAACTTAATACCAAAATCTGTCAGCTATAATAAAAACATAAAATTTTCAAAATATTATATATGAGGTGAATGGTATAATGAATAATCTGTATTCTATACTATGAAACGTGCCTCTGATAATATATCTGAAAGAGAGGCTAAAATGCAGGGGATATTGGATTCAAGGTGTAGAAAATCAGAAATGAGACTCTTGGACATTCTCATGAGAATGTTCTCAATAGAAAGAGGGATGTTAAAAAGAAATTGGATGGCAAAAAGCATGACAAATGTCCAGTGAAATGCAGAAGTTATTAGGTTTTTTTCAGTTATTTGTAGTTTTGTAATATTTATTCCATATTAGGTGACAAATTACTTCTAATTTATAGTCTGGAATTAATCCATTATTGTATATTATTTCAATAAAGATAATATTGTAAATATATATGTTTCTTCTCTCTCGTTTATTTATATCACTGATTCAGTCAATCAAAACTATTGAGCATTGGGCTTCCCTGGTGGCGCAGTGGTTGAGAATCTGCCTGCCAATGCAGGGGACACGGGTTCGAGCCCTGGTCTGGGAGGATCCCACATGCCACGGAGCAACTAGGTCCGTGAGCCACAATTGCTGAGCCTGCGCGTCTGGAGCCTGTGCTCCGCAACAAGAGAGGCCGCGATGGTGAGAGGCCCGCGCACCGCGATGAAGAGTGGCCCTCCGCTTGCCACAACTAGAGAAAGCCCTCGCACAGAAACGAAGACCCAGCACAGCCATAAATAAATAAATAAATAAAAATAAAATGACTAATACTCTTTAAAAAAAAAAAGTATATGATAAAAAAAAAAAAAACTATTGAGCATTTACTATGTGCCAGGCACTGTTCAGGGCATTGAGAAACAAAGGAAATAAAATAGACAAAAATCTCTGCCCTCATGAAGCTTATATTCTGGTAAGAAACATAGCCATGGGGGCACAGTCTGTTACTCAGAAATCACACTGAGTTTAAATAATAGTGCCAAAAGGAAATAAAAATCAATGATAGTCAAATTTAATGACATGTCAGCAATTGTCAGTAGGGTGCTGAAAGAAATATAATTATTATAGCCCATTACCAAAGAGTCTGAGTGCACAGAATTCTGCTGGCAATATGTGCCTAGTTAAGGGGGAAAAAATAACTTCCGCAAGTCAGGATAAGACTGTTATATTTACTAAACTACATCCTGAATATAACACAGTTATTTAAGGATGATGTGGCAGTGCTGGATGAAGTAATCTCTAAATATGTCAAGTGGCAATGTAAAATGGGTTCATTGCACCCTGGAAAATGCTTCATAATAAAAGATGCCGTACAAATATAAGCCCTTTCCTGGGCTAGTAATTTATATTCATGAAGAAGATGCATCCAGCAATGATCATTTAATTAACAAACACAGAGGATTCTAAAGAGAAATGATCCTTCCCTTATGCCAAATGTGTCATTCAACATCAGTGTCACCACTGAGGTATCAAGAATGTCAGCTAAATCTTCAGATGTCTCATATTCTATGCAGTGGAAGTAATTTCACTTGGGGATAAAACTGTCATTTGGCTCAATTACCTTCATACAGTCTAATTCTAGAAGGCAGGTAGGTTTTTTTCTACACTCTTTTATTAAGCTTTGAAGGGTTTCATCACCAGTATGATTTTCCTGGACGTGGAATATGTTTCACTTTGGCATTAAATACAGTTTAAAACCAAACAATCTTTGAGAAAGTTTTTAGCAGGCAGTTTCGATCTCCCTGTTGGTGGGGTTTTTTAAAGCACACATGGCAAAGAGGAAATGTAATCATTGCACTGTGTATCATTCAGGATTTTAAAACAACCTGCAGAGGAGGACTGATATTTTACCAATGGATTGTGGGATGAGTAATTCATATAAGGTCAACAAATGTTTACAATTGAGAAGACAGATATTTAAAACTGTGTAGGACTTGCTGTGTTTACTGTTCCTTTCTCCATGAATTTTGGATGTTCCTTCTAACTTTTGCACATTAAGCTTTCCATTTATAGAAAGCACCTTGTAATCATAGGGAAATTTAAGTTCATGTTCAAATTTGTTTTTCAGCTCATAGGTAAATGATGTCTTGTTTTTAAAAATACAGCAATGTTATTACAATATATGTACAATGTAAATTCCATTTTACAAGAATATTAAGTAATATTTTGGACAAAATAGTTGAATTTTAATAGTCTAAAGAAATCAGATTGTTTAATCAACATTATTAATTTTATTTTAAAATGGTTTTTAATTAAATATTCAAACATAAAATTTTAATTTTAAGAAACTAAATTTAGAAGTATCTTCTCAAATGCAACTGTTTTTGCATCTATTACTACTTTGCTGAATTAAACAATATAATATATATATATAATATTTAAGAAATGAAAAAGCAAGGGACATGAATGGAAATTCAGCTACAACTAGTATTTCTGATTTTTAATTTCTAACTGAATACTTCATGATACTGTACTAAAAATGTCTCTGTAGTCCATGTACATTTGGTCACCTTTAAGAACATAGATTTCATTTTCCATGATATGCTCAATTTCAAATTGTGTTTAACCTCCATTTTGACAATTAGCAATGTAATTTGTTCTTTGGACCTGTTTAAAATTATAATAACTGTCTTTTGCATTGAATAATTACTTAGCCATAAGAAAGTTCTTAAATATTATGTGATGATATATTTTCATCAATTTCTGGGGAAAAACTGATCTTTATTTTGTACTGGCCATCCTCTCATATGTCTTTTCTCATTGTGCATGATTTGTCATCCAAGTATTTTGCTGCAGTAAATCCAGAGCAATATTCTCATTCCCTATGTAATCCAAAAGAATAAGGAAGTGAGAGGAGAAAAACATAATTAGCTAGAAGACTGTTTATTCCAGTTACTTAACTAAGGAAAATAAAAATTTATCTACCTTGCTTCAATATGATCCCAAATAGAAAAATGAATAAAAGAAAAGAGTTCAATTTGATGAGATAACAAAGAAAAGATATCACAGGAGAATAAAGTTTAAAAATTTTTTCACCTAAGTTTTTTTATCACATAACTCAAATTCATTTTATTTTAGTGATCATTTTATTTTCGTTTCTTCTATAAACAAGGTTGATGATGTGTTATTGCTAAGATTCTTATTTTGCAAAGTTTATTTAGGTATACAAGAACAAAAAATGGACCAACTGTAAATTCTGTATTTTTTAAACCTTATAAATTATTAGCAGTAATTCTTATAATTTATACACAATAAACTTTATTATTCATAAATTATAAGAAATCACTACTATCTCTTATATGCACTATGGAAATTATATCCACCATTCAAACTTCAGCCAGAAGAAAATCTTCTATGAAGATTTTGCATATCACCTGCATATCATATCATCATAATCCTTCATTATGTCTCTTGCCTTTGAACTTCTTTATCACCTTCTGGGGGGAATTAAAACTTCCTTGGATTTCTGTGTTCCTGTAAAAGTCATACCTTCCCTAGACTCTTCACATGTCATGAGAATTAGGTCTGTATCCATTTGTTTAGTTAATTGTTCAGAGATCAGAAAGGAGAATAAAACTTTTCTTACAGCCTGGAGTAGGTCCCTAAATTAAGCTCCCATGGTGTTGGGAAATCTCAGGAACTATGTCCGTAGGCATTTATATTTCAAAAAGTCTGAAACCCAGACCTTGGAGACATCTATAGGTCATAAAATCTGAGATACTCAGGGTTTATCTTGGAAATGTATGTTTACCTTAAAAGTGGTTAGAATGAGAATCCAGGATTCTTCCCATCTCTTCTCAAAAGAACGAAGGGTGTTTTCTTCCTTTCAGGAGGGAAGTGGGATGGCTATCTAACAGTCCATTGTTAATCCTTTGTTCTCTGTTTCTCACGCATTTCCACTGGCCCCAGCGCATGGTCAAGGGGCAGGGCATGGAGCAGGGGCCAGGGGCACTTAGTATTTACTATGGGGTAATTAATAAGGAATCTGTCTCCGACCGTATACACATTCAGCATAAAATTAATATAGACAAATCTTGAGTATATTAAAACAACTATTTCATTTTCTGGATTCACATCTCTTCTGATCTGGTAATTATATATGGACATATATTTGTTTCCTCATCACTTTACATAGTGCATTGGACATAGAGGAAAGCAAATGCTTGTCATAGGTAAGTATTTGTTCAGTGAATAAGGATAAGAGGAAATGAGCCACTGTTATCCAAGTTGCATGCGGCAGATGACACACCAAAGAGTGTTGAGACTGGACCCTGAACTTTGTAAGCGGGCATAATGTTGTATGACCCTAGATAATGTTATGCTGCATGTAATATAATCTGTGTAACGTGTAGAAGTAACGTAGTGAATGAACATGAAGTTGCAATGTTCTGGGTAACGTATGCTGTGCAATGTTGTATGTAATGCAATATAACATCATATGACCCTGTATTTCCGAGTATACGTGTGGCTAGAAGAGCCCTGAGGAGGCACTTCCAGAGAAAGCCCGCTCCATTCTGCCCAAGTACAGACTTGGCATTATCCAAAGTATGGTTCTGCAGAAAATACTCGCAATATTCTCCTAAAATCACCCCTTTTTTCTTATTATTAAAGTAAGCTTTTACAACAAACATTTTATATAGAAAAATGCAAGGCTTTAACTGGGAAAACATCTGTTCCTTATATTAGTTATTTATTCCCAAGTCACGAATTAAAAAGTTTATTTTTAAAATGCACTGAAAATGTTGTTTAGCCTTTTAATGTATTATGAATTTTTGTCTTGTAGAGTGCATTAATGGTTGAAAGGGTTTTGTTGTATTCTTTCCTGCTTTATCTTTCTTTGGTATCGCTTCTGTCAAACAAGAAAGGGCAAAGAGTGTACAAGGCAGGCAGACCCACCTGTGTGAAGGCTCTGAGGAAGAGCAGCAAGGCGGGGCCATGGAGAGAGAAGGGGAGAGTGAAGCAGATACGAGGAAGCTAAAAACCTAAGCCGGAGCCATGGAGCTGGTAGGTCATGTTAATTAAGGCTTATGTAGAAGGAACACAGGGGGTGTTACTTAGTACTTAAAAAAAAAAAAAAAAAAAAAACCTTTTTATTTGGAAATAATTTCAAACTTAAAAATTGCAAGAATGATATAAGAATGGTACCCTTTACTGAGACCTCTTTACTCAGATTTCACCAATCATTAACATTTTTGTCACATTTGTCACACCATTTGAGTGTAAACTGCAATATATATTCCCATTCCCCTAAATACCTCAGAGTATTTCCTAAGAACAAAAGAACTCTTGTGCAACCATAGTACAGTATCAAATTCTAGGAATAGTAAGGATTATAATACCACAGCCCATATTCCAATTTAGCCAATTAAGACATTGTGGGCTATATTCATTTTCTATCACTGCTGTAACAAATCGCAATCAACTTAGTGGCTTAAAAAAATATACTTTAAAAAGTGGCTTAAAAAAATATGTATTTCTTATAATTCTGTAGGCCACAAATCTTGTACAATTCTCACTGGACCACAGTCAAAGCATTGGCAGGCTGAGCTCCTTTCTGGAGGCTCTAGGAGGGAAATCTTACCTTGCTCATTTGGGTTGTTGAAGAATTCAGTTCCTTGATGTTGTAGGACTGAGGTCCCTGTTTCCTGGCTGGCTGCAGGATGACAGCCATTCCCAGATTCCAGAGACCACTGTCATTTTTTTGGCCTGTGGCCTCGTTCCTCCATCTTCAAGGCCAGCAGTGGTGGGTCAGGAATTGTTGTATCTCCCTCTCTAACCACAGGGAGGTTCTTCACTTCTAAGGACTCATGTGATGAAGTTGAGCCCACCCAGATAATCCAGTATAATCTCTCATCAAGATCTGTAAGCTTAATCGCGGCTGAAAAGTCGCTTAGCCATGTAAAGTAACATATTTGCAGGTCTGGGATTAGGGAGTAGCCATCATGAGGGTGAGAGGGGAGCATTATTCTGCCTGCAACATAGGGCAGTAGTTCTGCCACCTGGCACCCTAACACCTTGCATGTCTCCACGTAGTCCACATAGGCAAGGCTTAACCAGTCTCACCTGAGTCCTGGCAGACATCCTAGAATCCTCCTGGATCGAGGAGAGATACCCAGCCTTGAGAGGAACTGCCACGGAGCTGTGTCTCATCCCTCTCCTTAGTTTCATTTGAGCCCAGGACTTTCTTCTCCCGGATCCCCTACGACACAGCTGCAGGCCTCTGAGTAATCTACATAACTATTTGGCTCTACCTTACAATTGGCCCCTTAGCAAACCCCACCACTCATGCCATCTGTTACCTGGCCTCTCCCCTCGGCATCGTCTTGTGAGATGAGGGACATGGGGAGCTGACACCATGATGACCTCCTGTACACTGTGTCAATAATAAACTGCCTGAATCCATTTGGGTTTCTTGTCTCCTTACTGGCCAAATCCAGGAAAGTGTGGCAGGTCAACTCAACAGCTGCAGGAATGATCCTTTTGGCCTCAGCAGCCACTGTGCTGCTGCGTAGGGTCTGCTTGACCACTTGACATCCAAAAATGTCCCATGTAGTATTGTCTTTTCCTACCTAGGGTGCAATCCAGGATCATGCAATGTATTTATTTATCATGTCTCCTTAATCTCATTTAATCTGGAATAACTCCTTCACCTTTTTTTTTTCCCCCCACAACATTGCCATTTTGGGAGGATATTTCTTCCATTTGAGTTTATCTAATGTTTCCCCGTGATTGGAGTCCGGTTATGCATTTCTGGCTGCAGTGCTGAATAACTGATGCGTTTTCTCATTGCATCACATCAGGTTACAGGTGATGTCAATGTTACCTTTATTAGAGATGTTAACTTTGATCACTAGGTTAAAGTACTACCCACTAGTTTCCTCCACCATGTTACTATTTTTCTTTTATGTAATAAATATCTTGATTCTAGGCAAATATCCTGCTCCTCATCAAAATTTCCACCCACTAGTTTTAACACCTGTTGAAAATTCTTGCCCGAATTATAACCGATGGTTGCAGAACTGCAATTTTCTAGCTTCATCATTGTTATTTGGCATTCTACTAAAAGCAAGAGCTGTTCCTTCCTAATTAGTTAGTTAGGTTCTTAGTTATATTCAGTTATAGTAGAAATCATGAAATGCTTGTTTGAGGCTCTTTCATTCAGTTTAGAGTACTACCGTTTTCTTCTGCTTTGTGCTTGAGGTTTGTGGGGGAAATTTCAATAGCTTTAGTGTTTTTGTTTTCATTTTCTCTTCCTACCGTAACTCTGTGTGGATGCAATGTGTTTTTCCTGTTCCAGTTCCTTTTCTGGACAACATTCCTTGTTCAAAAGTGCCCTCTTCTACTAGAGTGAAGGGCAGCTTCACGGACAACATGGTGAGCAGCAGAAACAAGTTGGTTTTCAGGTAGTTATCTAGTGTTTTCTGCAGTATCCCTGATATCCTCCTTGAACTTCTCTTTCCTTTCACTACATGTTTATAAAGAATGCCTCCCCTTCCTTTTTTTTTTTGGCTCCACCGCAGGTCATGCAGGATCTTAGTTCCCCGACCAGGAACGGAACCCGTGGTCCCTGCAATGAAAGCGTGGATTTTTTTTTTTTTTTTTTTTTGAAAGCGTGGATTCTTAACCACTGGACCGCCACGGAATTTCCTCCCCTTTCTATTTACCTTCTCCTCTTAGAAGTATTGCTTTTCTGAAGCAGACACTCAGGTCCACACACTTATCAAACCCTTCCCTGTAGTCAGAGCTGTGCCCAGTATTTAAACACTTAGTGTTAGGCTTTTCTGGGGTGATTTTGGTCTGCGTCCTCAGCTTCTTTGTCTGCTATTTGCAGTCATTCCCCTCAGTCTCCTGTGCTCCCCACGCCTGCAGGCTGGCCGGGGCATCAACGGCTCCAGTGATACTTCCGTTGTTATTCATGCAGTGAATTTTTTTTGTCTGCACCTTCAAGTTACTGAATGGTTTTTAGGAGATGTTGGGCTGCACCCCACAGACCTACAAGCCCTGTGCTCGCCCAGCTTCAAGACCGAAGAAAGAGCGTGGAGTCAGCAACAGAGACATCAGTGGTTTAATGGATGGGGGAGCTTACACGTCTGGAGCGACACCCCACCGCTCACAGCAGGCAGGAAATGCTGACAGTCTTCACTCCCGGGGAGGGGGAAGGGAGATTACCACTTATGGGGGAATTGACGTCAGGTGAGCTCATTAGTTACCAGGGAAACCAGTAGAGGGGCACGCCCCTCACTGCCCCTTTGATAAGAACAATCACAAGCTGGGGCCTGGAACACGTATGCAGGAAGGTCAGCCACGTGAGTAGGTGTAGGTGAAGCAGGCTCTGGTTGGGCAGGGGATGCACAGAGAGCAAGAGAACAACCATCTTGAGTGGCCTGACCGTACAGGAGAATGTGCAAGAAATTTGGATATAGATAGCCAATTAACTTAGGAACAACCAGAAATTCACATAAGAACTTTAAGTAGGGAGTTGACATGATTCAATTTGCATTTTGAAAAGATCCTTATTTCTCTGAAGGGAATAGATTTATAAGAGTCAAGAATGGATTCAAGAGGTGGTTTCAAAGACGGTTATATTAGTCCACATAAAAGATTGTTGTGTTTTGATCAGAGGTTAAGATAGAGAGAAATATACATAATCAAGAAATGATTAGAAGTTTTCATTGAAAAGATTCAATGATTGATTAGATATGACACCCAGGTTCCTAGCAAAAGCCCCAAGCATGCTCTTACCTCAAAGCTTTGACATGTATCCTCCCACTGACTGGGAGGAATGAATATTAGTGTGTACAGTAGACAGAATAATCACCACCACCCCCCAAAAAGAAAAAAATCCACATCCTAATCCCCCAAACCTGTGAATACCTGACATGGCAAAAGGTAGCCTGCAGATGTGATTAAGTTAAGTATCTTCAGATGGGGGAGATTACTGTGGATTATTCAGGTGGACCCAATATAGTCACAAGTTCTATGAGAGGCAGGAGGCGTTATGCTGAAAGAGAGAAGAAAGTACAAGCCAAGGAAAGCAGCTAATGTCTGAAAGTGGAAAAGGCAAGGAACAAAGTTTCCCTCGACCTCCAGAGGGAATACAGTTCTACCTGCACCTTGATTTTAGCCCAACTAAGAGCCAGTTTGGACTTCTGACCTCCAGACTGTAAGCTAATACATCTGTGTTGTTTTGAACTACTAAGTTTTTCGTAGTTTGTTACAGCAGCCATAGGAAAGTAATACTGCATGTGTCCTACGAGCAAACCTCTTCACTTTCTCCAGAGCTCTGCTCAAATCTTACCTCATCAGAGAAACTCCTTTACCATCTTATCTAAAACGCTCCTCTCATTTTCTATCCCTTAAGTTGGCTTTATTTTTCATCAATTAACCTGTTATTCGTTTGTGTTCTATTTTTTTTTTTCTTTGCAAATGAGAGCAGACTTGCTTTTGATCACCACTGCTTTTCTTTCAGCATCCGAAAACAGTGCCAGGCACGTGCTAGTACATATTTCTTGACCAAACATAAAATTAATAAACTGTTAAATGGTAATGCTATTTTCTAATGTAAATAAATGCCATTTTCTAATATAAATGACCGTGGATAAAGAAGATTTGGAGGAAAATCGGTTTAGTTTAGGATATGATGAGTCTGAGGTGCTTGTGAGACACTGTTTTGAATTCCAAAGGGCAATTTGTCCTGGACATCTAAATATGGTGGTCTTAATCATACAGTTGGTAACTGAGATCAGAGAAATAGAGGAGCTCTTCTAGAAACTGAGTGTGTTCCCTTACTGGGCATCGTCCTATGGGTTGTCCCCTTTTGTACCTTAACACTTCTCAAAAGTGACTCATTTTTCCCCTTACCTCCAGATATAGATTTCCCCTTGATATCTTAATCTTAGTTAATGGTACTACCTATCAGTCATCCAAATAGAAACTTTACTCTTCTTTTTTCCATACTTTAATATAAAATTATTGAGATTAGGGCAAGATAAGGACAAGAGTCCTTATAAAAGGGGGCCAGGAGAATCAGTTAATTAAGCAAATTCTGTTGATTCTGTTTCAGTTGTATCTCAGAATTCCATCCATCATTTTGTATTCCTACTGTCCCTGCCCCAATTCATACATCTTCTCTTATTATAATAATTTTCTAACCAGTCTCCTAGCTCCAACCTTCTTCTCCAATTTATCTTCCTCTCTGTCACAAAGCTAAAATTTAAATCTGTGATTTCTCGACAGTAAAAGACTCCCTAATACATTATACAAGATGTCACAATCCATTTCTAAAGTCTCATGCAATTTTTATTTTAAATCTCTTATTTCTACCCTCACCCACCACCACCCCCAAAATATTGCTTCAATCCCCACGTTGTGAGCATGGCACACTTCTTCATGCTTCTGTGCTTTTGCAAATGTCCTTGTTACTTCTCCATCTACCCAGGCTCAACTCATCCTTCAAAATCCACCCCAAAGTTTAACTCCTTTATGAAACCTTCTTTCTACCTTTTTAACAAATATTGGTTCTTCCTTCCTCTCTAATCCCAGAACATTGTGCATATTTATCTACTAGGAATTCTCACACTCTTCTGAAATGGTTTATTTGCATGCCTACATGCATGCTTTACTATAGTTTCAGCACTGCAAGCTTTTTGTTTTTTACATTTGTCTTTGGACTCATGTGTCTGACATAGTGCCTGGCCTGTATTAGATTCAAAATAAAAATGCAATGAATGAATAATGTCAAGCTCCCTAAATTATAGCTCTGGAAATAACATAAACAAGCTCTAAATGTGTTTCCTAAAGAGCTCCTGATGCCAATGTATATATATTAATGTTTTTTTTTAATTTTTATTTTATATTGGAATATAGTCGATTTTACAATGTTGTGTTAGTTTCAGGTGTACAGCAAAGTGATTCAGGTATCATATACATATATCCATTCTTTTTCAGATTCTTTTCCCATACAGGTTATTACAAAGTATTGAGTAGAGTTCCCTGTGTTACTTCTCTTTATTATCAAGAGGCATTATACTGTGCAATATTGGATACTTTGCAATAATCCGAAATGCGAGCTTATTTTTTCAGAGTAAGGCAGTTATAGATGAAGGTAATGTCTAGGTCATGCCCATGGTCATGAGAAACAGAAATGGGGAAAAAAACAACAAACCTAAAGATCACTAAAGTCATGTGTTGAACACCCATTGTACCCCATCTCCCATCCTCTCATTCCACCGTGTGCTCCGGCCAAAAATGGTGCCTTCATTCTTCAGATGGGTAATCGGACAGCACTTTGTCTCAACTGCACTGTACTGTTACTCTGCTCCAGAGTCTGGAACCTGCTGCCTGGGGAGCCTGCATGAATGACTCCATGAGTGGAGCAAGTTCAAATCCATGGGCGGGGGCGGGGCTGGCTGTGCATAACGATTCTGTGTGCTGGTCCTCAAGTGAATAACCGTGAGGCTCATTATACAAGTTCCTTGGAAGATCCCAGGACAGTCTAGCCTCAGTTGCCCACAGTGGGAATACAGGCAAAATATACCCTACACTGGCTTTCCCATCTTCTCCGACTACTCTTCCCAGTCCCCCACACCCGTTCCCTGAAAAGACTTCCCCCCAAATAAACTACCTGCCTTCAAGCTCTTGTCATAGTTTAAGCTTTCTGACAGAAACCCTGACGAAGAAAAGTCATATCAAAATTGGCCCTAGAAAGCAGACTCGTGAGAGGGAATTCTTGACCTGGTCAGACAGTAGTAACTCAGGTGGCGACAACATCTGGCACATAGTAGCCAGTACCAAGCACTAAGATTCCTACAGGTGGTTAATTGGGAGGAGGGTTGGGTAGAAGGTGAAAGCAGCATCTGTGACAATGAACCATATGGGGCAAAGGTTATTCTAAGAGTGTGGAGTTGGCTGCTTTTGTTAACTGCTTCAGAAGTCTTGCAGAAAAAAATTGATGGGCTCAGAGTTAGTCTACTTACAGCTCAAGGCATGCTGTGAAAGTCAGAAAACTTCCACGGCAGTGTAAAAAGAAACCTTTGTCTTGTGGAGTCATGAGGCAGACTATGCTGAAAATCATGGCCAGGGTGTAATAATAAAGATCACAGAGCTACAAAGGAGACTCCATGTATAAGCTCAACAGCTGACAGGAAAATAGGGAGTCCCTGAGATGAGGCCTTTGGGTAGATGAACTTGAGGTTTGTGAACCCCTAAAATCCTCTGGAACCCTTCAGGCCAGCAGAATTAACTGTCTCCCTATTGCTAGAAGAGGGTGTGTGCCTTGTCTGGACACCCTGAAAATACCCATGGCAGACATCTTGCTACGTGATGCTTGTCCTTCCCTAGGGCTACCCATGTGGGAACCTCATTGCCTCCAGAGCAATAATTGTGGTTGGATCATAGCATGGTCTTCACAGGGAAATAGAGTGCTTGCTCTAAGAGAAAATAGCAGACATCCTTAATAGCCATATTACATAATAGCCAGTTATAAGACATGGCTAAATACGCCCTGGTAGCACACAGAGGAAGAAGGTGGCAGTAGCTCTTGAGGATATCAGACAAGGAGGGACTAAAATTTGGATAGATAATAACATATTGACATAGGAATATGATGATTAATGTCTTGTCAAGGACACTTAGTGCCAGCCTGAATATGTTTCTGATATGGCTCCTTAAAGTTAGGACACAACACTGACCTACAACAAATGTTGTAGAGATGCCAGAATTGCCTTAGGAAAATTATCAGTGGAAAACTCAGGAATGAGTGTAAGAATGTTAGAATGGATTTATTACAAAAGATTGGAGAACCTGCCATCTGACCACACTTCCCAGGAGGACCCAGAGAACAAACCCTTCACCAACACGATGAAGGGTGCAGAGGTACAGGTGGCTTGTCCATTTTGATGGTTTGATGATGGCTGTCCTAGAACTAAGATCTCTAGAATCAGGAGGAATAATAGGTTCTGGAATGACAGATACCAGGTGGAAGTCCTTAAGGGATGCATATGGTTACTGTAATGGACAGCAAGACTTACGTGGCAACCAGGGTATCTTGCTCCACAAAGATCTATGACCAAGGATAATAAACCATGGTGTTCCTAGGGATTAAAAATATGGGAAACCAATTATTTGTCTTATTTAAGAAAAAAATGAGGATTATTCATGTAAGCTACAACACTGGAAAGTTGTGATCTCTCATTCTGTTACTAAATCTGAGTGAGTTCAAGACCCAGAACCCATTAATGAACAAGGAGGCAATGTTCCTTTAAGGAAGGAACTTGTAATGGTCTTACAAGTATATAAAGTACGTAACATCAATCTTGCCCTAATCTTTCCCCAAAAGTGGCCTTCAGATGTCTCCAGAATAACTGAGAAGGGGAATACCCAAACATTTTGAGAGTTACTGGATACAAAGTCTGATCTGACACTGATACCTGGGAGTCCCAAAGGCCATCATGTTGCCCATTAGCGTTAGGGCTTATGGAGGCCCAAAGATAAATTAAACCCTTGCTCAAGAAGGTATCACAGTGGGTCACTGGGTGCCCAGTCTTCTAATGTGTAATTGGAATGGATATACTTAGGATCTGGCCAAACCCAGACCTGTATAATAAGAACCATTAAGGGAGAAAGGACCAACCAGAAGTCCGTGTCATATACCATGTCTTCAATATTCAATCGGTTGCAATATGTTATTTTCGTGGAAGTAGTTAAAGAAAATCCTGCTTCATACAGATATATAATTGGAAAAAGGCAGAATTATTTTTATATCCTTTTCAGGTAATTGTGGTGTCTGTCCTTTGATACTGCACCAAAATTCAACAAGTAGTGGTCTTTTAAACATTAATCATAATGTGGAATCTGAAATCATCTCAACGAACTTTTCATACTTAGATACTTAAAAGTCCATTTGTCTCTATAGCACTTCCAATGGATCTTTTTAACCCATCCTTGATTTTATAACATCTTCCAAGTATTGACACATCTCATTATACAATATTAAAAAAATCACATTTATTAGTCTCACCACCCATCTCCTCAGAAAGGTCTTTAAGTATTGAGAAGCTGTCATAGTGCAGTTAAACATTTTCCAGAATTCTAATTGTTGCATAAAGGCTTGAATTTTGTCATTGGCAACAAATTCTGTCAGTTGTTTTCCTTAAGGTGACAGGCTCGCTTCATTCTTTTTCGAGAAAATACCTGCCAAATCCCCATGTCTGAATAACCACAGTGCGTCTATCAGTTGTTCTTTCAAGCAAAAGGATATTGTATGAAAAACTGACTAGATAGCTCAATCTCACAGTACTTTTCCCAGACACAATCTTCATACTTTGATATGCAGAAGCAGAACTTCATGCATACTTCACCTTTCACCACACAGACTATGGAAAACACTCATTAAATATTAACACAAGTAACATCTTATGGAAAATAACTATTTTCAAAACATAGTGAAATGAGTGACACTGTTTTACAAGAACAAAAATGAATATGTTTGTTATTTCATCAGGACATTCTTAAGTCCTTAAGCTAGTTCATCAAGACATCCTTAACTTTTTTAAAGTCTGAGTGTGTGGCAGTGAGGAAGAATATAACATAGACTGTAAATACAGGATGGGGCCATTGCTTTGATCTTTGCTAAAGCACCAGAAGCATTGCCAACCATTGATTTCTGCATCACTGGTGCAAATATCAACAGAGTGAAAAGGGAAAATGACACTTTATATTATTAGGAAAATAGTTTGGACCTGGGGGCACACTAGAAGAGTCCCAGAGACCACTAGGAATCTACAAACCACACCTGGAGAAGCACTGTCTTAAAGCCAATGAAAGCTGAGGCACCAGGTAGAAATAGAGAGTTAATGTGAACCAAAATGTGATCTTTATGAAGGAACCACACAGAATAACGATCAGAAATTGCAAAAACACTAGTCAAGAATCCCAAGTATGCAAGCAAAGGAAATTTAGTCCCCAGCATTTCTTTCAACCATGACAGAAAGAGCCCCAGGTCCTAGTAGGCAAAGAGGGCAAAGTTACATTTGAGAGGAAGCCAGTCACAGCTCTTCCTTTAACTAATCTTCAACTCAGATAATCAGAGCCCCTGGGAAATTAACATACAGTCCTTCCTCCTTATCTGCTGAGGATTGATTCCATAATGCCCGTGGATACCAAACTTCTCAAATGCTCAATTCCCTTAAATAAAATGGCGTGGTGTTTGTATATAACTTTGCACATCCTCCTGTATACTTTAAATAATCTCTACATTATTTATAATACCTGATACAATGTAAATGCTATATAAATAGTTTTAAATACGATGCAAATGCTATGTAAATAATCTGGAGCACAACAAATTCAAATTGTGCTTCTTGGAATTTTCTGGAATTTTTTGGGGGAGTACTTTTGATCTGCAGTTGGTTGAATCTGAGGATGTGGAACCTGCAGATACAGAGGGTGACTGTATAACTTTTCCCCAGCCCTTTCCTATCCCTCTTAGGGCAAGGAACAATTATGTAAATAGACAGTCAAGACAACTCAACTGTCACAGAGTTCCCTAAGGTTGATATGCAAAATAAGACCTAACACGAGTCTAGTAATGACTCTTTCTTCCCCCAGCAGGCTTGTACTTTCCTTGGCAAGGAAATGGATCATTTGACTTTCTAAAATGCCTCCATAATCCCTAGCACAGCGTTGGCCCTGTAATCAGCCTTAAATAAAAACCTGATTCACTGATTTATCGATATAATAAGAAGCCGAGTTAATGTGTGCATGGGTGATGGAGGCGAGCATAACTGAGCAAAGATGCCCCAGGAAGAGACACTTCATGTGAACTCACGTTGCAAAGGTAGGCACTGATGATAAAATTCTCTTAATGCCATTTCCTTAATTTTTTTTGCTTGCAAATTGGATATTTTTTTAACGTATTTTCACTGCCACTCCATACTGTTTGTCCTGTGCTGTAAACAGCGCTCTAGCTCAGCCTCACTCTGAGCCTTACAACCAACTGATGTCCCAGAGCAGTGCAGGCAGGAAGGGGGCTGGCAGCACCTCTTAGGCACACAGGCAAGGGCAGGGAGTTTGGAAGCTGTTGGAAGGGCTGGGGTGAAGAACCTGATGACAGTGTCTAGTGCTTCTCATGTTATAGATACAGCAAGGACTGGAAATCTGTTTCCTAAGCATTAAGTGCTTCAGGAGTGTCTCCCTCAAAGCACCATTTTCCTACTGTGACATTTAAGACACATTTTGAACTTGAGAATACATTCAGTAGTTTAATTCAGAGGAGTGTATGCTGGCGTACGCACACAGCTCAAATCCTGGTGCCAAATGAAACTCAGACAGTTCTTCAGCTAAGCCTCTTGCCTCTGCAGACCACCAAGACACATTTCTATGGCCCCAAGAAACTAAATAACTTGTTAAATGTAATCCTCTGTACAGACCACCTAGAAGAACACCAGACTTTCATTGTATGTATGTATATGTGTACATATACCTGCATACACATATGTATACACATGCATGTATACATCTACACACCTGCACACATATGTATATACATGCATACATATATATACTGTATATATTATATTTTATAGATATTTATATAAAATCCTCTCATATTTTCTTGTTTTATTTTCAGAAAGTAAAAGTCCCATTGCCAGCCTTCATCACTGACAAAAGAAACTCACTTTGAAGTGTAGTTTTAGGTACAATGGAAGTGCCCTCAGCTTTCTTAAAAAAGTTCTTTAACAGAAGCAAATGTTTTATTTACAAATGTACATGTCTTAAAATATAGAGCTGAGGCTGTAATTTTTAACTCCTTTGTACAAAAGAAAAATGAGTGCTGAAAATGAATGCCCTGGGTCGGGGAGAGCAAAACTGCAAAGCACTGGGGTCTTGAGGTCACTGGCTACCATAGCACAGTGTGGAGGAGGATGGAATGTCCCCAAGGGGACAAAGGAGTTTAAAGAAAAGAGAGATCAGAGCTTCTGAACAGCAGCTGCCTGTTCATATTGGGCTAATTGAGAAAATGTAAGTTCTCAGAAATAGACAGCACTATATAATGCAGTCTTATTTAAATAATTTTCCTTAAGTGTGTTTGCCTTCTACTAATGCCATAGTTATATTGTTTTTCTCCTTTGTCCACTGTTTTCAGACAAAAAATATTTTAGTGACTGACACTTTGATTTCCGTGTGCACAATAAATATTTAGATATTGGTCACTCCTCTGTAACAAATTCTGCAAATGAAGTGAAAAATCTTAATTCCCTGGTAGTGCTGCCAGAAAATGTATCCGTTTGTTTGTTTGCATTGAGAAACCAGGGCCGCTTCTCTCTTTCCCTCCCTCTGCCCATCTTCCCATCAACTCTCAGTCCCTATCTTTATAAATAACTGCTGCTAAGGGCCAGGAGCCTTGAAGAACAAAACACAGAATAAGAAAGCAAAGACATAAAACTGCTGTAGGGCCTCCGCTCTCTCTGCTTCAACAAACATCTCAGCGTGTAGATGGAGTTGCATGCAGGGAACTTGGTTATAAAATCTCGCTCCAACTCTGTTTCCAGGGATCTTATTGTTCTCCCTTCTCTTCTCTCTTCATCTCTCTCCTTGCTTTTCTCTCTTTCCGTGTCTCAGATGGCCTGTGTCTCTGTCTGTCTCCTGTGGTTCTCAATCTGTCTCTCAACTTCAAACTCTCAGCTTGTTCAGCTGGAAACTTTTAACCCACAACGTCTGGAATTGACTTCTGTCTTAACGATACCGCTGGAGTTTTGAGATCAACTCCAGGGGCACAATAATAGAAAAAGAGACATGAGTGAGCCCAAACACTTTCTAGCAATGTTCTTTACATTATTTTTATTTTCTTTCCCATGGTATGAACTAAGAAATGGAATACATATAGAGAATACTAAAAAACAGATTATGTATTTAAAATCGGTATTTAATGTCCCACAAAATACAAAATCCATCAATAGTTATGACAAATTCAGCCTTTCTGGCCAGAATCCAGGAGGTCCCCTCTCTCCTCTGTGTGACACCACCCAGATCCTGCCACCCTGTCTGCACAGACTGGGTTGGGGGCCTTGACATCTGTGACCTGACATTCACAGCCCAATGGCTCAGAGCATCTGTGAGCAAATCATCCTTCTGTTACTGCACTCTGAAATTTTTTAAAGGATGATCATTTTACAAATCCTTGTAGAATTACTCCACTTTGAAGAATAATTCTGGTGGCGATGTGTCTAAGTGATTTATTTTCTACTTCGTTTTAAATATTCTCACAATCATTTTCTCTCCCTTTACTTTCTGTTTTTCCACTTTCATATTTTTAGCTCTTAAGTCTCCCTTATCCTTAATTCCACCTTGAATGACAGTTTAAGGTTTAGATCTCATTGCTCTTTATCATTTTGCTTAAATTTTTACTGCTTCTATACTAATGTTTTTAGGATTTGGTTTTAGCCCTTATTTTAAATTGAATCTACATTATCTGAAATTCAAGAGTTTAGCTTTAATGTTGAACTTTCTTATTCTCAACTCTGCTGTGTTTATGAGAATATGAGTTAATAACATATTCATTTGTTTAACTTTTCTTCAGTTAACATTTTATGTTCTTACAACTTTTTAGAACTTATTTTCCCAATTGCTCTTCTCCTCTCATTCTTTTCTATATCTTTTCACAATATTTGGTGAGAACCTTGGTCCACTTGTGCATAAATTGCGTAATGAGTCAAAAAATAGGGGAAGGTGCAAGTTTTACTTTGAGAGTTGTCTTTATTCCTACTTCTTTGACTTTTCCAAACAGATCTCCTAGACTCTACACCTCATGATAATAAATGTTAAAAAACAAACGTAAGATACCCAGTTTAACCTATATGTTAACCCTTAAAATTTTTATTTATTTCCAGGTAGGCTTTCCTTCAAAAAATCTCTGACCATCCAAGCCTTATGCAGAAGGAAGTACATCTTAACATTTACATCTCTGCACATATTATACACATGTACCATGAGCCTGGAAGGTTCTGCCAATTCAAACCTCAGGCAAGGCCCTCAATTTGTTCCCCCTGGCCTGAAATCTGAAGAAACCCAGTGATAGTAAACCTGGTGGTTACTTACAATTAGTAATATAGTCGAGGAACCACAGACAAGTTCTAGTTGCACTTGTAGGCTCAATACATTTTCTGGGTTGTGTCAATTCCCTTCTCAGAAGAGTCACCCAAGAGTCTTCCCTGTGTTGGAATCCATTGACTCTTTTTCACTAATTAGGAGCATTAAGGCGAAGCTTCCAATGAGAAGTTTATCCAAATTCTGGGAGACCGGTGTCTTATTTTTATTGGGAACTATATTGGACAATCCCAGGATGAAAAATATGTCAGAACCTAAAGAGAAGAGAGAAACATTTTACTTTAGGCCTTGCTTTTTGGCTCTCTTTAGGAAAATTCTGAGATCAAAGCTGGCTGGACATGTTCATCCTAAAGGACCACTGAATGTTATTCTGGGGAGAATAGAATTTCTGAAAGACAATTAATGTACCAGGGTCTAGACAATAATCAAATTATTTCTGATTTTCTGCACTTTGTCTCTCTTGTTGAACCTACTCTGTAGTCATGCTTTACCACGGAGTTGACCTGAATTTCTATAATGACCAATGGCATGGAACTTCTTTTCATGTGCTTCTTGACCATTTATGTATCTTCTTTAATGAAGTGTCTGTTCAAATATATTGCACATTTTTGAGTTTTTTGGTCTTGTTATTGAGTTGTAAGAGTTTTTAATACATTCTTAACACAAGCGATTTGCTAGATAGATATTTTGAAAATATATTTTCCAATCTGTGGCTTTTCAGTTTCTTAAAAATCCAGAGAGGCTATGTATTTTGGTCATGATCACACAACAACCCAGCCTGATTCTAATTTCACCATTATTTCCAATAAGCAGTAATACAGGCAGAGTTTCCTCCGCAGAAACCTCAATGAATATTTAAGAAACATACCACAGATAAGGAGCTTATAGTAGGGGGAGAGGAATCTGTAATCACCATGTTGCTTTTTAAGAAGAAATCCCTTGGCAATTTCCCATGTGAGAAGACTACCAGCCTCAAGTATTAATAGTAATCTCTTTGTTTTTTAAATAGTTTATAATGTAATGAATAAATCTTTCTCTGTTTTTAAAAAAAAGCCCTCAATGTGCTAAAATATTGACTCCATATGTAAACAAATTTAAGCTTTAATAGGATGCAAAAAATAGCTTTAAAGAAATTTCAGTGGCTAGTGTCTATGAATAGTAGTTTATACATAAGCCCAGAATTTTGCTGAATTAACAGAACCACTCATTCAAGACCATAACAATGACCTCGAAGTTATTCTCATTTCCACAAGAATATACGTTCTAATAGAACATCCCCAATCCATGAAGAATGTTGATATATTTGTGCTGACCCGTTTATATTCTTCCACTTCATTTCCCCTGAATTAACTGGCAGGGTGTCAAAGGGGATACAAAGTGACCTATACTTGGATTCAATCTACACCTTTGGCCTAATGCTTCTAACCAATTTACTGGAATTTTTTTCCTCTAAAAACAAAATTTGTTAGAATGTTTCCTAATGATCTAAAAGAACTACTTATATTCACAGTAACTAATTTATTTAAGACAGTACCAAAATCACTGGGAAGAATGATATTTCCTTAATAATTAACTTTAAGGGACGTTGGAACTTATTATTTACCAAGAAGTTGTCACATTACAAGGAGAAGATTTTATAATACATACACAGTTTTCCAAGTGAGACAAATGCATATTCTTTCAATTTTATAGATCCAAGTTGCTTTCTAAGTTCCTGCAATGCTCTCTAATTTTATAAAGTTTTCTTTTAAAACCTTAAAAAAAATCACCTGGGCTAGATTTCCTAACCCAAGAACTGATCAAGGAGTTCCGTAAACTGTGGGCTTTGATGCTTGGCTGGTCATTTCTTTCTATCGGCACTATTGGCATGGTTCCAACTGCCTAGTCGCAAAGGATAGCTCACTGCAAATTTTTAAAGGGCAACTCATTACTTCCTTCTATCAAAACTGTAGACTTGTTAATTTATTATACAGTCTGTCAAAAGTGCATGCCACTGTTCTCCTTGATAAATGGCCCACTGGGTCTTCCCAAGCTTTTGGGTCATTAGAACTACATGCAGACTTTGGACATGGCTATTCCTCAAATGACCCCAATTCTACTTTTTTGTTTAATTATAAGTTTTCATTTTTATCAAAATTATCTATGCCTACGTTTTAAGTATTTTCATAATGTTGTTATATAGAACTGTAATTTCCCTAATCAATTCCATTTCCTTCTCTCCATAAGCAGCCACATTCAATTATTTCTTCTTTTATTGTGTGTGTGTTTGCAAAGTTTTATATTTTAATCTTGGTATTGGGTATGTAGCTTGTTTTTAACTTTCCCTGCCTCTGTGAATTTAGGTGAAATGGTTACTTATGCGGTCTTGAAGTGGTGATCTTCTGTGGGGTCGTCTCTCTACAGACTGTGTGTGTGCCCAGTGTCTTCAGTGGCAGAGCTGTATTTGATGTGGACACAAGTCACATCTTTCCTCAGGGTTTGCTGGCAGCTCTCGCCTTGGTAGGGGACAGAGCTGACGCTGGAGTGCCTACAGCTGGTGCCAAGTGTGAGGCCAGACTTCCCTTCCGCTCAGTGGTTGTCACTGCTGTATTGGAGGTGGCATCTGACCCCGTGCTACTGTAGCAGAAGCCCTGAGGGTCGGCTCTGAGCTGGTTCTGTTCCCTTTAAGGCTGTGTTTCTCCCTGTCCCCGCACCAGAGGGCAGGAGTACTGAAGCAAGTGGGGCCCCTGTGGGCTCTCAGCTTGCGTAGGCCATAGACAGAGGTCTGATGCACTGCCTGTGTGGGCACCCGCAGCGACGCAGCCTCAGGTGCAAGTCACCTTTGTTCCTCAAAGCCAATCTCTGCCCCCAGCTTCCACCACACCCCAGCCCCACCCCCGCCGCTATTGTGAAATTGTTCCTCAGAGCAGGTGAGGCCCGTGTGGCTCTCAGCGTGTGTCGCAGGGTGAGCTGTGGTGGAGTGGCCACTGTCAGAGATCTGGGCTACTTCTGAGATGCTGCTTGAGCAAACGCCACCAGTAGGTGCTGCTGCCCCATCCAGGCTCTGCCCCAGGGCCAGGTGGCCTCTGAGTCCCCCAGCCGCGTCCTTTCCCTGACGGCGGCCGCCCCAGACCCACTGCTGTGCTGTGACGCGGAGCGAGTGGGGCTGGGACATTTGCTTGGCTCAGGCGCACAGCGCGGTGGTCACAGGGAGTCCAGCAGGCCCTAGAGCAGACCTCTCTGTGCCCTGTCTTGGACTTGCGAGCGGCGTCCTTCGGTTAGTCTCCGCGGTCCTCCAACCAGTCAAGGTGGCTTTTCTCCCCCGCCCAGGTTCCCAGGACTGGGGTGCCCAATCTGTGGCTCGTACTGCTCCCTCCCCAGGGCAGGTGTCTGCGCATGCAACCTCCCTTTTCCTCTGAGTCCCCTCCCAGGGGCACAGGCCTCATGCCAATCACTTTTCTTCCCCTCTCTCTGACTGTGTATCTTTCTTACAGCCTTGGTTGTACTGGGGTACTTGTGCCAGTTTCCAGTTAGTAGTCAGTGAGAATTGTTCCACCTGTAGACGTATGTTTGATGTGTTTGTGATGTGAGGTGAGCTCCATGTCCTCTAAGTCCACCATCTTGATATGAACCCCCTCACACTCAATTATTTCCAACCTGACATTTTTTAAAATTACTTTAACATCGTTAAATAACATGCTTACAACTTCTTGATTATTCAATTTTAGTTTTTTTAGCCAAATAACGTTGTTTTTTTTTAAACATCTTTATTGGAGTATAATTGCTTTACAATGGTGTGTTAGTTTCTGCTGTATAACAAAGTTTTTTTCAAAAGAATACTCATTACAAAGGATGAAGACGAATCTTCATCTCCTCTGCATCCCTCTATACTTGCCTCTTCCTCATCTTCCTACACTCCTAGTATAGCTATAATTTAAAATAGATCATTATTCAACTTTTCCATTTATAGGACTGTGTGAACACTAGTCTCAACTGACAACTCTTTGTTTTTCCTGGAGTTAATTGTACAACTGTTTAATTTTCTAGGTAATTATCACAAATTTACCCCTTAACTTTCTCCCAATCCTGTATCTCCCCTTGGTAAATAACAAATGAATAAGGTAGTCTGTCAATTTCATCTTCTTTAAGAAATATCTCCTGGAGTTATCTGAGGTGTTTTCATATGGATGCTTGCTGAGCCTTCATTCCCTCCTAGAGATTTCCTTTTTCTCTCCTCTCTGTTGGTTTTCCTATTTCTTTTATCCTATACCTTCCTTCACTCGTGGGTTACTTCCTTAATTTGGTAGAGGATATTTTCCAGTGTCTTCCAAGAAAGGATGCATTGAAAGTAAATTTTTGAAAACTTAAATACCTAAGAATATCTTTATTTTGTTCATGCTCAATTGATAATTTGCCTGAGTATAGAATTATATGTTAGAAATCATTTCTTTCAGAATTTGGTTTTCTAGCTTCCAGTGTCATAGAAAACCCATAAGATTCCTGATCCTATGTTTGTGATTTTCATTTTAATTTTTCTAGGACAACATTATCATCCAATAGGAATTTCCGTGACCCATAAAATTTAGCCACACATGTAATTTTAAATGTTTTAGTAACCTCATTTAAAACATTTTTTTAAAAGATGAAATATAATATTTTATTCAATCAAATATATCCAGAATATTACCATCTTAACAAATAATAATATAAAACATAATGAATTTTACAATCTTTTTGTTTAATCTAAATCTTCTAAATCTGCAAAATCTGCATTGGTAACATGTCTCAGTTTGGACTAGCAACATGTCAAGTGCTCAGTTGCCACATGTGGGTAGTGGCTACTTACGGGACAATGCAATTCAAGAAGGATTTAGGATATTTTCTTTGCCTCTGGTGTTCCAATATGTCTTACTGATTTGCCTTGGTGAGGGCCAAATTGTGCCCATTTTTCTAAGCAGTCACTGGGCCTATTTGCTAGACAACTTATGTGTATCAATTCTGGGAAAATTCTTTAAATTATTGCCTTCAGCCTGAACCAAGATAGCGGAGTAGAAGGACATGCTCTCACTCCCTCTTGTGAGAACACCAGAATCACAACTAGCTGCTGGAAAATCATCGACAAGAGGACACTGGAACTCACCAAAAAAGATACCCCATATCCAAAGACAAAGGAGAAGCCTCAGTGAGAAGGTAGGAGGGTTGCAATCGCAGTAAAATCAAATCCCATAACTGCTGGGTGGGTGACACATAGACTGGAGAACACTTATACCACAAAAGTCCACCCACTGGAGTGAAGGTTCTGAGCCCTACATCAGCCTTCCCAACCTGGGGGTCCAGCAACGAGAGGAGGAATTCCTAGAGAATCAGACTTTGAAGCCTAGTGGGATTTGATTGCAGGACTTTGACAGGACTAGGGGAAACAGAGACTCCACTCTTAGAGGGCACACACAGTAGTGTGCACATCAGGACCCACGGGAAGGAGCAGTGACCCCAGGGGAGACTGAACCAGACCTACCTGCTAGTGTTGGAGGGTCGCCTGCAGAGGCAGGCGCTGGCTGTGGCTCACGGTGGGGACAAGGACACTGGCAGCAGAAGTTCCGGAAAGTACTCCTTGGCGTGAGCCCTCCCACAGTCCACCATTAGCCCCACCAAAGAGCCCAGGTAGGCTCCAGTGTTTGGTTGCCTTGGGTCAAACAATGAACCAGGAGGGAACCCAGCCCCACCCATGAGCAGTCAAGGGGATTAAAGTTTTACTGAGCTCTGCCCACCAGAGCAACAGCCAGCTCTACCCACCACAAGTCCCTCCCATCAGGAAACTTGCACAAGCCTCTTAGATAGCCACATCCACCAGAGGGCAGACAGCATAAGCAAGAAGAACTACAATCCTGCAGCCTGTGGAACAAAAACCACATTCACAGAAAGATAGACAAGATGAAAAGGCAGAGGGCTAGGTACCACATGAAGGAACAAGAAAAAACCCCAGAAAAACAACTAAATGAAGTGGAGATAGGCAACCTTCCAGAAAAAGAATTCAGAATAATGATAGTGAAGATGATCCAGGACCTCAGAAAAAGAATGGAGGCAAAGATTGAGAAGATGCAAGAAATGTTTAACAAAGACCTAGAAGAATCAACAAACAAACAGAGATGAACAATACAGTAACTGAAATGAAAACTACGCTAGAAGGAATCAATAGCAGAATAACTGAGACAGAAGAACAGATAAGTGACCTGGAAGACAGAATGGTGGAATTCACTGCTGCAGAACAGAATAAAGAAAAAAGAATGAAAAGAAATAAAGACAGCCTAAGAGACCTCTGGGACAACATTAAACGCAACAACATTCGCATTACAGGGATCTCAGAAGGAGAAGAGAGAGAGAAAGGACCCGAGAAAATATATGAAGAGATTATAGTCGAAAACTTCCCTAACATGGGAAAGGAAATAGCCACTCAAGTCCAGGAAGCGAGTGAGTCCCATGCAGGATAAACCCAAGGAGAAACACGCCGAGACACATAGTAATCAAATTGGCAAAAATTAAAGACAAAGAAAAACTATTGAAAGCAGCAAGGGAAAAACGACAAATAACATACAAGGGAACACCCACAAGGTTAGCAGCTGATTTCTCAGCAGAAACTCTACAAGCCAGAAGGGAGTGGCATGATATACTTAAAGTGATGAAAGGGAAGAACCTACAACCAAGATTACTCTACCCAGCAAGGATCTCATTCAGATTCAATGGAAAAATCAAAAGCTTTACAGATAATCAAAAGTTAAGAGAATTCAGCACCACTAAACCAGGTCTACAACAAATGCTAAAGGAACTTCCCTAAGTGGGAAACAAAAGAGAAGAAAAAGACCTACAAAAACAAACCCAAAACAATTAAGAAAATGGTCATAGGAACATACATATTGATAATTACCTTCAACGTGAATGGATTAAATGCTCCAACCAAAAGACATAGGCTTGCTGAATGCATACAAAAACAAGACCCATATATATTCTGTCTACAAGAGACCCACTTCAGACCTAGGGACACATACAGACTGAAAGTGAGGGGATGGAAAAAGATATTCCATGCAAATGGAAATCAAAAGAAAGCTGGAGTAGCAATACTCATATCAGAAAAAATAGACTTTAAAACACAGAATGTTACAAGAGACAAGGAAGGACACTACATAATGATCAAGGGATCAATCCAAGAAAAAGATATAACAATTATAAATATGTATTCACCCAACATAGGAGCACCTCAATACATAAGGCAACTGCTAACAACTATAAAAGAGGAAATCGACAGTAACACAGTATTAGTGGGGGACTTTAACACCTCACTTACACCAATGGACAGATCATCCAAAATGAAAATAAATAAGGAAACAGAAGCTTTAAATGACACAATAGACCAGATAGATTTAATTGATATTTATAGGACATTCCATCCAAAAACAGCAGATTACACTTTCTTCTCAAGTGCACACGGAACATTCTCCAGGATAAATCACATCATGGGTGACAAATCAAGCCTCAGTAAATTTAAGAAAATTGAAATCATATCAAGCATCTTTTCTGACCACAATGCCATGATATTAGAAATGAATTACAGGGAAAAAAACGTAAAAAACACAAACACACGGAGGCTAAACAATACGTTACTAAATAACCAAGAGATCAGTGAAGAAATCAAAGAGGAAATCAAAAAATACCTAGAGACAAATGACAATGAAAACACGACGATCCAAAACCTATGGGATGCAGCAAAAGCAGTTCTAAGAAGGAAGTTTATAGCTATACAAGCCTACCTCAAGAAAGAAGAAAAATCTCAAATAAACAATCTAACCTTACACCGGAAGGAACTAGAGAAAGAAGAACAAACAAAACCCAAAATTAGCAGAAGGAGAGAAATCATAAAGATCAGAGCAGAAATAAATGAAATAGAAACAAAGAAAACAATAGCAAAGATCAATAAAACTAAAAGCTGGTTCTTTGAGAAGATAACAAAATTGATAAACCATTAGCCAGACTCATCAAGAAAAAGAAGGACAGGACTCAAATCAATAAAATTAGAAATGAAAAAGGAGAAGTTACAACAGACACCGCAGAAATACAAAGCATCCTAAGAGACTACTACAAGCAACTCTATGCCAATAAAATAGACAACCTGGAAGAAATGGACAAATTCTTAGAAAGGTATGACCTTCCAAGACTGAACCAGGAAGAGATAGAAAATATGAACAGACCAATCACAAGTAATGAAATTGAAGCTGTGATTAAAAATCTTCCAACAAACAAAAGTCCAGGACCAGATGGCTTCACAGATTAATTCTATCAAACATTTGGAGGAGAGCTAACATCCATCCTTCTCAAACTCTTCCAAGAAATTGAGGAGGAAGGAACACTCCTAAACTCATTATATGAGGGAACCATCACCCTGATGCCAAAACCAGACAAAGATACTACCAAATAAGAAAATTACAGACCAATATCACTGATGAATATAGATGCAAAAATCCTCAACAAAATACTAGCAAACAGAATCCAACCACACACTGAAAGGAGCGTACACCATGATCAAGTGGGGTTTATCCCAGGAATGCAAAGATTCTTCAATACACACAAATCAATCAATCTGATACACCATATTAACAAATTGAAGGATAAAAACCATATGATCATCTCAGTAGATGTAGAAAAAGCTTTCGACAAAATTCAACACTCATTTATGATAAAAACCCTCCAGAAAGTAAGCATAGAGGGAACTTACCTCAACATAATTAAGGCCGTATTTGACAAACCCACAGCCAACATCATTCTCAATGGTGAAAAACTGAAACCATTTCCAGTAAGATCAGGAACAAGACAAGGTTGCCCACCGTCACCACTATTATTCAACATAGTTTTGGAAGTTTTAGCCCCAGCTATCAGAGAAGAAAAAGAAATAAAAGGAACCCCAATTGGAAAAGACAAAGTAAAACTGTCACTGTTTGCAGATGACATGATACTATACACAGAGAATCCTAAAGATGCTACCAGAAAACTACTAGAGCTAATCAGTGAATTTGGTAAAGTAGCAGGATACACAATTAATGCACAGAAATCTCTTGCATTCCTGTATATTAATGATGAAAAATCTGAAAGAGAAATTAAGGAAACACTCCCATTTACCACTACAACAAAAAGAATAAAATACCTAGGAGTAAACCTACCTAGGGAGACAAAAGACCTGTACACAGAAAACTGTAAGTCACTGATGAAAAAAATTAAAGATGATACCAACAGATGGAAAGATATACCATGTTCTTGGATCGGAAGAATTAATATTGTGAAAATGACTCTACTACCCAAAGCAATCTACAGATTCAATGCAATCCCTATCAAATTACCAATGGCATTTTTTATGGAACTAGAACAAAAAATCTTAAAATTTGTATGGAGACACAAAAGACCCCGAATAGCCAAAGCAGTCTTGAGGGAAAAAAACGGAGCTGGAGGAATCAGACTCCCTGAATTCAGACTATACTACAAAGCTACAGTAATCAAGACAATATGGTAGTGGCACAAAAACAGAAACATAGATCAATGGAACAAGATAGAAAGCCCAGAGATAAACCCACGCACCTATGGTCAACCAATCTATGGCAAAGGAGGCAAGAATATACAATGGAGAAAAGACAGTCTCTTCAATAAGTGGTGCTGGGAAAACTGGACAGCTACATGTGAAAGAATGAAATTAGAACACTCCCTAACACCATACACAAAAATAAACTCAAAATGTGTTAGAGACCTAAATGTTAAGACTGGACACTATAAAACTCTTAGACGAAAACATAGGAAGAACACTCTTTGACATAAATCACAGCAAAATCTTTTTTTATCCACCTCCTAGAGAAATGGAAATAAAAACAAAAATAAACAAATGGGACCTAATGAAACTTAAAAGCTTTTGCACAGCAAAGGAAACCATAAACAGGACGAAAAGACAACCCTCAGAATGGGAGAAAATATTTGCAAACGAATCAATGGACAAAGGATTAATCTCCAAAATATATAAACAGCTCATGCAGCTCAATATTAAAAAAACAGCCCAATCCAAAAATGGGCAGAAGACCTAAATAGACATTTCTCCAAAGAAGACATACAGATGGCCAAGAGGCACATGAAAAGCTGCTCAACCTCACTGATTATTTCAGAAATGCAAATCAAAACTACAATGAGGTATCACCTCACACCAGTTAGAATGGGCATCATCAGAAAATCTACAAACAACAAATGCTGGAGAAGGTGTGGAGAAAGGGAACCCTCTTGCACTGTTGGTGGGAATGTAAATTGATACAGCCACTATGGAGAATAGTATGGAGGTTCCTTAAAAAACTAAAAATAAAATTACCATATGATCCAGCAATCCCACTACTGGGCATATACCCAGAGAAAACCATAATTCAAAAAGACACATGCACCCCAATATTCATTGCAGCACTATTTACAATAGCCAGGTCATGGAAGCAACCTAAATGCTCATTGACAGAGGAATGGGTAAAGAAGACATGGTACATATATACAATGGAATATTACTCTGCCATAAAAAAGAATGAAATTGGGTCATTTGTTGAGACGTGGATTGATCTAGAGACTGTCATACAGAGTGAAGTAAGTCAGAAAGAGAAAAACAAATATCGTGTATTAACGCATATATGCGGAACCTAGAAAAATGGTACAGGTGAACCGGTTTGCAGGGCAGAAATTGAGACACAGATGTAGAGAACAAACATATGGACACCAAAGGGGGAAAGCAGCCGGGGGGTTGAGGCGGTGATGTGGTGAATTGGGCGATTGGGATTGACATGTATACACTGATGTGTATAAAATTGATGACTAATAAGAACCTGCTGTATAAAAAAATAAATACAATAAAATTCAAAAATTAAAAAAATGATTATTGCCTTCATAATACTTCTTTCCTTCCATTTCATGCATTGTCTTTTTCTGAAACTTATTTAGATAATGTATTTGCTGTGCTGGTCCTCTAACTTATTTTTTTCTTTTTCTTAGTTCTGCTTTCTGGGAAATTAATTTTATTTTTCAACGCTTCCTGTTGCATTCCTATTCTTTTCTGCTATCATATGTTTAATTTTGAGAAGCTCTTTGTTTCCTACACAGCCATTTTTAACTGCATCTGTTCTTGTCTCATGATAGTATCTTCTTTAGCTTTCTAAGGATGTTCACAATGGTATTTTTAAAATCATCTCCTTTTTGTATCGTCTGTTTCCTCCAGATTTCTTTTTTCCCTTCTTCATTTGTTTAATCTCTATTTTTTGTTTATGTAAGAGGCTTACCTCATTTATCCAGCAACTCTCATTTGTCTGTTCTTGTTTAAGAGTGTAAGAAATAGAGTTGATTCATTGAGTATATGGGTTAAGTCCCTCAAGCATTAACTTTATTGTAAGGAGAGCAGACAGAACCATTTCATTGGAGAATTAGTAATGTCAACACCTTTAGAGCTTTCCACTTGAATTGGTCAGACTCTCCAGAGAAGATTCTTCTCTTCTCCTGTTCTAAGAATAAAAGACTGGCTATTAAATTCTAGGAGCCAAGTAAGCAAATAAGACTAGAGATTATCAGCATCATATGTGCTTATGTTCACTTAATCAAACTGTGTTCAGTATAGGATCTCCATTTTTAATTCCAACTAGTGTTCCCCATTTCAAAAACCCTCTATTTTACCCACAAAAGAAAATAAATCTTTAGTATTCTGCTGGAGTAGGGGAAGCTGTGTTATTTTTTCACTCTTTAGAAGTTCATTTACTGTATTATAATTTGACATGGTGCCATAAACATATATTGAGAAATGCTTGTAAAAGAGCAATGTTGTTAGTTCCAACAGTGTTATTAGTTTTCCACCACTGTGTAAAAGTTTGGAATTTAGAAAACTAATAGGGAGCAGAATTGTTTTCAAAAATATTTCTGCATGAAAGTACACTATCTCTCCAGGATCCTTTGTCTAATCAGATAGAAATAACCTAGCCAACCACAACTAGCTAGTGTGAAGTCTGTACTACCTCTGAACTTTAAGTTTAGCAGGTTTAGATCTCACAAAGCTGCCTCTCTCTCCTACCCCACTCTCAGTGCCCACCCACTTGAAGTATGTGGTTAGGAAATACTGCCATCGCCATCAGGCGGTAGGTCTTGGTATCATTCCTGATGTCTCAACTACAAATTGCATGTTGTGAAGGAGATGCAAGGTTTATCCATTAACGTTTCTATTCATATTATTATGAAATGAAATGTTTTTATTGAAGAGTCTAAATAGTTCAATATGTCATAGTAAGGAATACAATTCCCATTTAAGTGAGCGTTTTTCTTTGAAAAGGAATTTCTAAGGGAAACATGACATCCTTCTTATTAATCTTTGTTATCAAAAACAGCTTAATCTAACCCTGTTCTTTATACTTATATTATATAGAATACTTTTTCTAACACTTTTTGAATTCTAAGTTTCAAAGCAAGATTGGTTTTAAATATTTACATATGACTTTTTATCCTCCAAGTACTTCTGCCTCACAAGCCTGAAAGATTTTTAAAAATATCTCCACCTCCCCTGGTATTTTGTTTCTGCTGGCTACTATACTCCTCTGATGCGTCAGTGATATCTAGGTAAATTTTCCTATACCTCACTACAACAAGAGAGACCATGCCAGGAACCAAAATCTAGATCAGTCAAAAGCCATTCTGAGAATAAGTGAATCTCTATTCAGCAATAAAGATGAGCAAACTATGGATGCACACAACTTAGATGGATCTCAGGGACGTTATGTTGAATGCAGAAAGCTGCACTCAAAAGGTCATATCCTGTATGATTCCATTTCTATGACATTCCCAAACTAACAAAATTATAGAGATGAGAAATGATTCATAATTGTCAGGGGTGGGGTTAGGGTTGGTGAACAGGAGATGTGTGTGACTAAGAGGTAGGTCTTTTGTAGTGATGGAAAAGTTTTATATCTCGATTCCAGTGGTGCTTACACCAATCTACATGTATGATAAAATGATATAAGACTATATACACACAAAAAAACTATATACACACAGTGTACCAATTTCAATTTCCTGGTTTTGATACTGTATTAAAACTATGTAAGATGGAACCATTGGGGGAAACTGGGTGAAGGTACAAGAAACACTATGTACTATCTTTGTAATTTCCTATGAATTTATAATAATTTCAAAATAAAAAATATTTTTAAAAGAATAAAGAAATCAAATTTTTAGTAATTAAAACTTAAATACCTGAAATGTAGACATTAGAAATTCTTTTGAAATGTGCCCTCAGTTGTGGACAAATTGCATTCTATTGTATCTAGAAATGAAGAGAGGCAATAAAACTCCAAGATTCCAAGTAGGAACAAATATTTTTTTATTTCACTACATCATGTTCCCCATTACCGTAGTGCAATTCATTTATACAATTTGAGAATCTATGTGCCATAATATCTATATTAAATTTGGTTTCATGAGTCCTAATTTCTAAATTTGTGCCTCTCTTTGGTTTATTTTCTTCCTACTGAAATGGTGAGGTTTTTTAATGCTTTAAACTTGAATGCTTGTACTCAATAATATGGCATCTTAGAATTTTGCATTTTTTAATTTATTGTCATTTTTTTTTAATGTCGTGAAAGATTGTTTTCTTTCTCTTATTGTTTTGGGCTAAAGACTGTTTAAAAATGGCAGCAAGCAGTCATTCAGAATAATAACAACCTTTTATGGAGAAGTTTGGAAGCTTTATTCCATGAAGAAAAGTCATTCTGAAGTTTTAATGATGCCCCTATCAATCATTATAATTATGTTAATGTTTGAACCTGCACCACCAGAAAACAATGCATGATATTCTCCCAAATCAAATTTTAATGAATAACAACTTGATATTTATTGCATTGTCATGCTGGTAGTTTTTATTTAAACTTGAACCACATCAGTCATATATCTAATTGATAACCAAAAGCATTCCCCAGCCTAAAAACTGAGTATATTCTGTTTATAAATTGATTTTTAAACATGAAACTTATTTTCTCATAGTAACACTGTTACTTATACAGTGAGTTGACTCACAGATTACTCCACAAAGTTGGATTTAAACACATAAGTAGATATATTACAACCAGAACTGTCATGGACATATCCGTTATCATAATGGTCTTTTGTTGATGTTTCAAAGATCAAAGAAATGTACAGTTCTTTCACTAAGATGTATTCAAACAAAACAAACTGTCTCTCCTATTTTCTCATATTCTTGTCTCTGTCTAACTTTCAAATTTCTTCCAATCTTGCTCACAATTTGTCCCATTCTGGCCTCACGCTGACCTCTAACTTCAATGGAAGGTGAGGCTTCCAGCCAGAACCCCTGAATCTGTGCAAGATCACAAGGCAAGGCTAGAGGTTGACTTGCACCCAGTTCTGTCTCATCTTTCTTGCCAGTTATCAAATCACTGGCTCAGCTCGAAATGCACCCTTCAACAGCTGCTCTGTAATAAAGGATGGAATCCCTTCGGACATTTCTCCTTTAGAGTGAGCAGTGTTCCAAGGACCTGGGAGGGACATTGCAGAAGGAAGGGGCCCTTCTGCGATCTCTGGCTGCAGTTTGGGGCCTGTGGTGTAGGTGTGAGGACATGGGACAGAGCTATGCCAGAGAGCTACACCTATCCAGAGGCTAGGGCACCTTGCAGCTTCCACCTAGCATGAGCTTTTGGTGGAAACCTGCACCCCTCAAAAGCTTCCCACCAGGATCAGCGCTTCAGAAGCCTCACACCCCAGTTCCCTCTGGAGCGCCTCCACCCCCATGCCCTTCTTGAACCCAGGGGGTTCCTACTGAGCCTCTGGAATCCCACCACTCTGCAGTCCAGGCCACCACAACTTGCTAATCACCTGCTCCCTGCCTGTGCTCCAGAGGTGGCCAGCTTCTAAGCCAGCTCCTGCAGACCAGCTCCTGCTGGGCCAAAGCTGTGAATTTCTCTACCAGCCCAGAATGGAGAAGGGGACAAATAGAATGGGCAAAATGGAGAAGGCGGTAAACCGGAAGAAGAGGTTAATCCTAAAATTAGGGTGGTGCTGACATATATGTACATCAGTTACTCCATTCTTTCTGCTCAAGAACAAAGATATTTCTTTATCTAGGAAAAGAAGATTCAAACAGGGAGATTGCATGGGCTGAGATGAGAGAGCGCCACTGGGCTGCCCGGTTGACATCCAGATATCTTGTCCAACAGGCAGTGAAAAAGTGGTGGTTATCATGTTTAGGAGGGAAGACGGAAAGCCTTCCAGGAAGCATTGATGGCTCCCTGATCTTCTGGGGATGTCCTCGAACTGACTAGAGCAATATTTACTTGTAAATTATGGATGTCTAGACTACATGTGTATTTGGGGGAAGGAAGCTGTGTTTGGTCAAATCTGTTAGCCTCCTTTAGTATTATTTATACAGTATAATGTTGACTGTCTATCCAATCTCTAGGGAAGTCCAAAATTTTCTTTTTGTTGTACATCATTTCAGTCCCAAAGAAGAAAAAGGACCTCATGTCTTTCAGAGATTAAACAAAATCCCAATTAAACCACTAATTGGTCAATGATTTTTTTTAAAAGTAGAAATTTCTAAAATGCAAATTTTGTGAAGAGGAAAAGGCCCTGTTTAAGAACTCCTCAGTTTCCCACCAATAAATGTGTCCACGCAGAAGCTGGACAACAACGCATCTGGAAAATTATAGAAAGGATGCAAACCATTAAGGTCTTGTCAGCCCCCGTAGCCCATGATTCTAAAAGTTGGGGGAAATTTAGACATTAAAAAGATCAAAATGTCATTCATTGAGTTATATTTTAGCCTATAATTCCAATTTACTGTTCATGTAGCACAGATGTAGTTTCATTTTTTCCTAGGGGTCAGCTTAAGTCTTTCGATCAAAATACAATTCATGTACACGGAGTAGACATTCAGAAAACATTGGGTGATCTGAGAAGGCAATGCACCACAAATTTTAAAACACAGAGGAATACCCACCCCTAAATTTTGACGTTAGAATATTATTCTATTTTGTACCTGTCTAATGGGATGAAGGTTTAGGATGAGATATGGAAACATGAATTAAACTCTGAGAAAATTGTTGTTTATAACCATTTGAAGAATTAAAGGCAAGTTTTTTAAAGAGTTTTAAAATAACAGTCAATGTGTACAAGAGACTACAAAAGTTAAAGGAAATATTTTACCTCCAACATACTATTAAGTTCAATACTTTATTTTTTAATAAATAATTTCAACACCTCCTTTTGAGACAAACTGCTATAAGTTGAACCTTCTTATATTAGGGAGATCAGCTCGGTGCTTTGTGTCCATCTAGAGGGGTGGGATAGGGAGGGTGGGAGGGAGACACAAGAGGGAGGAGATGTGGGGATATATGTAGATCTGATTCACTTTATTATAAAGCAGAAACTAACATACCATTGTAAAGCAATTATACTCCAATAAAGATGTTAAAAAAAAAAGATTTAGATAGGAACAAGTCATAAATCATTTGCATCTTAACTTTATTGTCTATTTCATCAATATATTTTTCAGAGTTCACCAATGACCCACGTTACAGTTTATGAAGCACACCACAAGCGTATGCTTAGAAATTTAGATTGCTGCAAGAGAAGATGTGATCACAAATTCAGAGGTGAGCTGTAATCCATTTTCTTTTGTAACGTCTATCCCTCTTTTGCTATCGCCCTCGAGCTTCCTGTTCTTCAAAAGTCTTAGGCAATGATATTCTATCTCTTCATCTGTTCACGTGTGGCAAGTCTGTATTCAATTCTACATGAAATTGACATGTGTCTCCCCTCTCCTACCATCATCTTCTATTGCTTTTCTAAATGTGTACATCTTCTGTCATGAATAGGTGAGCACTAGTTCATTCTTGAATAGATGGTATTGATTCAATAAACCCTAAAGATTTTTGACCTTTTTAAAAAGTGGTTCCCACTGCACAAGGTATTTTACAAAGTGACAAGGACTTCTGTACACTGAAATGAAATCAGCACCATTTAATTTGAGCATATTTCCTAAGGAGATGGTTGACTACATGGCATTCGAAAATTGTATCATGTTAAATAAGGGACATTTTGAATAGTTTCAGTTGTGCTTTTTCTGAAAAGGGAAATAGTGTAAAAAATAAAACTCCATGCCATTAATTGAATCTAAAATCAGCAAAGGGATTAATAACTTAAGTTGATGTTGACATAAATTAGCTGTGAAACTGAAGAATGCCTTTGGGTATGAAAGAAGGATTGAACCAGAAAGTAATTAGGCAATGAATGATCCAAATTACTATGTAGAATTTAGACTTGAAAGTACATGTGATTGAGAGTCAAAAAGACCTGAGTTCTATTCCTACCTCTGCCACCTGGTGAAATTTACTTCGCCTCCAAGTGTGCCATTTCTTCTCAAGTAAAGTGTGTGGGTTGAATTAGATGATGAAGAAGATCTTCTCTAGATTTGACCATCTGTAATTAACCAGGTCCACATGTCATTAAATAATAACCTATGATACAAGTAGATTAATTTAAACAAAAGTTTTACACTCATTCATTCAAGAAATGTAAATCAAGTATTATGTTAAAAACATTGTAATAGACATTTGAAATACAAAGTTTGGTAAAGGAAATTTGAGTTTGACATATCTATATATCATCCTGGTAGAGGTATCCTGAAAACCTGTGGAAATGCAGGCACAGAATTTAGGAGAAAGGGTGGACCTGGGGCTATGCATTTGTGAGTGACCAGCATGTACATCTCTTTTGCAGTCCAAATGTTTTAAAAGACGTGAATATTTACTAATACGGTAAGCATCAAGAGTCACATTTAGTCAAGTAATTCAAGTAAGCCATGGTCTCTTAAAGCTACCAAATCTGCTAGCATACAGCATTGCTATTGATTCTTCATTCTCCAGTACAAATGACCTTTCTTTTACTCTTTCCTGTATTCTCCATACCTATCATCTTTATATCTCTCATTTTAAATGCCTGCAGTTATGCAAATGATTTCTCAAGAGCATATGTATTTCAAGAAGAAACAGTTATTTTAGTAACTATAGGGATTATCTGATGACAGTGGAATGTCAGGCATCAGTGATAAGCTCTTGGAGGCCTATTTCTATGAGAGGGGTATGACCGAGGCCTTAAAGTTATATCATCCAGGTGAACATAAACTATGTCATTGTGAAGAGCATTCTTGAGTTTGCATTTGCAAACCATAGTAAATCATGCTGTTCTCAAGATCAACCTGGTACTCTCCTACTTAATTCCCTTTTAATATTGACATACACAGGCAAATCACATAAAAACAACTAAATTAGATAGGAAGAAGGAAAATTGTCTCTATTTGCAGATAATGTGATATTATATGTAAAAAATCCTAAAGGCTCCACAAAAAAGAACTGTTAAAACTAATAAAAATTCAGTAAAGTTGAAGGATACAAAATCAATATACAAAAATAAGTTGCATTTTTATATACTACCAGTGAACTATCTGAAAAAGAAATAGAAAAAACAATCCCATTTACAATAGCATAGAAAAGAATAAAATACTTAGGAATAAACTTAACCAAGGCAGTAAAATGTCTGTATACTGAAAACTGTAAGACATTGGTGAAAGAAATTGAAGATACAAATAAATGGAAAGATATTCCATGTCCCAGGATCAGAAAAAGTAAAAATTTTAAATATCCATACTTCCCAAAACTATCTATAGATTCAGTGCAATCTCTATGAAAAATTTAATGGTATTTTTCACAGAAATAAAAAAACAATCCTGAAATCCATATGTAACCACAAAAGTCCCAAATAGCCAAAGCAATCTTGAGAAAGAAAAAAGGTAGAGGCATCATATTGCATCATATTGCCTGATTTCCAACTGTTTTATAAAATTACAGTAATTAAAACAGCAAGGTATTGGCATCAAAAACAGACATAGACAAAAACAGACTTTGACAAAAATAAACTAATGGGACAAAATCAAGAGCCCAGTTATAAACCTATACATATACAATCAACTAATATTTGATAAGGAAGCCAAGGATACTCAATGAGAAAAGGATGTTCTCTTCAATAAATGATGTAAATGTAAGACCTGAAACTATAAAACTTCTAGAAGAAAACATAGGAAAAAAGCTCCTTGACATTGGTCTTGGTAATGATATTTTAGATATGAAACCAAAAGCATAAACAGCAAAAGGAAAAATCAACAAGTAGGACTACATCAAACTACAAAGCTTCTGCACAGCAAAATAAACAACAAAATGAAAAGGCAACCTACAGAATGAGAGAAAATATTTATAAACCATATATCTGATATGGGGTTAATATCCAAAATATATACGAACTCAAACTCAATAGCAAAAAAATAAAATCTTATTAAAAAATGGGCAGAGGAACTAGACATTTTTCCAAAGAAGACACACAAATCGCCAATAGGTACATGAGAAGGTGCTCAACATCACTAATTATCTGGGAAATGCAAATCAAAACCACAGTGAGGTATCCCCTCACGCCTATGACGATGGTTTTATCGAAAAGACAAGAAATAACAAGTGTTAGCAAGGATGGGAAGGAAAGGGAACCATCATGCACTGTTGCTGGGAATGTAAATTGGTTCAACCACTATGGAAAACAGTATGGAGGTTCTTCAAAAATTAAAAATAGAATTGCCATATGATCCAACAATCCTACTTCTGGGTATATATCCAAAGGAATTGAAATCACTATCTGTAAGAGATGTCTGCACATATGTTTATTGCAACATTATTCTCAGTAGCCAAGATGTGGAAATCTAAGGGTACATTGGCAGATGAATAAAGAAATAAGAAAATGTGACTTATACATAATGGAATATTATTAAGCCATAAATAGGAAGGAAACCCTGCCATTTGCAAAAACACAGATGAACCTTGACAGCATCATGCTAAATGAAATAAGTCAAAGAAAGACAAATACCATATGAGCTCCCTTACATGTGGAATCTAAAAAAGCCAAACTCAGAAATAAAGAGTAGCTTGGTGGTTGCCAGTGGCTCTGCGTGAGGGAAATGGGGAGATGCTGCGAAAAATGTACAAACTTGCAAGTTTAAGATGAGTAAGTCCTGGGGATCTAATGTATAAAATGATGACTACAGTTAACGATAATGTATTTTATACTTGAAAGTTACTAAGAGAGTAGATCTTAAGTATTCTCACCACCAAAAAAGGGTACTTTCGTCAGATGATGGATGTGTTAACTAACTCTATTGTCGTAATCATTTCATGATATATACATTTATCAAATCATCACATTGTACAACTTAAACTTACACAATATTATATGTCAATTATATCTCAATAAAGCTGGAAAAATAAAGGACTAATTTAACTTTCACTGCACTAAAACTTTCAGTGACTTCTGATACATACTAAATACCATACAAGCCCCTCTGAAAGCTATGTAAAATAATCTCATCTAACATTAAACAAAAATAATGCTATGTTTTGACCTAGCCAAAGAAATTAGAAAATATATTTTACTTGATTCATGTGAAGATTTCTTTGAAGATCCTGATTTGAAGAATGTTGCATGAGATAAATAGAGAAAGTTAAGAAATTGGCGCTATGAATGGAAAGTAATAATTCAAGAGTCATAATAAGAAAAAAGACCTCTATTTGATTAACATGCCAGAGGCAAATTTCCCTAAAACTGTAATAGTAAATAGAAATGCATATGTCTGGAAATAAAAGAAGATAAGGAATTAATTATATCATGAAAATTTTTATTTCTAAAATGTTATTTATTTCTCACTTTAGTGGCTTCTAGTTTGACATAGAGGTATGTTTATATGAATGTTTTTTTTCTTGAATTTATATCAATTTATAATTTCGTACCCTTCTGCTATCTGCTCTTATTGTGTATAACACACAGGACAATTCTGCATATATGAATTTCTCTTTATAGAAACTTAATCTCAGTAGATTAGTTTTCCTCTATTCCATAAAGCCTTCAGATTGCTTAATGGTCAATGTATGTTTTAAAAAATACCAAGTGTAAGTTTATCTTTGACCTAATGTTTGAGTTTGCCAATTAAATGACTTACCTTTAAGAAGAGTGGGGTTTTGTGCTTTTGTTAACCTTGACTGGTGAAGGTCATTCCAGGCCCTCCAGAACAGCAAAGACAAAACTACGACTTCACTTGTAGTCTTTTCTCCATGAAAATCAAAGTCCTTATGTATCAATAGATTACTAAAGAGACTTTATGAAAATAGTTAAAATATAACTCAATATGAGTTGAGACTTTCAAACAATTGAAATATTCATCCTCAGATGGAGAGAGGTTTTATTACAGACTTATGTGTAGAAGCAGATATCTCTGATGAAAATAACTGACACACTTGGGAATTAAACCCCTTAAAAGAAATGGAAAGCTATTTTGTAATTTCCTCATTGGGGTTTATGAGAACTAAACCTACTGGTTGAACTCTTTCTCATTACTGTCCATTCTTAGTTACAAGTATCCATTATATATTTATAAGTGTAATTCTTCTCATTAGTCTCATTTGGATGTTTAATGATATTGGCCTTATTTTCTTGTGCACATCTTTACCGTCTTTACCAGATTGCAAACCATAAGACAAAGTGCGATTTTTCTATTAAATTGAGATTTCTTTGCTTTGTAACTTCCATTAACAAATAGATACAACAACAAAGCAATCTTCCGTAAATTATACCGTTTCCTTGTCCTCTTTTATCGTAGCCTTCATCAGAATCTGAAAACCTACCAAAAGGTGATACAAGAGATAAACCTCATTGAAAAAAATGCTGAAGTTGGTAAAACTGCATTTTTACCCTTGACTTTTCACAACAAACCCAGCATTTTCTCTCCCCTAAAAATCTAATAAATTGATATAACCCTTGGTAAATTACCTCTGTATAACCTGCTCTCCTTGCAAAAAGTTCTAGAGAAAAACAACCCATGGTAAAAAACCTCAGCGATGCCAATTTTTCTGGATTATTAAATGTATCACTTAATCTCTTTGGGCCCTATTTTTCTTATCTCTAAAATCTCTAAATCAGCCATAGTGGTTTTTGTAAGACTTAAATAAGAGAAAATATCAGTCACAAACTGTGCATTAAATGCTTCTGTACCTGGCTGTGCATCAGAATCTTCGGGAAAGCTTTAAAATTCATAGACTTTATTCTCAGAGATAATGATTAAATGGATCTAGCCTGAGGCCCAGGAATTTGTATTCTTAAACTTTTAGAGGTTCTGATGTATTAACCAATGAGCTTAATAAAATTTCTTCTATTGCTTTCTAGGTTCCAAGTTTCCATTTATTCGTTGTAACTCTTCTCAGTTGCTGTTAGAAGTAAATCAGTCTGATTGTCTGTTTAGGCCAATTCACCACCACAGCTTTCACTTTCTTGCGTACTTTTCCCTTTCTGACCCCTAAGGACTTGGAAGCTTTGGGTAACATTAAGGCATTGGTCCTTGAAGCCTAGACAGTTGCCTATGCAGTAATCTTTGTGGCTTTACTTTGCAATTGGCTTGAACGCCTGGACCTGAAATTCAACATTCCTAGGGAATTTTGTGACAAAATTGATCAAGACTCTGCTCTACTGAAAACCTTGTTATGTCCAACACTTTTATCAAATTGTGCCATGTTATTGGGGATGATATCATAATTTTTAAAATTCATTTTACTCTTCTTAGAAAATACCTATGAAATGTAAATACCATTTCTTTAAACCTCTTCCTCATTCCCAGCAAACCTTTAAACTGTAGAATTTAAGGAAGTGGAAATATATCAGTTACATTAGGTATGGTTGCCTATAACAAGAACCCCAAGATAAGAACAGCCTAAGTAATACAGTTATTTCTTCCTCGTGTGAAAGACATTCAGAGAGAAACATCACAGAGTTGGTATGGCGGTTTCATTGTAATAGAGAGCACAGGGGCCTTGAAACTGTCACACCATTCCAGCAGGTGGCTTTTACTTATAAAATTATCTCATGAGATCATTGGAGTTCCAGCATTTTCATAAGCATTTCTGTTATCTGAAAAGATAGGGGAGAAAGCAAGAGAAATGTTTCTTCCAGATGAGCCTGTTCTCTTTAGGTATCCTTAAGGAAGTCATGCATAACAGTTCTACAGAGTTCCAAGGCCATGATGCTGAAAGGAAGTTGGACAGTCTGGTCATTTAGCCGGGCACATTACCACGCAGAATAAGATTGGAATTATTTAATAAGGATAAAGAGATAACAGATATTAGGAAGCAAATAGCAGTCTCTGCCTCAGGTCGTTATCAATAAAATACTGTTAATGATCCCATCACAGCAAGATTCCCAGCCCAGCTATTCAGTTTATTCTCTTTCATGTAATAGCTGGCCATGAAAACTGGTGCCATGGAGAGGGGAGTTGGGGATACTGATGGGAACTTTCTCTGAATTCTCATCTAAGAAATTGTTGAAAATACAACCAAGGAGACAGAATAAACATATGTCTCAATAATAATTGCTATTATTTTCTGACTACTTCCTATGTGTCAGGTGAATTACATACATTACTTTATTGAATCCCTACAACAAAACCGAGATATTGTCACCCCAATTTTACAGATAAGCTAAAATTTAAAGAGATTAAGTAACTAAAGCTGCACTCTTGACCCCCAAGCTGCACTGCTGTTGCTGTTGTGTGGCTTGTGTTAGAGCTGGGAGTCACTCTGAAGCTGAAACCTATACACAAGCTTGTAACTAAGAATGTTCATGAATGCCGGCTAGTAGGAGGATTTCTCCTTGAAATGTGGGCATGTGGAAGAGCATCACATAATCACCACTTTCCAGAGCACCATTTTTAGCAGCATGTTCTTCAACTGGATATCAGATGTTATTTGACCTTTTTAGAAAAGATGCTATAGTGAAATAAGTTTGAGAAGTGTTGGATTAAGTCAAATGGACTTGTTTTCAGTGTGCAAAAACACTCAGAGCTTTAAACATGCAAATGTTCTTTCTCCGTTTCCTCATTTTATACCTTCTAGTCTTTGCCCAAAGGCACATAAGGGAGTAACCATAGGTAGAATTTCCACTTCTTAATATTGTACCATTTTTTCCATTTGGCTGAAGTATTTTTCCTTTCTTCACCTTCTCCTGTCTTTTCATGGCCCCCATCTCCAGCTATGTCTACTTTTATTTTTATCTTTTGTTTTTACCATTAACAAGATGATATGATACTCATTTCTCTGTTACTTACCTTTCCCATTTGAAAACCTGTTATGGGCATCCTTTCAGATCAATAAATATAGATCAAACTCATCTTATGATAGCTATGTAATATCCTATAGAATTACTGATGACATTTTAAATACTTAAAAATGGTTATGTGTCCATTGTATCTCAGTAAAGCTGGGGGGAAAAAAGCAATTAGTTAGAATGGTTTTCTGCACAAGCCAGCAAAAACAAAAACAAAAAAAAACTGGTTTATTCCAACTGACTCTCAGATATGCTGAGCAGTTTTCTAGCTATTCCCATATGAACGGATATTAATGATTCCAGTTTTCTGTCACCACAAAAATAATGCAATAAATATTATAGGGTAACATATTTACATACTAGTGCTTTCATTTATATAGGAAATAACTACCAGAAATGGGATTGCTATATCAAAGGATGTGTGTGTGTATGTGTGTATATATATATATCTCTTACTAATCTTAATTGTGTATTACATGACAACCTACAACTACCAGTGCTGTATGAATGCCCTTTGCCCACTTTTTTTGACAGCAGTAACTCTTACCTCTATTTTTTTGACAATCTAATGGGCAGAAAGTAGAATCTGTATTTTTTAATCTACACTTTCCTGCTACAATGGAAGTTAAGCATCTTTTCACTAATTTACTGGCATTTGGGTTTCCTCTTAGCTGAGCTACCTATTTATATACTTTGCCTCTTTTTTATTGACTGACTTCTCTTTTTCTTATCAGTACATAGGAGCTCTTTGTAAATTCTGTATATTAATCTTTATCTGACATAAATACTGTAAATGTTTCCCCCATACTATTGTTTTTAACTTAACATTGCTTGTACTTTCTTTGGATTTACACACATTTTAATCATTATGTAGTCAAATCTGCCTCTTGTAGTTTCTGGCTTTTCTTGCTTGCTTGAAAAGGTATTCTTTGTTCTATGACTTTTAAATGTTTGTCTGTGTTTTCTTCCAAACTTTTTATTTTGCTTTAATGTTTAAGTTATTATCTATGTTAATTTCCCTTTCTCCATAATGTGAAGAAAAGTCTATGCTTGTATTTTTCCAACTGGAGAGCCATTTTTTGCCAGCAACACATTCAATGAATCACCCTCCTCCACAACAGAATTAAAATACCATATTTTCTCACGTGTTACTTTTCTGTATACACCGGAAATATTTCTGGATATTGTTCTTATCTACTGGTCTATTTATCTATTGCTTTGCTGTTATTATACTTATTTTAGAGACTTTTTGGACAACTTTAACATCTGATAGGCTAAGAACCCTTTCAGTATTTGACCATTTCATAATTTTGGGTGCTATTCTCCAATATGTATTTGTCCATGTGAATTTTAGATTTGGTATCCAATTTCAAGAACAAACAAAAAACAATCAAAAAACAAAAACATGTGAAATGGCACTTTGTTAAATGTATACATTTGGTAATCAAAAATTAATTTTTCACATCCTGCAACTTGGTATGACTTGAACTTTGTTCAGATCTCTTTACATCCCTTAGTATAATGTATAGATTTCTGTATAGTAACACTAAACTGTCTTTTTAAGTTTATCCCACAGTATTTTATAGTTTTGTCATTGTTTTATTTTTTTTCATTTTCAATACAAACAAATTAATTTCCAATGTAGATAAAGCCTAATGAATCTTGTAAGGTTATTTTTTTATCCAGTTAGTTTACCATCTTCTCATATTAATCTTCATAGATTTATACCAGAGTGTATATCCATAATAAGTCAAAAGACAAAACAACTTAGGAGAAAAAATAATTTATAACAAAAATGACAGGTATCGATATATTTCTTAACATATAAAAGGCTCTTACAAACTAATAAGAAAAAACCCAAAAAAGCAATAGGAAACATTATAAAGAATATGAAAAGGTAACCACAAAAGGCAAACACAAAGAAAAACAGAAATGGCCTGTAAACATTTGAAAAGATGTGAAAACTCTTGACTTTAAAGAAACGCAAATTAAAATGAATTAGCATCAGATTGCTAAACATTTTACAGTTTGCAATTACATAGCTTTAAAAATGGCAATAAAACCGAGATGTTCTCATGGGCACTCTTAATGATAAAATCAATTTAAATTAAACTTAGTGTCAATTGATACTACCTATTTGGTTGCCAGTCAGCTTGATCAGAGCATGACCATTCTTATAAGGTGAGGGTAAACTGTAAGATTGAAGACATAGACAAGGCATAGACAGGAATGAGATCTATAATAGAAGAAGAGAGGTGTGTTCCCCTTTTAGTTCTAAAAATTCTGGAGGGACCTGCAGTGAAAGGCACTACCAGAAGAACCTTTGCTATTAGATAGTCATGGAAACACGGAGTAATAAGAATGTGCAGTTATCTTCTTTGGTCTGTAGAAATGCACCTCTGATGCTTAAATGGTGTTTACTTCACTCAGATCATTTTCCATCTTCTCTCCTTGTTTCATGTTCCTTGAGTCTTTTCTACTATTTCTCCTTGACCCTAGGACTCAAGGCTCCGTCTTGCATGAGTTACATAAGGGGTTCTCCTGCTGGATCCATTCACTGAATTACTGGAAAGGATGAAATATTGAGATTCTTAGTAGTAGAACATCTATAAGACATAAAATCTTTATTGACAGGCTTTCACAGCATAAATTAGCTACACTAGTTTATGCAAATTTTTTTCATATTTTTTCCAAAGGTGCTCCTCACTCAGGAATGAACATTGATCAGGAAAGGAGAAGTGAAAGTAAACCTTATCTTGCCACATCATACTCTATGAAATAAAATAAAATATGATGTTAGAGACCAGAATCTGATGGTCCTTCTCTGGCTGTTTTCTTGTATTCCAGATCCTGCTCTTTAAAAAAAAAATCCTGTAGCCCTGGAAAGAGGAGTCATATTCTTCTTTTAGTAATTGAACCAAGTATTGACCAAGAAAAATCTAGAAATCACTGGAAGGGCAATGGCTTGGACATTCTAAGAGCTAGAATATTGCTGGCTGTTGAAGGGTTGCCATGATTCCTTCTCATATGGAAACAACTCAATAAATGATAAGATATGGAAAGTCAGGCTGGGGTCCAGCAGAGGACCGGTTCACAAAAGCCACAGTGCTCACTCTTTGAGTTAAAGTATTCATTCTCATAGACTCCCTGTTCAACACTCTTCCCTTTTCCACATTTTTTCACTTGTTCAGCATAGGATTTAAAATAGAATTATTTTTAATTTACAAGATTTTTTTCCTCCCTCAAGACTTTTTTCCACCTATAACTCTCAGTTCTCTTTCTTAGGCAAAGATTATATTTTCTTTTCATCTGTTATGGATAGAATAGTAGAGTACCTTAACCCAAGCTGATCAAATGTTCTATTCTTCTGTGCAGAAGGCATGTTTGCCTCAGGGGTTTCTGCAGTCATACTAGAGCCTGTGAAGTAGGTGATATTGTGGGATAGAAAGAAGAATCATTTGACCATCAGGTGTTGTATCTGTACGCAAAATTTCACCCAAAGTTTTGCTCATATAGAAACCATATTTTTTTAAAATCTTTATTGGAGTATAATTGCTTTACAATGTTGTGTTAGTTTCTGCTGTATAACAAAGTGAATCATATTTTAATCCACATGAAATTTAGACCTCAAGGACTCATTGACTCAACAACAAAACAAAAGAAAATCTATAAATGAAAATGTGAACATATTTATTCAGAATGAGAAAAGTCTCTGTTCCCTAATCTCAGATCAGTTATCACTCAATTCTATCTCTTTGCCCTGAAGAGAAAGAAAATATTAAAAAATAACAGTAACCAGTGAATAAAAACACAGGGAAATAAGAAAGATTATTTTAATTCAGTTTTCTTATCATGAAAGTGCTACATGGTTTCTGGGCAAGATGAAATAACAGGAATCAGACTTACCTTTCTTTCCTGCATAGTTCCTACATGTCTTTCAAAGCTGCATTGGATATAACCTCACAAAATCCTCCCTAGCCAATATTCTTCTTACCCTTCTCTGAGTGTTTATTTTCATTTATTCATGTTTTATTTTACCATTCTCCATTCATTTGTCTTTCCCTAGCTAAGCTATGAGGTCTCTGAAGGTAAAGACACTATCACTTACATAGTTGTAATACTGGCATGTAGTTGGCTCTCAATAAATATTAAATAAAGAGAGGGAGGGATGGAGGGAGGGAGGGAGGAAAGGTAGAAGAAAAGAAAGAAACTGTACAATAATGCCAAAAAAATATTCATACTCAACAGTTGCACTTTTTCTAGATTCCATCATAATTATTTCCTTTCTTTTGACCCTTACATAGCTCTAAAAATTATCAACTTTCCTAACAATGAATTTAATTTAGGCTGACTAATTCTTGCTGACATTTAGAGAAGCATATAAATCAATAAAGTATCCTTAAATCTCAGTTTAGAATGGGTTGCTTCTGGAAAGATTTCCTGAGGACTGCTGATATAATATTTATACATGGATTTTTTTTTTTTTTTTTTTGGTAATTCAACTGCAAACAAAAATTTCCCTTGGATTTTTTTGTTTTTACTCACCTCCTCTTAATAAATCTGTAACATGTACAATAGATTGCCATTTCCAAATTACTGTTTCTCATTCAAGCCACAAGTCCTTTATGTCAAAAAAAAAAAGAACCTCTTCTTACTTTGAAAAGATTATTTTTCTGAATTCCACAGAAATATTTTGGCATTTAAAATGTCACACAGAGTGAAGTAAGTCAGAAAGAGAAAAACAAATATCGTATATTAACGCATGTATGTGGAATCTAGAAAAATGGTACAGATGAACCGGTTTGCAGGGCAGAGGTTGAGACACAGATGCAGAGAACAAATGTATGGACACCAAGGGGGGAAAGCTGTGGGGGCATGGGGATGGTGGTGTGATGAATTGGGCTATTGGGATTGACATGTATACACTGATGTGTATAAAATTGATGACTAATAAGAACCTGCTGTATAAAAAAATAAATAAAATTAAATTTAAAAAAATTTTTTAAATGGCATTGAGATAGAGGAATTTATACTAAAATAAATTCCAGAAAAAAATTGAATGGTTAAACATGAAAATTAAAATCCTAAATCACTAGAAGATAAATTTAATATTTAATATATTTAAAGAGAACTTTCTTAGATGTGAAGGTAAATTATTGAAAGAAATACTTTTAAAATGTTTAACATTTAGATGAAAAATAAAAATAAACAATTTCTTAAAATTAAAACACATCAGATATTTAATACATAATCAAAATGTAAATAAATGTGTTTAAATCCCAAAAGTTGATTTAATAGAAATGTAAAAGCATAATTACAAAACACACATAATAACATTGAGTCTACATATAAATAAAATAATGCTTTTATTTGTCAAAAGAGATATTACTCACAGATATAGAGAACAAATTAGTGGTTACCAGTGGGGAGAGGGAAAGAGGGACATATATGTGAACCAAAATGCATATAATGCAGTTAGGAGTGAAAATTAGTGTAACACTTTACGAGGCAATCTAGAAATAGTTATTAAAATGATTACTATTAACTTTGACCAAATTTTTACATTTCTTGATATTCTAAATACATTATCCAAAAGTTAAAAAACACATGAATAGAATCATTGAATAATATTACAGTAGTATGTGATATTATTGTATACTATTGTGTGCAATAGTATATAATATAAAGAAACAGAATATTGAACAATGGATTTTTCATTAAATAATGTGAGTCATAAAGCATAGAGTTAAAGTTAAAATATAAAAACTCTTTAGCAAAGAGGAAAATGTTTAAGATATAATGTTACTTGAAAAAGTAGGATATGACAAGTTCTACAGTATGATTATGTCTATGGTAAAATTACATGTAACCATGGACAAAATGGTCAAGATGGTGGTAAATCTAAACTTTTGATTTATTGGAACAACATAATCATAAGTTAATTTTTTAATTGCTATATTGATTTAGTTCCTTGGTAATACAATATAATTTATGCAGTATTTTTTTAAATAACAGAAAGCTAAACTTAAAGAATTCACACTTGGTAAATTTCTTTTTTTTTTTTAACATCTTTATTGGAGTATAATTGCTTTACAACGGTGTGTTAGTTTCTGCTTTATAACAAAGTGAATCAGCTATACATATACATATATCCCCATACCTCTTCCCTCTTGCATCTCCCTCCCTCCCACTCTCCCTAACTCACCCCATTAGGTGGTCACAAAGCACCAAGCTGATCTCCCTGTGCTATGCGACTGCTTCCCACTAGCTGTCAATTTTACATTTGGTAGTGTATATATGTGTCCATGCCACTCTCTCAATTTGTCCCAGCTTACCCTTGCCCCTCTCCATGTCATCAAGTCCATTCTCTAGTAGGTCTGAATCTTTATTCCCGTCTTACCCCTAGGTTCTTCATGACCTTTTTTTTTTTTTTACATTCCATATATATGTGTTAGTATATGGTATTTGGTTTTCACTTTCTGACTTACTTCACTCTGTATGACAGACTCTAGGTCCATCCACCTCATTACAAATAACTCAATTTCTTTTCTTTTTATGCCTGAGTAATATTCCATTGTATGTATGTGCTACATCTTCTTTATCCATTCATCTGTCGATGGACACTTAGGTTGCTTCCATGTCCTGTCTATTGTAAATAGAGCTGAAATGATCATGTGGTACATGACTCTCTTTGAATTACGGTTTTCTCAGGGTATATGCCCAGTAGTGGAATTGCTGGGTCGTATGGTAGTTCTATTTTTAGTTTTTTAAGGAACCTCCATTCTGTTCTCCATAGTGGCTGTATCAATTTACATTCCCACCAACAGTGCAAGAGGGTTCCCTTTTCTCCACACCCTCTCCAGCATTTATTGTTTGTAGATTTTTTGATGATGGCCATTCTGACTGGTGTGAGATGATACCTCACTGTAGTTTTGATTTGCATTTCTCTAATGATTAATGATGTTGAGCATTGTTTCATGTGTTTTTTGGCAATCTGTATATCTTCTTTGGAGAAATCTCCTTTTAGGTGTTCTGCCCATTTTTGGATTGGGTTGTTTGTTTTTTTGATATTGAGCTGCTTGAGCTGCTTGTAAACTTTGGGGATTAATCCTTTGTCAGTTGCTTGATTTACAAATATTCTCTCCCATTCTGAGGGTTGTCTTTTCATCTCATTTATGGTTTCCTTTGCTGTGCAAAAGCTTTTAAGTTTCATTAGGTCCCATTTGTTTATTTTTGTTTTTATTTCCATTTCTCTAAGAGGTGGGTCAAAAAGGATCTTGCTGTGATTTATGTCATAGAGTGTTCTGCCTATGTTTTCCTCTAAGAGTTTGATAGTGTCTGGCCTTACATTTAGGTCTTTAATCCACTTTGAGTTTATTTTTGTGTACGGTGTTAGGGAGTGTTCTAATTTCATTCTTTTACATGTAGCTGTCCAGTTTTCCCAGCACCACTTATTGAAGAGGCTGGCTTTTCTCCATTGTATATTCTTGCCTCCTTTATCAAAAATAAGGTGACCATATGTGTGTGGGTTTACCTCTGGGCTTAACATCCTGTTCCATTGATGTATAGTTCTGTTTTTGTGCCAGTGCCATACTGTCTTGGTTACTGTAGCTTTGTAATAGAGTCTGAAGTCAGGGAGCCTGATTCCTCCAGCTCTGTTTTTCTTTACAAAATTGCTTTGGCTATTCGGGATCTTTTGTGTTTCCATACAAATTGTTAATTTTTTTGTTCTAGTTCTGTGAAAAATGCCAGTGGTAGTTTGATAGGAATTGCATTGAATCTGTACATTGCTTTCGGTAGTATACTCATTTTCACAATGTTGATTCTTCCAATCCAAGAACATGATATATCTCTCCATCTCTTTATATCATCTTTAATTTCTTTCATAAGTGTCTTATAGTTTTCTGCATACAGGTCTTTTGTCTCCTTAGGTAGGTTTATTCCTAGGTATTTTATTCTTTTGGTTGCAATGGTAAATGGGAGTGTTTCTTTAATTTCTCTTTCAGCTTTTTCATCATTAGTGTATAGGAATGCAAGAGATTTCTGGGCATTAATTTTGTATGCTGCAACTTTACCAAATTCATTGATTAGCTCTAGTAGTTTTCTGGTAGCATCTTTAGGATTCTCTATGTATAGTATCATGTCATCTGCAAACAGTAACAGTTTTACTTCTTCTTTTCTGATTTGGATTCATTTTATTTCTTTTTCTTCTCTGATTGCTGTGGCTAAAACTTCCAAAACTATGTTGAATAATAGTGGTAAGAGTGGACAACCTTGTCGTGTTCCTGATCTTAGTGGAAATGGTTTCAGTTTTTCACCATTGAGGACGATGTTGGCTGTGGGTTTGTCATATATGGCCTTTATTACGTTAAGGTAAGTTCCCTCTGTGCCTACTTTCTGGAGGGATTTTATCATAAATGGGTATTGAATTTTGTCGAAAGCTTTTTCTCCATCTATTGAGATGATCATATGGTTTTTATTCTTTAATTTGTTAATATGGTGTATCACATTGACTGATTTGTGTATATTGAAGAATCCTTGCATTCCTGGGATAAACCCCACTTTATCATGGTGTATGATCCTTTTGATGTGCTGTTGGATTCTGTTTGCTAGTATTTTGTTGAGGATTTTTGCATCTCTGTTCATCAGTGATATTGGCCTGTAGTTTTCTTTCTTTGTGACATATTTGTCTGGTTTTGGTATCGGAGTGATGGTGGCCTTGTAGAAGGAGTTTGGGAGTATTCCTCCCTCTGCTATATTTTGGAAGAGTTTGAGAAGGATAGGTGTTAGCTCTTCTCTAAATGTTTGATAAAATTCACCTGTGAAGCCATCTGGTCCTGGGCTTTTGTTTGTTGGAAGGTTTTTAATCAGTCTCAGTTTCAGTGCTTGTGGTTGGTTTGTTCATATTTTCTATTTCTTCCTGGTTCAGTCTCAGAAGGTTGTGCTTTTCTAAAAATTTGTCCATTTCTTCCAGGTTGTCCATTTTATTGGCATAGAGTTGCTTGTAGTAATCTCTCATGATCCTTTGTATTTCTGCAATGTCAGTTGTTACGTCTCCTTTTTCATTTCTAATTCTGTTGATTTGAGTCTTCTCCCACTTTTTCCTGATCAGTCTGGCTAATGGTTTATCAATTTTGTTTATCTTCTCAAAGAACCAGATTTAGTCTTATTGATCTTTGCTATTGTTTACTTCATTTTTTTTTCATTTATTTCTGATCTGATCTTTATTATTTCTTTCCTTCTGCTAACTTTGGTGTTTTTTTGTTCTTCTTTCTCTAATTGCTGTAAGTGTAAGGTTAGGTTGTTTATTTGGGATGTTTCTTGTTTCTTGAAGTAGGATTGTATTGCTATAAACTTCCCTCTTAGAACTGCTTTTGCTGCATCCCATAGGTTTGGGGTTGTCGTGTTTTCATTGTCATGAGTTTCTAGGTATGTTTTGATTTCCTCTCTGATTTCTTCAGTGATCTCTTGGTTATTTAGTAGTGTATTATCTAGCTTCCGTGTGTTTGTATTTTTTACAGATTTTTTCCTGTAATTGATATCTACTCTCATAGCATTGTGGTTGGAAAAGATACTTATACGATTTCTTGATTTGTGACCCAAGATATGATCTATCCTGGAGAATGTTCCATGAGCACTTGAGAAGAAAGTGTATTCTGTTGTTTTTGGATTGAATGTCATATAAATATCAATTAAGTCCTCTTGTTTAATGTATCATTTAAAGCTTGTGTTTCCTTATTTATTTTCATTTTGGAGCTGTTCATTGGTGAAAGTGGGGTGTTAGTGTCCCGTACTATGATTGTGTTACTGTCAATTTCCCCTTTTATGTCTGTTAGCATTTGCCTTATGTATTGAGGTGCTCCTATGTTGGGGCATAAATATTTACAATTGTCATATTTTCTTCTTGGATTGATCCCTTGATCATTATGTAGTGTCCTTCTTTGTCTCTTTTAATAGTCTCTGTTTTAAAGTCTATTTTGTCTGATATGAATATTGCTACTCCAACTTTCTTTTGATTTCCATTTGCATGGAATATCTTTTTCCATCCCCTCACTTTCAGTCTGTACTTGTCCCTAGATCTAACGTGGGTCTCTTGTAGACAGCATATATACCGGTCTTGTTTTTGGATCCATTCAGCCAGTCTATGTCTTTTGGTTGGAGCATTTAAACCATTTAAATTTAAGGTAATTATTGATACGTATGTTCCTGTTACTACGTTCTTAATTGTTTTGGGTTTGTTATTGTAGGTCTTTTCTTTCTCTTGTTTTTTCTGCCTAGAGATGTTCCTTTAGCATTTGTTGTAAAGCTGGTTTGGTGGTGCTGAATTCTGTTAGCTTTTGCTAGTCTATAAAGGTTTTGATTTCTCCGTCGAATCTGAATGAGATCCTTGCTGGGTAGAGTAAACTTGATTGTAGGTTTTTCCCTTTCATCGCTTTAGATATGTCCTGCCTCTCCCTTCTGACTTGCAGAGTTTCTGCTGAAAGATCAGCTGTTAACCTTATGGGGATTCCTTTGTATATTATTTGTTGTTTTTCCCTTGCTGCTTTTAATATTTTTTCCTTGTATTTAATTTTGATAGTTTGATTAATAGGTGTCTTGGTATGTTTCTCCTTGGGTTTATCCTGTATGGGACTCTCTGCACTTCCTGGACTTGATTGACTATTTCCTTTCCCATATTAGGGAAGTTTTCAGCTATAATCTCTTCAAATATTTTCTCAGTCCCTTTCTTTTTCTCTTCTTCTTCTGGGACTCCTATAATCCGAATGTTGGTGCATTTAATGTTGTCCCAGAGGTCTCTGAGACTGTCCTCAATTCTTTTCATTCTTTTTTCTTTATTCTGCCCTGCAGTAGTTATTTCCACTATTTTATCTTCCAGGTCACTTATCTGTTCTTCTGCCTCATTTATTCTGCTATTGATTCCTTCTAGAGAATTTTTAATTTCATTTATTGTGTTGTTCATCATTTTTTGTTTGTTCTTCAGTTCTACTAGGTTCTTGTTAAACGTTTCTTGTATTTTCTCCATTCTATTTCAAAGATTTTTCGATCATCTTTACTATCATTACTCTGAATTCTCTTTCAGGTAGACTGCCTATTTCCTCTTCATTTATTTGGTCTGGTGGCTTTCTACCTTGCTCCTTCATCTGCTGTATGTTTCTCTCTTTTCTCATTTTGCTTAACTTACTGTGTTTGGGGTCTCCTTTTCGCAGGCTGCAGGTTAGTAGTTCTCACTGTTTTTGGTGTCTGCCCCCAGTGGCTAAGGTTGGTTCAGTGGGTCGTGTAGGCTTCCTGGTGCAGGGGACTAGTGCCTGTGTTCTGGTGGATGAAGAGGGATCTTGTCTTTCTGGTGGGCAGGTCCGCATCTGGTGGTGTGTTTTTGGGTGTCTGTGACTTTATTATTATTTTAGGCAGTCTTTCTGCTAGTGGGTGGGATTGTGTTCCTGTCTTGCTAGTTGTTTGGCATAGGGTGTCCTGCACTGTAGCTTGCTGGTCGTTGAGTGGAGCTGGGTCTTAGCGTTGAGATGGATATCTCTGGGAGATTTTCGCCATTTGATATTACATGGAGCTGGGAGGTCTCTGGTGGACCAATGTCCTGACCTTGGCTCTCCCACTTCAGAGGCACAGGCCTGACACCCAGCCAGAGCACCAAGACCCTGTCATCCACCGGCTCAGAATAAAAGGTAGAAAAAAAAGAAAGAAAGAAAGGAAAAATAAATAAAGAAAATAAAGTTATTAAAATAAAAAATAAAAATAATTATTAAAAGTTAAAAAATTAAAAGTAATAAGAAAAAGAAAGAAAGAAGAGAGCAACCAAACTGAATAACAAATCCACCAATGATAACAAGCGCTAAAAACTATACTAAAATTAGAAGAAAAAAAAACGGACAGACAGAACCCTAGGACAAATGGTAAAAGAAGGCTATACAGACAGAATCATACATAGAATCATACACATACACACTCACAGAAAAAGGAAAAATATATATATATCATTGCTCTCTAATCCACCGCCTCAATTTTTGAATGATTCGTTGTCTATTCAGGTATTCCACAGATGCAGGGTACATCAAATTGATTGTGGAGATTTAATCCGCTGCTCCTGAGGCTGCTGGGAGAGATTTCCCTTTCTCTTCTTTGTTCGCACAGCTCCTGGGGTTCAGCTTTGGATTTGGCCCCACCTTTGCATATAGGTCGCCTGAGGGCATCTGTTCTTGGCTCAGACAGGACGGGGTTAATGGAACAGCTGACTAGGGGCCTCTGGCTCACTCAGGCCATGGGGGGGAGAGGGGTACGGATGTGGGGCAAGCCTGCGGCCGCAGAGGCCAGCATGACATTGCACCAGCCTGAGGCACACTGTGCTTTCTCCCGGGGAAGTTGTCCCTAGATCACGGGACCCTGGCAGTGGCGGGCTGCACAGGCTCCCGGGAGGAGAGGTGTGGATAGTGCTTGCACACAGGCTTCTTGGTGGCAAGAAGGTGGCAGCAGCAGCCTTAGCATCTCATGCCCATTTCTGGGGTCCACGCTAATCGCCGCAGCTCGCGCCCGTCTCTGGAGCTCATTTAGGCGCTGCTCTGAATCCCCTCTCCTTGCACACCCTGAAGCAATGGTCTCTTGCCTCTTCGGCAGGTCCAGACTTTTTCCCAGACTCCCTCCCGGCTAACTGTGGCACACTAGCCCCCTTCAGGCTGTGTTCACACAGCCAACCCCAGTCCTCTCCGTGTGGTCTGACCAAAGCCTGAGCCTCAGCTCCCAGCGCCTGCCCGCCCCAGCGGGTGAGCAAACAAGCCTCTTGGGCTGGTGAGTGCTGGTCGGCACTGATCCTCTGTGAGGGAATCTCTCCGCTTTGCCCTCCGCACCCCTGTTGCTGTGCTCTCCTCTGTGGCTCTGAAGCTTTCCCCCTCCACCACCCCCCGTCTCCACCCACGAAGGGGCTTCCTAGTGTGTGGAAGCTTTTCCTCCTTCACAGCTCCTTCCCAGAGGTGCAGGTCCTGTCCCTATTCTTTTGTCTCTGTTTTTTCTTTTTTCGTTTGCTCTACCCAGGTACGTGGGGGAGTTTCTTGCCTTTTGGGAGGTCTGAGGTCTTCTGCCAGCGTTCAGTAGGTGTTCTGTAGGAGTTGTTCCACATGTAGATGTATTTCTGATGTATTTGTGGGGAGGAAGGTGACCTCCACTTCTTACTCTTCCACCATCTTGAAGGTCTCTCCTCCTCACTTGGTAAATTTCTTGAAGCCAGGCTAGACAGTGTATACAGCTATAGTTGCCATATTTAACAAATAAAAATACAGGACTCCTCACATTCGATTCCTGGTCAGGGAACTAGATCCCACATGCCCGCAACTAAGAGCTCGCATGCCACAACTGAAAGATCCCACGTGCCACAATGAAGACCCAGGGCAGCCAAATAAATAAATACATAAATAAATATTTTTTTTAAAAATACAGGACTCCCAGTTAAATTTGAGTTTCAGTTAAACAAAGAATACATTTTGTTTTATTGTAGACAATTGTCTATTTTGGTTGATTTTTATAACTGTACTGGAAAATATTTCACCTTAAAAAGAATTGAACTCTGTTCTCTACTTTTTTAGTATAAATATTTCCCTTTAAATATTTGGGACATGATTTTACTACAGAAGTATTTGTCATTTGTCTCAAATTCAAATTGAACTGAGTGTTCTGGATTTTATCTGACAGGCCAACTTGTGTGATTTAGGACCCTCTACCCATTCTAATCATTAACCGTTCGTATTAAACAGTCATGCTCCAGTATGAGAAATAGAGTTGGGGGGCGGGGTGAGATGAAATAATCATTGGAAGAAGCAACCTTGGCTTTTTCCCAAATGTAAAAATATTTCATTTAATGTCATAATACATCCTCTAGGAAATCCTGATTTTATCCATGAGGGTCAGGAATAAGAACAGATCCTGAAACAAAATAGAGACACGAAAGATGAGTGAGATCATAGTAGACAACAGGGACTATTATTTCCCAAATTTCCAAGCCCAGGTCAACTGCCTAAAATTAATCTACAGAGAACATTCTGACTAAGCCCCAGTAACAATCCCTCATATTGTACAGTTTATATTTTCAAAAAGCTCAGCTAGGTAAAGCAGTTGGAGAAGATCCAAAATGGTCCAGGAACCACTGTCACTGATGCAGGTAATCAGTTCTTGCCAAATTGTTCACTTTCATCAACAATATGTTTATGGTCATCTATGGCTGGATAAATGGCAATGCGTAACTCCTTCCTGATTATAGCTTTATCAGCTAATGAGATATTTCATTGAAATTTTATCCATTTCCTTCCTGACATATTATAAATCTCAGCATCTTTAGTCAGAGGTGTAAATGGCCCAGGCAAAAGCATCAGATACAGGAAGGACTCTAAAACAATTGTCAGCCTGTGGTCTTGAAACCTGGAATGAAGGCTAGTGTGACTGAAGCTTAGTGAACAAAAGGAAGAGTGACAGAAGATGAGCACAGAGAGGTAGGCAGGGACTAAAATCCTGGACGAAGGGTTTGGATACCGTCTGAGCTGCTGTGGGCACCCCCTGGAGGGATGCAGAGGAAGGACTGGTATAATCTGATTTTGGACAGGTGACATGGCTTCATTTCCATTAATTAGGAGTGATTTTTAACAGACTCCTTTATAATTTTTTTTTCATGAATAAGGGCTACAGAGCAGCTATCCCAAAAATGGAATCACAGATTTTTGGCAGGCATCCTTCAAAATTCAACGGGCTTGTATTTAATAGTCCCATGCAGTATATTGACTCAATTGGATACTTAGGCCAACATTTTGCAAACAACATGTTGCTGAGTCCAAACTACTACAGTAGCCTCTTAAGTGAGTTGGTGTTTCCATTTTCACTTTTGCCCTCCTCCAATCCAGTCAACACCCAGGAGTCAGTATAATTTTTAGAATATCAATCAATCAAATCACATAATTTTCCTGCGTACAATTTCTAATATGGAGACTTCTGAGTTTCTTCCTAGGATGTGACGACCTAGAAAGAGCATCATTCTCATCCATATATTACAAAAAAAACTAAGCAAATTTCAATTTCATGGCTTTGAACCCATCAGGTGCAGAAGGAAAGGCCTATTCATTACTAGGCATAAAACCTATTTATCTCAGTCTCCACTGTCCTACACAAAATATCCAGCTTTCAGCAAAAATTATGAGACATATAAAATGGCCACAAGGTACAACATATTGCCAAAAGACAAAGCAATTGATACAACCATACCCAGCTATGACACAGATGTTGGTAGTACTTGACAGGGACCTTAAAATAACTATGACTAATATGTTAATGGCTCCAAAATATTCTTATTAAGTCAAAATCAGATGGGAAATATCACCAGAGAGAGGAAGGAAGGAAGGGAAAAAGGGAGGGAGGAAGGAAAGGAGAAAGGAAGGAAAAGGAGGGAAGAAAAAAGGGAGAAGGAGTGAGGGAAGGAGTGAGAGAGAGAGAAAGAAAGAAAATGCTAGAAGTGAACAACAGTAACAGCAATAAAGGAATGCCTTTGTAGACATGACACAACTGCGAATGAAATCAGTATATTGGAAGATGTCAGTGAAAGTCTAAAATTTTTAAAAGCTCCCAAAACTCAGCAATAAGAAAGCGAACAACCCAATAAAAATGTGGCAAATATTTGGACATTTTGCTAAAGAAGACACACATGGAAAATAAGCATATAAAAAGATGCTTGATATTTTTAATGTAAATTAAAACAACAATGAGGATATCACCAAGCACACTTTAGAATGGCTAATTTTTTTTTTTAATTGGGAAAACCGTGTACTTAGAAGGATGAAGAAGAATTGGAACGCTCATACATGGCTGGTGGGAATGCAAAATGTTACAACTACTTTGGAAAATAGTTTGATGCTTTCTTAAAAGTTAAACATATACTTACCACATGACCCAGCAATCGCATATCTAGGTATTTACTAAAGAAAGGTGAAAACTATGTTCATACGATTACCTTTACATGACTATTCATTGTTTTTTTTTTAAACCCCCAAAACTGGGGATAAGTCAGGTATTCTTCAAATAGTAAATTAACAAACTCCAGCACATCCATTCAATGCTATATTACTCCATGGTCAAAAAGAATGGACTTGATTCACACAATCTTGATGAATTTCAAATGCATTATGCCAGATAAAAGAAGCCACATCTATAGGCTACATATTTTGTGACACCATTTATATGGTAAAAGGCAAAACTATAGGTAGGGACACATATCAATGGTTGTCAGAGGTTGAAAGAGAAGGAAGAATTTGTCTACAAATGGACAGTGTAAGGGATTTGGGGTATGATGAAGTGTTCTGTTTCATGACTGTGGAGGTCAACACTCGACTTCATGCATTTGCCAAAATCCATAGGACTGTACACCACAAAGAGTATGTTTTACAGTATCTAATTTTTTTTGATACTTTCCAATAGCCTCTACAACACTTCAAATAAAATTTAAATTCATCTCCATGTTCTATCAGGCTTTGCATAATATTTCTTCTGCCTCTGTCTCCAACCTCATCTCATTGTTCACTAAGCTGTAGCCACACAGTTCTTAGCAAACTGCATTCTTCCCCATTTCATGCTGTCACACTTGCCATCAAATTCCTGGTACGTCCTTTTTCACAGGTCTTTATTTGTTTGGTTCCTTCTTATCCTCTGCCTCTCAACTTTAATGTCAGTTCTCAGAGATCCTCCCACAACATCCAAAAATCTAAAGCAGATTTTTCACTTATTTCTCCTTCCCTCTACTACATTACCTTGCTTAGTTAAATCACACAGTTAGAATCTGAAAATATCTTATTCATTTGTTTATGTAGTTATGTTTTTCCTTATTTGTTCATTGTCTCTACCTCTAGAATACGAGCCCCAGGGAGGAAGAGGTTATTTGTCTTTTTCACAAATAGAAAATCCCTGTAATATAATAGGTACTTGATAAGTATTTGTTAAATGAATGACTGAATTTGAAAACTATTATGTTAAACCTTCTGAGCCAGTTCCTCCAAATGTCTCTTAGGCAGCACTAGACTTTTACAAAAAGAAAAGAAAAAGAATTAGCTTGTATTGTAACTATAGCATTTCTGGAATAAGGTGGATTATTAATTAATTGATCAAATCATTTTTAAAAGAGGCTATTGAGCAAGATCAAAAATCTCTACTGTAGCCTTAAGGCACATGGTTCTGTTATAATTTTGTCTGAACGTGGGTTCATTCATTATTGGACTCTGGGAGTCGTTGCTTGAGAACAAATACATTCAGATACAGATTACTTTTTATCTGAAAAAATAATAATAATATAAATCTCATTGTGAGAAACATGAGCGGAAACTATTTTGTTTTCCCTATCTTGGTATTTCAGATGTTTAGCACAGACCCAAGCACATAGTAGTAGCACAATAAATGTTTGATCTATGCATTAAATAATTAATTAACACAATCTCTCTATAGACAAATCCAATGTACAAATATAAAACATAATATAAAGAAATCACGTTAGAAGAGATGGCTTCTAATGCCAGCTCTGCCACTAATTAGTGATGTGACTTTAACCTTTCTGATCCTCAGTTTCTGTAGAATGAAGGAGCTGAGTTAGATGACTTCTCATGTCCTTTCCTAACCTCTCAGATTATTTTTCCTATGTCGTGTGCAGAAATTCATTATAAGACAGCATTCAGAACTAGAAAGGTTTTTCCCTGCAGAGTTAATGTTTTCAAATGAAGCAAAATCTCTCAACTACCCACAAAGAAAACCTGTTTATCCTGAATCTAAAGTGTTAAAACAAACCAAAATGTGTGTGTGTGTGTGTGAAAAACCAAGCAGTACAACTCTAGAATTGAAAAAAAACTGAAAGCAATAGAATTGAACATAGCTTATCTAATCTAACGCAGTTTATCTTGAAAGCAGCTCCTTGAGGCAAAGTAATTTTAATTAGTGGAGAATGAGTTGGTAGATGAAAACTATTTTAGGAATTCTGAAAATTTTCTGAGCTTTTTAAGGCCTTTTACATCCTGATGACAATTTTTGCTTATTATTATTATATCTAATATTTCAAAATGTATGACTTTTCTTTTTCTTGTTATAATGTACCTCTCTGTCATAAATTTTATGCTTAACAATTATGTTAAGTTATTCTCTGACCTCAATTGAAGAGAGAAAGATGAAGGTGATTATAGATTTTCCCAAGGTGTGAGGCAGGAGTGCAAAGCAGGCAAGGAAGGTGGGAGTTAAAGATGACAGTAACAACACGCATAAGAAACAGCAAGAAAGTAACTGTTAAACAAGGAATTAACTAAGCTTTTGTCTATAAGGGGAAAAGCAATGGAATCAGAGGGATTACTGAGGACAAAGAAAAGAGAAGGTAGTGTTACTGAACCAAACTTGGGTCCACTCACCCATGCACAGCAAAGCCTATCTACTGATGAAGGAAAGTGCAGTGCTTATTTCAGGCGCCAAACAGGGAGTCCAAGACAGCTAACGTTCAAAAAGCCCGAACTCCCCAATGGGTTTCAGCAATGCATTTTTAAAGGCCAGGTGAGGGAGGGGAGTTGCAAAGTGTGTGATCAGCTCGTGCACAATTCTCTGATTGGTTGATGGTGAGTAACAGGGTGGTGTCACAGGGGTTAACATTATCAATCCTTAGGCACCAGTAGGTCTGGGGGCTACGTGTTCATGGTCATCAAGTAGTTAATTCTTTCATTTGGTGGGGGTTTTAGCATCTATAAAACAACTCAGGAAATGTGCGTCAGATACTGTTATCTGGGTAGTTCAGAGAGGAGCTAAAGCAGAGGGCATGGGGGAAGGGTCTGTCCGGGAAAAGCCCCATAGGGTCCTGCTCAGTTACAGCAGGAAGACATTGAGTCAAATCCCAGTCACCATTAGCTCAAGATAGCATGGGTGGCTTCTGAGGGAACCAGAAGGGGACATAGATCTATTTCAGGACAGGTGATTGGAAACAATTCTCCCTTTCTTGTTCTTTAAGCATTTCCATAGGATCCCTACAAAACTGGGCTTCCTGTCTTCTTGTGCTGTTATTATGGTCTATTTATCACCTTATGGAATCATAACAGCCCTATCTACTATTTACTTTGATATGATATAGAGTCAACTTCCAACTCCGAAACCCATTGGGGAGTTCGGGCTTTTTGAACATTAGCTGTCCTGGACTTCTAGTTGGGCACCTGCATTTTTGTTAACATTTGAAAATTTTAACTTCTTGAATTATCTCATATAATTATGGCTATACAACTTCAAGTCTACTGTAAATTCTGGAGAAAAAGAGCCCTAAATAGTCTAAATGACAACTTCTTTGTTGACAGAGTAGCTTCTGATGATATGGAAATAATAGCCATAATCCAAATATTATATAATTTGATTGGAAACATTCCAAATGAAAATAAAAACAGTTCTACATGTTCTGGTAAAAACCACAAGAAATCTAAATTTTGTCAGCTTAATCCCTCCTTGTTGAAGAGGGTCTAAGGTAACGTTCCACCAAGTGTGGTCCACAGGTCACCTGCATCCGCATCACCTGGAAGCTTGTTAAATGCAGATGCCTAAAATCTACCTTAGGCTGCTGAATCAGAATCTTTGGAGATGAGCCTGATATTCTGAACTTCAGCAAGCTTCCTATAGTACATTTATGTTCACAAAAATGTCAGCATCTCTAGTGTAATGCAGGATCCCGTTGTGTCAGAGCAGGCACCATGCCAGCACTTGGCATCGCAGAGTTTGCCAGCCAGGAAGTAAACTGTCCTCCCTCTCCCTTCAACCCCCTGCAGTGTTTCCAGGCTTCTCTTGCCAATGACATAGATTAGATACTCAAAAGCCCAAAGGTTAATGAGGCATCTCATTCATATTTCATGATTGCTGTTTGCTCTTCTCTACCTTTGGGATACACAATGGAAAAGTGCAATCAATAGAATAATATCAGAAGCACCAGACAATTAGAAGATACCAGAAGTAATCCATACACTCCTACTATATTTAAAGCGAATGCCCTAAATTAATAAATTATCAACAGAGATCATTATTTCACCAGAATTTGCCAATGTGTGGGGAAAAAAAAACTAAATATATCAAATCCTAGAGATAAATAGCACCTACCAATTTCTTTTTTCAGTGTCCCATTCTCAACATGCCTGTTTTCATACTGCCTGCCCTGTTCCTTGCCATTGAGGCCGTCATTCTATTACTTTGTTCTTTGTGCTTACAGACTATTTAGAGCTCTTTACCCTCCGGCTAATACGCTCACACATGGGACCATGATGGAAAAGACAGGAGGAATTCAATATGTCTGTGTTGAAAACTAATACCTGTGACATGCACTTTTAAAACTCTAAATCTTTGCTACAATTTAAAGCCCATTTACTGGGTAAGGTTTTTTCTAAAACCTTTTGGGAAAGAGTTTCTTTATTAATTATTATTCTTTGCATTCCCTCTTCTCTGGTGCCCTTGAGCTCTCCTATGGAGCCCTTTGTTTTATATATTTATGCTGATTTATAATAGTAATAGAAACCATTACTGAGTATATAAAATGTTCCAAAAATTTTGTATGCATTATTTTTAAATCTTAAATCTTAAACAGGTATTTTCCAAAAAAAAAATTTATATATATATATATATATTCTTTGGAGCTCAAGTCTTCTAAAAGGTTCTTTTCAAAAAATAGGATTTGGGGTTTAGATGGTTTAGGAACTGCTTCAAACTGATTTCTGACTTTAGGATTCTCAAAATATATTCACATATTAAATTAGCTGATGAAATCTACAGTGAAAATAAAAAGCTGCAAAACTATGTATCCTAGAGTTTCTTATGTTAACTTCACCATGGAATTTTTTTTTTTTTTTTTTTTTTTTTTTTTAGGTTTAAGTGACATCACTTTGGAAAATGCTGCCTTTGATCAAATTTGAAAAACAGTTATTATTATTGCTATTGTTATTATACTCTTACTTTAAATATAGAGCTCTAAGGCAGTAAAAAAAAAAAAAAAATAATAAGACGTTTTGCCCAAAGCCATACAACCAATGAGTGGCAGAGCTGAAATTCTAACCAGAAATCCACTTTGTTTCCATTACTTCCACTATGTTCTTTCTCTTTAATTTCCAAATCATTTCTAAAATTCTGTTACTTTAAACAAAGAAACATCTCTACCAGTGGATATTGTATACCAAGGGAAAATTCTCATTTATCAGTTATCCATATGCCCATAAGATAAAATAGTTTAAAATAATTTTCACTTTTGGGTGTTGTTTATATAATAATGAAGTATAAGCCATTAGCATACAACACCATTTTGCTCTAGAGTCATTTTTTAATGTTAAATTTTAAGACGAAAGTTCTGAAGTTGCAATTTATCCCAAGTAATTTTTAAAGAGTTGGAGATATTGAGGCAGAATTTAGCAAGGAAGCATACCTCAGAGCAGGTCATCAATGAAAAACCTCCACAAAAAAGGAAAGAAAGAAGGAAGGAAAGAAGGGAGGGAAGGAGGGAGGGAGGGAAGGAGGGAAAAGAATAGGAAACTTAAATGATTAAATTTTGGATGAGTGAGATGGGGAAAATAAGATTTGGAGTTCATGAGATCAAAGGACACAGCACCTCACTTCCAGGAAACTGTCCTACAGAGATATTTGCACAGGGAGGTCAAAGTGACCTCTACAGAAATGTTCAATATAGCATTGCTCATAAGAAAAAAAATTGGAAACAACTTATGTCCAAAAATAAGGAAATGTTTAAATAAATCATGGTATGGAATATTGAGATAGGTTTGTATGAACAGATCGGAAATAACTACAAGGTATTTTTTTCTCCCATTGAAAAAATAAAAGGTCACAGAATAATATGTGTAGCATGATCCCAAATTGTGAAAGAAGGAGGTGGGAATACTGAGGTGAAAGAGGTTGTGAAGGGGCACCTTGCTTTCACTCCCATGTTTGTTATTGTTTATATTTAGTAGCAATAGGCATGTAATCCCAGATTACTTTCTTATTTAAAAATGGTTTTAAGAAATCAAGTGAAGAGTGTATGTAATGCAGGCAGTATACTGTAGTAAACTAAAAATCATCTGTACCCAGACAACCTGAATTAAACTATAGTTCTGCATCCTATTATCTGGGTAACTTTAATATTTTCCTAAATTTATCTGAGCCTTTATTTTATCAACATAAAATAGGGATAATTAATACTTGTCTTTCAGTATTCCTAGGCTTAGAGGTGATGTGTATAAAAGTGCCCAATATATGTTATTTAATATTAACAATAGCAAATGACTTTGAAGAATTACTGGCACATCACATATTTTATTGTGTGCTCTTCTGTAGCTCTTGTTTCATTTATCTCTTCCTAGAGGCAAGTCCTTTAAAACTTGTGACTCATACTCAAATCTCTATCTCCTCTGCCATATTTGCTTAACACTACCTGGTAATACCTTAGAATATTGCATGCTGAGTAACTAAAGTAGAATTATACACATCTTAGAGCTGGAAAATATCCTAGAGTTTACCTAGTTCCATTTCCAAATTTACAACAAAGAGAAAAATTGCTAGTCAGAATTAGTTCATTAAATTCTTCTAATTTATAGCATGTATCCCAAGGTATCCTGTCTCACATAAGTGTATACAGCAACTATATGTTGCTGGGGTCTGTCCTCCTGGGAAATCTTCCCACTAAACTCATGCCATTGAGTTTCATTTCCTGCTAAGGGGTGACAGTGTTAGAGTATAGAATATTTGGGAGTATGCATGTCTGAGAACTATCACTGCTTAAACAAACTTTGAGAAGGCGGAGGTTGATGGGGATGAGGGAGGAGCAGATAAGAAGATTGGTACAAGAGACAAACTTCACCTATTTGGCTTTTCTTTAAATGAACTTGCATCATGTCACTTAAAAATAATTTCTTGCATCTGTTTTGGTAAATATGTATGTTAGACTGCTATGCTGTCCCAAGCAATAAAGGTAGGGAGGGATACAGTGATAAAAAGGCATACCCTCTTTGCATTCCTAGTACCCACATCAATGAAGGATCATTGGAATACTATGAAATATTTTTCAGTAGTGATATTTCAGTGTTACATTAGTACATTTTCAAGTTTTGTGTATTTCACTGCAAATAAAAATGATAATTGGGGTAAATATCTTAACAAAGTAGGTTTTTCATATTTAAAAGCCAGAGGATTAACTCCCTGTGACGTGAATAGTTTTACTTTGGGCAACAAACACTATAGAAATAATAGCCAGAAAAGATTTTATCCTATTATGAAATATTTTCAGTCATACAAAACATATATAGAAAATAACATAATGACCTAGGTGTACTGAAAAAATAAACAAACAAAATATTACAGATATAAATGTTGCACCTCTCTCCTTTCCATTGATAATCAGTATCCTGAATTTGGCATTATTCTTTCCTTTCATGTTTTTATACTTTGACTATAAAACTATATAGCATCCTTTTGCAAGTATCCAAACTACATATAAATTGTATCATTCTTTATATGGCCTTATACAACTAGTGTTATTTGTTTAAAGTACTTTTTGAGATTTATACATATCGATACACATATTTCTGGCTCATTCACTTTAACTGCTATTAGTATTAATCACTTATAAGAATATATAACAATTTATCCATTCTCCTATTGATGGGTATTTTTGTTGTTTTCAGTTTAATCTCAAACAACAAAGTAATGAATATTCTTGTATATATATATCTCCTTCAGCTCATGGGCATGAATTATGTAATTGCTGATCAGAGGGTCATTTTCAGCCTTGCTAGATATTGCCAAATTGTTTTTCAAACTCATTTACATATTTATACTCCCACCACACACTTAAGATTTTCTGTTGTTCTAACATCTTCACCAGTACCTGGTAGGGTCCAACTTGATTATTTTAAAATAGCTAGTTTTCTTTTTCTTTAAGCATGTATTATGTCAATGCAATTTATTTTGTTTTTTCCAGTATATTTTGCAGATAACATCAGGTTACAAGAGATGAAAAAGGAAAGTGGACATAATTGGGATAAAGTACAAAATAATGATAAAACTTTGAAAGACTTCTAAATATAAAAAATGAGGAAATATTAAACATCCATTTTAAGGACTTTGACATAAGTAGAATTATAATTATAAATTCCCTTTGCAAATTCAAACCAAAGGGACTCTCCAAGATAGAGTCCCTTAATGCATGGGTGTGTTTTGTACCTTGTACACACTTCCATGACAACTACAAGTCTCTTATGACATTATATGACACAGATTAAATAAAAATGGTAAAAGTAATTTATTCTTGCACTTGCTATTTTAAATATATATATTAGAACTTAATATTTTGGTATGCTTGAAGTTTTATTTGAACATTTTTTAATTTACTAACTTCAAATAGTAGCTTTTTAGGCAACACAGATTTCTCATTTTGATCCTTCCTTTCTTGTTCACAGTTATAAAACTCTTCTAATGATCTATGAGCTAAAGAGGGTCAAGAATCAGTGTTTCTTTTCACTGGACAATTAGTAGTCCATAACTGTGAACTTTCTATTGAATGATAGACTTCATTCAAGATGTTTTCTTTTGGGTTTTTCACAGACTGATATTGATTTCTTTTTCCAGTGCAATATCTTTTCATGTAGTAATGCCTTCAGCAGAGCAGAAATTCAGAATGAATTTGAATTTTTATCTGTTGAATACTTATTTTCAAAACCTTTACATACATCATCCCCTTCCTTTGTATCAATTGAACAGGGCTAAATCATTTTCCCTTAGAACTATGTTTCATATGGTAGGTTCAGAATTTCAAATAAGTAAGGGATTGTGTCAACCATCACAATAATTTGGAGGATAATTTTGAGAAAGATAAGGAGAGACCCCCCCTCCCAATTCCCAAGTGGCTTTATGGGTAGAAGGAGGGCAAATATTTCATTAATTTACACCCACGTTTATTTCATTTTACTTTTTCCACTCCAATTTTCACTCTATCTCTATTTCATCAACAATTTATTTGCAATGTTGTTTTATCTTGTCATCATGCATGTTTTAAGCTGATGACTGCTGACATCATTCTATCATGTGAGTTTCAAATGCTATTACCTCAGAATCCAACCCAGCCTGCTACAGGAAACAATCCTTTTTATTCTTTCCAGATATTAGATAAAAAGAAATGGAGATGTGTATAAGAACGTACATCTCTTTAAGGCAAGAATGCTTCTCACTTTCTGTTTTGGGCCAGTTAATTCAGTCTATAGCTTACCTAGCTTTCCTGTAGTGCTGGCATTTTCTGTACAGCAATACTTAATTGAGGGCACTGCTCTGATTTTTTCCATTTCTTCAAAATACCACTGACATAAGGCAATTATTATAGTAAACAATTACTTCTCTGGATAGAAGGGGGCTCTCTGTGGAGGCAGATTAGGCTAAAATAAATACTTCTCTATTTCATACTGTCTTGTAATTGCTTTCATGCCTTTTCAAAATAAAGCAAGTACATGAATATGCAGTTAAAAATCTATCTCTGTTTATAATGTTAATGTACAAACATGTACAAAAGTAAAAAAAAAAAAAAAAGAAATCCAGAAAGACTTTCCTCCTCAATTGCTTTCTATAAGGAAAATGTAGGGCCAAAGATAAAGATGTCACCATACCGGCAAAAATTTGATAATCTGAAAATACAAAGTATTGGTGGAAAATAGAACCACAAAACTCAAACATTGCTGTTGGAAGTGTAAATGGGTACATACACTTCAGAAACAGTTAAGAATTATCTTGTAAAGTTGAACGTTCACACATACCCTGTGACTTAATAAGTCCATTCCTGAAATGGTAGCCTAGAGCTGTCCTGTCTAATACAGAAACCACTAACTACATGTTAGTAGTAGTGTTTTTTAATTTTTAATTTTGTTAATTAGAATTAAAGTACCCAGTAGTAATAAGCATACCTAGTGCCCAAATTCTCATCTCTAATACCATTTACTAATAAAAGGAGCCAGGCTCCTCAGAAAAATGGCTGATTCTAGAATTGGGGCAGGAAATATACAAGATGATCTCAGATCATCTTTTAGTGCCAGAAAGGAAGTGCTAAACACACACAGGTGAGCACATTGATAGGAGTATGTCAAATAGACACAGGAAGCAACTGAAAAAGCCCTCAGTGGCCAAAACTGGAATAATTTGAGCAAGAAACTGAATTGAATTATAACCCAAGATATAAAATAAATATCCAAGAGTCCATAGTGATATAAATTATTGAATTAATTATTGAATTAAAAAGTAAATGAGTGATAAAAGACAAATCTTACTTGCAGAAGAATCCCAAAGAATTCCAGTTCCTTAAGTGTGGGCTGCACATAGTGACTTTCATTACAAAAAGTGAGGCGGAGGGGGTAGAGTAATCAATGTCAACATAAACAGTGAGAAGTCATGTGGATGAGTTTCATAGTATATACCTTTGATACAGTGTGATTAAAATATCACACTACCTCTGTTGTCTTCCTCCCCAAAAACCTATAACTCCAGCCTAATCATCAGAAAATCCCAATAGAAGGACACTATACAAAATACATGACCAGTACTCCTCAAAATTGCCAGGGTCATCAAAAACAAGGAAAATCGCAGTAGCTGTCATCGAGCACCTAAGAAAACTTGATGACCAAAGTTGATATGGTATCCTAGATAGTATCCTAGGACAGGAAAAGGACATCAGATAAAAATATTATAAGTAAATTTTGATTTAACATCAGTGAATATTAGGAAGCTATGGACTTGATGTATCAATATTGGTTCATTTATTGTTAACAAATGTGCAATGTTAATGTAAGATGTTGAAAATAAGAGACAATGGGTGAGAGATATATGGGAACTCTCTGTGCTACCTTTACAATTCTTCAGTAAATCTAAAACCATTTTATAAAGTGAAGTTTTGTTTTTTTTTTTAAGAAAAGATATAATCAGAGAAACAAAATACCAGTAAAAATGTATGTGGAAATCCTAAATGACATGTACTATCCCCTTTTCCCATTAATCTTTGCCTCAAAATAACGCATTTATTTGAACACTCCATGGATTGATTTTTCTTGGAAATTAAGTGCATAAGATCCATTTTTTTAAATTAAGTTAGATTAAAAATTCAGTTCCTCAGTGGTACTAACCACATTGCAAGGGCTCAAAATCCTGATGTAGGTATTGGCTGTGATGTTGCAAAGCATAGACAGAACATTTCCATCAGTGCAACAAGTTTGGTTAGATTGTGCTTCTTTGGAGAAACTCTTCCAAGTGTGCACCAGTAAATATAAACAAGAATCTTCACAGGAGCATTGTTTCTGATTTTTTTAAATTATAAAGACAAAACCAAACAATGTCTATCAACAGAGGAATGGATAACTAAATTATGACATAACCACAAAGTAGAAACACAGTGAAAGTAGTATATATATCATATATCAACATGAGTGAATCTTTAAAATGGTGAGTGAAAGAGGCATATTTCAAAAGTCTCATTATGAATTCAATTTTAAAAATTCAGAAACTGCAAAACCTAATAATATATTGCTATAGGAATATGTATGCATGTGGTAAAATTATAAGGAGAAACTGAAAAAAATTCAGTTCAGTCCTCTGGGAGAAGACAAAGAAGGCACTTACTGGGAGAGATGTTTAGAGCTTCACTGGCATTGATAAAAGTCTCTTCCTAAGATTGCTGTCTTTTGTTAAGTCTTTTGCTAAGATTGCTAGGATTGGCTCCAGATATGTTTGTTTTATTACTATGCTTCACAATTTTCATTTTATTACATATTTTGAATATACCTGTCAAAGCTTTCTCTGATTTCTCCTGTTGTTAGGTATCACTTATCACTTTTCTCGATAATGGATTTCTCATTCCTGTTATCAAGTTTTGCTCCACTAGAGCAGTTGAAGCTTAAACTTGCTGGCTATCATGGATTTTGCCATTTGTTTCCTGACCCTCTGAATGTTTTTTTGTGCTTCCAAATTTCATTACTGGATTTGTAGCTTAATTTAGCACTTCAAAACTCAAAATGAATGTTAATATAGTTTCTCAATTCAGGGGATGTTATCTTGCAAGTCAAATGAACAAGGCCAATTCAGACAATCTATTGTTTAATCTTGTATCATTCAAATATTGACTCTTCATATAATGGAGCATCATTACCTGGAAGAATCAACAGCCCTTAAAATGTACAAAATGTTTCAGAACTCGCTTAGTAGACTTTATTAATATTCTTCTACAAAATACAATTGATGCTATTTCATTCATATTTCAAAATCCTTTCCTTGTTTTACTTAACTAAATCTCTACCCATTCTTTCCAATTCTTTATTAAATACTAATTTAACTAAATCTCTACCCATTCTTTCCAATTCTTTATTAAATACTAATTTCCTTTTCTATCCTGCTAGGGCTCCAAAAATAGTAGTCAGGTGGGAAAACCTGTGTAAAGTTTCTTTTTTTTAGTTATTTCCCATGCTGGTTTTCTGAATTACTATATTTTTCATATTCACATTTTAAAACAAATTACGCATTTAACCAGCACAAATGGATATTCTGGTTATTTTTAGTAATACATAGATTTTTGAATTATTTAACCTATTCTATTTTTAAGTATAATGTTTAAAAGTGCCTGCTATTTAGAAATTAAATTTGAGGGAAAACCAAATCAAGTTAATAGAAAAATAAGCAGTCTTTCCCAGTTACCTAAGCATTTCTAACAGATGTAAATTAGAGAGAAAAGAAACTCCATAGTCCAAAGGTATGATCATAGATTTCTACTGTGATCATTATCTCACTGTCTTTTTTGGTACACACCAGCCTCATTTCCACTTTCACAATATTAAGAAAATAAAAATGTGAAAACATACAATATTGTAAACGGGGGGGTGAAAGTTAACTAAATCGGTAATAAATCTTCATCAATAACAAGACCAGTAGAACTGGATAGAAGAACACCCATGTGTGCTATTCACCACCCATCTGGAAACAAGTAGAAACACTCCTCCTCGTTATCACCTTTGTTTATGCCTTGAAGCAACCAAAAATTTGCTCCAAGTCCTGCAAATATCTGAGGTGACCTAAAATATATTTTACCCATCAGTAACTCATTCCCTATATTCAGTTAGAAACTCCAAATTCCAATCAATACCTGTGCAGAGAGTGATGGGAAATGGCAATGGCAGGATGAAAATGGGAAGCTATAATTTCTACAGTGTGGGGAGGTGAGGACTGAGCAATGATAGAAACAGGAAGAGCCTTTTATTGAAGATTGAACTCTCTATTTTCTGATTTGTTTATATTTTTTTAAATTTTATTGGATTATAGTTGTGTTAGTTTCAAGTGTACAGCTAAGTGATTCAGTTATACATATATGTATATTCATTCTTTTTTAGATTCTTTTCCCATATAGGTTATCACAGAATATTGAGTAGAGTTCCTGTGCTGTACAGTAGGTTCTTGTTAGTTATCTGTCTTAAATATAATAGTGTGTGTATGTTAATCCCAACCTCCTGATTTATCCCTTCCTGCCACATTTTTCCCTTTGGTAACCATAAGTTTGTTTTTGATATTTGTAAGTCTGTTCTGTTCTGTAAATAAGTTCATTTGTATCATTTTTTAAAATTAGATTCCACAAATGCATGATATAATATGATATTTGTCTTTCTCTGTCTGACTTACTTCACTTAGTATGATAACCCCTAGGCCCATCCATGTTGCTGAAAATGGCATTATTTTGTTCTTTTTTGTGGCTGAGTAATATTCCATTGTGTACGTATACCACATCTTCTTTATCCATTCATCTGTTGATGCCTCCATGTCTTGGCCATTGTAAATAGTGCTGCAATAAACTTTAAAAAACTAAAAATAGAACTACCATATGACCCAGCAATCCCACTCCTGGGCATATATCCAGAAAAAAAAAAAACATAATTAGAAAAGATACATGCACCCTTATGATTTGTTTATATTTATAAAGAGCCAGGAATTACAAGTAGAAGTATCCACACCAGATGAAAATGAGTAGACATCTAACAACTGGAATGCTTATCCAGCCATCTCCTCCCTACTGCTCACCCCCATCCCATTCTGACACAATACAGCGTACACTTCTCTGAGAACCATTTTTCTCCTCTAATCTGTGTGGTAACCATAACTTTGATATTGGGTTGGCCAAAAAGTTCGTTCAGTTTTTTCCATAAGATGGCTCTAGTAGCACTTAGTTGTCTTTAACTTCCTTTGAAACAATTTTGTTAGATTGTATGTGACAGCTGTCATATCAGTGTGCATTTAAAAAAAGACATCAAAATTGGTGAATTTTTGTGTAACCATTTTAATATTCAAGATGGAAGGAAAAAAGCAACATTTTTTGGCATATTATGCTTTATTATTTCAAGAAAGGTAAAAACACAACAAAAATGCAAAAAGAGATTTGTGCAGTGTATGGAGAAGGTGCTGTGACTGATCGAACGTGTCAAAAGTGGTTTGTGAAATTTCATGCTGGAGATTTCTCAATGGATGATGCTCAACAGTCGGGTAGACCTGTTGAAGTCGATAACGATCAAATTGAAACAATAATTGAGAACAATCAATGTTATACCACGCGGGAGATAGCCAACATACTCAAAATATCCAAATCAAGCATTGAAAATCATTTGCACTAGCTTGGTTATGTGAATCACTTTGATGTTTGGGTTCCACATAAGTGAAAAAAACCTTCCTGACTATATTTCCGCATGTGATTCTCTACTTAAACGTAATGAAAGTGTTCCATTTTTAAAACAAATTGTGACAGGCAATGAAAAGTGGATACTGTACAACAATGTGGAATGGAAGAGATCCTGGCACAAGTGAAATGAACCACCACCAACCATACCAAAGGCCAGTCTTCATCCAAAGAAGGTGATGTTGTGTATATGGTGGGATTGGAAAGGAGTCCTATATTATAAGCTCCTCCCGGAAAACGAAATGACTAATTCCAACAAGTACTGCTCCCAACTAGGCCAACTGAAAGTGACACTCGACAAAAAGTGTCCAGAATTAGTCAGCAGAAAATGCATAATCTTCCATCAGGATAACACAATACGGCATGTTTCTTTGATGACCAGGCAAAAACTGTTACAGATTGGCTGGAAAGTTCTGATTCATCCACCGTATTCACCAGACATCACACCTTCAGATTTCCATTTATTTTGGTCTTTACAAAATTCTCTTAATAGAAAAAATTTCCATTCCCTGGAAGACTGTAAAAGGCACCTGGAACAGTTCTTTGCTCAGAAAGACAAAAAGTTTTGGGAAGATGGAATTATGAAGTTGCCTGGAAAATGGCAGAAGTTAATGGAACAAAAGGGTGCATAAGTTGTTCAATAAAGTTCTTGGTGAAAATGAAAAATGTGTCTTTTATTTTTATTTAAAACCCAAAGGCAATGTTTGGCCAACCCAATACTATGTGACTTCAGTCCACGGGCCACAGATGACTGGACCATGCGTGAAAAAAGCTGGGCCAATAAACTTGTTCTCCAGTTAATTTGGACTTGGACAAAATTTCAGATCAGTCAGGTTAGTTTCACCACAGAAGAGATGTTATATGAGAGCTAATGACAGTTTTGTTTTAGACTGTACAATCTGCAGTTTCAGAACAGAGTGAATCAAAGAAGACTGGTCAGAAAGAGAAGAGGAGGAGGGAGGGAAGAAAGGGGAGAAGGAGAGATGGAAAGTGATCACAGAAGCAAAGATGAGATCTAGAGGAAGTCCCAGTGGCATTTTATCCCTGGATCAATGGTTCTCATTGCTCATTGGTTTCCAAGATACCCTTCAGCATCTTCATATTAAACTTTGTTTTGCTTTAACTTAAGCTACCTAAATGAATTTCTGCTACTTAAAGCCAGTATAATTATAGGAAATATGTGAAACTTGTTAAAAGTAAACAGGAATGAGAATACTGCAGGAAAAAGAAAAAGAAATATCTCCCCAAAGGCTTAGAAGAAGAGCAGACTTCCGAATTATGGAGTAAAAGAAAATTGTAGGGCATCCCCAGAAAGATATAAGCAGGTTCTATGAAACTTCTGCAGAATGTCATGCAGACTGAATTTTTAAAAAGTAGATAATAAGGTGGGATTTTACAAAGGAAATAACACTAAATGCACCAACATTCAAATTATAGGGGTCCCAGAAGAAGAAGAGAATAAGAAAGGGTCTGAGAAAATATTTGAAGAGATTATAGTCAAAAACTTCCCTAACATGGGAAAGGAAATAGTCACCCAAGTGCAGGAAGCACAGAGAGTCCCATACAGGATAAACCCTGGGAAAAAGAGACCAAGACATATATTAATCAAACTAACAAAAATTAAATTCAAGGGAAAATATTAAAAGCAGCAAGGGAAAAACAAAAAATAACATACAAAGGAATCCCCATAAGGTTATCAGTTGATTTTTCAGCAGAAATTCTGCAGGCCAGAAAGGAGCCGCAGGAAATACCTAAAGTGATGTAAGAGAAAAACCTACAACCAAGATTACTCTACCCAGCAAAGATTTCATTCAGATTACATGGAGAAGTCAAAAGCTTTTCAGACAAGCGAAAGCTAAGAGAATTCAGTACCACCAAACCAGCTTTACAACAAATGCTAAAGAAATTTCTCTAGGCGGGAAACACAAGAGAAGAAAAAGACCTACAAAAACAAACCCAAAACAATTAAGAAAATGGTAATAGGAACATACATATCAATAATAACCTTGAATGTAAATGGATTAAATGCCCCAACCAAAAGACACAGACTGGCTGATTGGATACAAAAACAAGACCCATATATATGCTGTCTACAAGAGACCCACTTCAGACTTATGGACACATACAGACTGAAAGTGAAGGGATGGAAAAAGATATTCCATGCAAATGGAAATCAAAAGAAGGCTGGAGTAGCAATACTTGTATCAGATAAAATAGGCTTTAAAATAAAGACTGTTACAAGAGATAAGGAGGGACACTACATAATGATCAAAAGATCAATCCAGGAAGAAGATATAACAATTATAAATGTTTATGCACCCAACATAGGAGCACTTCAATACATAAGGCAAATGCTAACAACCATGAAAGGAGAAATCAACAGTAACACAATAATAGTAGGGGACTTTAACACCCCACATACACCAATGGACAGACCATCCAAGCAGAAAATAAATAAGGAAACACAAGCTTTAAATGACACAATAGACCAGATAGGTTTAATTGATATTTATAGAATATTCCACCCCAAAGTGGCAGAATACACTTTCTTCTCAAGTGCACATGGAACATTCTCCAGGATAGATCACATCTTGGGTCACAAATCAAGGCTCGGAAAATTTAAGAAAATTGAAGTCGTATCAAGCATCTTTTCTAACCACAATGCTATGATATTAGAAATCAATCACAGGGGGAAAAAATACTGTAAAAAACACAAATATATGGAGGCAAAACAGTGCACTACTAAGTAACCAAGAGATCACTGAGGAAATCAAAGAAGAAATAAAAAAATACACAGAAACAAATGACAGCAAAAACATGATGACCCAAAACTTATGGGACACAGCAAAAGCAGTTCTAAGTGGGAAGTTTATAGTAATTCAATCTCACCTCAAGAAACAAGAAAAATCTCAAATAAACAATCTAAACCTACACTTAAAACAAGTAGAGAAAGAACAAAGAAAACCCAGAGTCAGTAGAAGGAAAGAAATCATAAAGATCAGAGCAGAAATAAATGAAATAGAGATGAAGAAAACAATAACAAAGGTCAATAAAACTAAAAGCTGGTTCTTTGAGAAGATAAAATTGATAAACCCTTAGCCAGACTCATCAAGAAAAAAAGGGAGAGGACACAAATCAATTAAATTAGAAATGAAAAAAGGAGAAATCACAACTGACACTGCAGATACACAAAGGATATAACAGACTACTACAAACAAATATATGCCAATAAAATATACAAGCACGAAGAAATGGACAAATTCTTGGAAAGGTACAATTTCCAAGACTGGACCAGGAAGAATTAGAAAATATAAACAGACCTATCACAAGTAATGAAATTGAAACCGTAATTAAAAATCTTCCAACAAACAAAAGTCCAGGACCAGATGGCCTCACAGGCGAACTCTATCAAACATTTAGAGAAGAGCTAACACTGATCCTTCTCAAACTCTTCCAAAATATAGCAGAGGAAGAAACACTCCCAAATTCATTCTATGAAGCCACTATCACCCTGATACCAAAATCAGAAAAAGATACCACAAAAAAATTAAATTATAGACCAATATCACTGATGAACATGGATGCAAAAATCCTGAACAAAATACTAGCAAACAGAATCCAACAGCACATTAAAAGGATCATACACCATGATCAAGTGGGATTTATCCCAGGGATACAAGGATTCTTCAATATATGCAAATCAATCAGTGTGATACACCATATTAACAAATTGAAGAATAAAAACCATATGATCATCTCAATAGATGCAGAAAAAGCTTTTGACAAAATTCAACACTCATTTATGATAAAAACTCTCCAGAAAGTTTGGAGAGTATGGGCATAGAGGGAACCTACCTCAACATAATAAAGGCCATATATGACAAACCCACAGCAAGCATCATTCTCAGTGGTGAAAAACTGAAAGCATTTCCACTAAGATCAGGAACAAGACAAGGATGTCCACTCTTGACACTCTTATTCAACATAGTTTTGGGAGTCCTAGCCACAGCAATCAGAGAAGAAATAGAAATTAAAGGAATCCAAATTGGAAAAGAAGTAAAGCTGTCACTGTTTGTCGATGACATGATACTATACATAGAAAATCCTAAAGATGCCACCAGGAAACTACTAGAACTAATCAATGAATTTGGTATGGTTGCAGGATACAAAATTAATGCACAGAAATCTCTGGCATTCCTATACACGAACAATGAAAAATCAGTAAGAGAAATTAAGGCAACACTCCCATTTACCATTGTAACAAAAAGAATAAAATACATAGGAATAAACCTGCCTAAGGAGGCAAAAGACTTATACTCAGAAAACTATAAGGCACTGATGAAAGAAATCAAAGGTGACATAAACAGATGGAGAAATATACCATGTTCTTGGATTGGAAGAATCAATATTGGGAAAATGATTACACTACCTAAAGCAACTTACAGATTCAGTGCAACCACTATCAAGCTACCAATGGCATTTTTCACAAAATTAGAAAAAAAAAATTGACAATTTGTATGGAAACACAAAAGACCCTTAATAGCCAAAGCAATCTTGAGAAAGAAAAACAGAGTTGGAGGAATCAGGCTCCCCAACTTCAAACTATATCACAAACCTACAGTAATCAAGACAGTATGGTACTGGCACAAAAACAGAAATATAGATCAATGGTACAGGATAGAATGCCCAGAGATAAACCCATACACATATGGGCACCTAATTTATGAGAAAGGAGGCAAGAACATACAATGCAGAAAAGACAGCCTCTTCAATAAGTAGTGCTGGGAAAACTGGACAGCTACATGTAAAAGAATGAAATTAGAACACTCCCTAACACCATACACAAAAATAAACTCCAAATGGATTAAAGACTTAAATGTAAGACCAGACAATACAAAACTCTTAGAGGAAAGCATAGGAAGAACACTCTTTGTCATAAACCACAGCAAGATCTTTTTTGATCCACCTCCTAGAGTAATGGAAATAAAAACAAAAATAAACAAATGGGACTTAATTAAACTTAAAAGCTCTTCCACAGCAAAGGAAACCATAAACAAGACAAAAAAAACAGCCCTCAGAATGGGAGAAAATATTTGCAAATGAAGCAATTGACAAGGGATTAATCTCCAAAATATACAAACAGCTCATGGAGCTCAATATCAAAGAAACAAACAATCCAGTTTAAAAATGGGCGGAAGACCTAAATAGACATTTCACCAAGGAAAACATACAGATGGCCAAGAGGCACATGAAAAGATGCTCAACATCACTAATTATTAGAGAAATGCAAATCAAAACTACAATGAGGTATCACCTCACACCAGTCAGAATGGCCATTATCAAAAAATCTATAAACAATAAATGCTGGAAAGTGTGTGGTGAAAAGGGAACCCTCCTGCACTGTTGGTGGAAATGTAAATTGATACAACCGCTATGGAGAACAGTATGGAGGTTCCTTTAAAAACTAAAAATAGAGTTACCATATGACCCAGCAATCCTGGTACTGGGCATATACCCTGAGAAAACCATAATTCGAAAAGAGACATGTACCACATTGTTCACTTTAGCACTATTTACAATAGCCAGGACATGGAACCAACCTAAATGTCCATCGACAGATGAATGCATAAAGAAGATGGGGCACATATATACAATGGAATATTACTCAGCCATAAAAAGGAATGAAATTGAGTTGTTTGTAGTGAGGTAGATGAACATAGAGTCTGCAATACAGAGTGAAGTAAGTCGGAAAGAGAAAAACAAATACTGTATGCTAATGCATATATATGGAATCTAAAAAAAAAAAAGGTACTGATGAACCTAATTGCAGGGCAGGAATAAAGAAGTAGACATAGAGAGTGGACTTGAGGACATGGGGTGGGAGGCGGAAGCTGGGGCAAAGTGAGAGTAGCATCGACATATATACACTACCGAATGTAAAATAGTTGGCTGATGGGAAGAAGCGTCATAGCACAGGGAGATCAGCTCAGTGCTTTGTGACCACCTAGAGGGGTGGGATAGGGAGGATGGGAGGGAGGCTCAAGAGGGAGGTGATATGGGGACATGTTTATACATATGGCTGATTCGCTTTGTTTTGCAACAGAAACTAACAGTATTGTGAAGCAATTATACTCCAATAAAGATCTATTTAAAAAAAACAAAACAACTATTAGGAACCATCCAAAAAAAAAGAAATGTAAGGTATTTAAAATCTAACAGCAAAATTAAATTATAGCAATGTGATTAATAAAGAGCAAAAATGAAACTGGGGATAGCAATATGGAGGACAAATTTGAGAATCTCCACATGTCCCTTACCTCGGCTATCATGTTGGCAGGTCTTGGTGACCTACCTGTTGGCATGAGCCAAACTTTCACTTCTAAGTGGTTTGAACCCTTGGTTTTCATATGCTTCTCTGTTCAGAGTTGCTGATGTATCCGTTCAGAGTTATACCAAGGCAAGAGATACCAAGACATGCCCCGAGATCACCTGAGTGCTATACATTCCTTCCTGCCACCATTGTCTGTCTAAAAGCATCCCTACCTACTTTTGCTCATCAGGATCAATTATTCCTGCCAAGATTGTGACTCTCTTCTTACCTACTGGACCCTGAACATGGGAAGTCCAAAGTGTTCCAGTTAAATGGGACTCTCTCTGTGTCTCCTGGCAAGAGTACATCTACTTTGGACCAGGAATGCTAATAATGCAGAGCCCAGAATTACAGAAATGAAAAGTACAAGACCCCCATTATATCATTGGAAGTGACAAGAGGAGTCCCTCCTGCTACCAGCCTTGGCTCCTGGGCCATGTATTCTTCCTATGTTGACAGAGCACCATATATAGGTCTCTGATTTAATGCATATAATGGATGCATCCTGAGGATGACACTCTATTCTTTCAGAGAATTTTCTCCAAGCTGGTGCTTTAGATATGCCTTTAGAAGGCCATTTGTAGAAGGTCTGTCAGAGCAGTAAGCCAATTAATTCTGGGCCTTTTCGTATATGATACAGACAGTAAATCCAGTGGTCATGGGCCCACTCTCGCAACTCCTTTGCTCCAAGTGGATCCCCTGGTTAGACAGCTGTTGAGTAGGATTCCAAACCTCTGGATCAAGCATTCAATATGCTCCTGGATAACACTGGAGCTTAAATGGATAAATTCATACAAAGAATAGGTATCTATCTCTATGGATAAACTCCTATTCCTTCCAGGATGTAATTTCCTTGCTACCAAAATAGATTCGTCAAAGAATAGTGCTCAGGGTTGGTTTTTGTTGACGGCAGTTTGCACATTCAGAAGCATCAGTATCTAGATAGACCAAAACAAATGGAGTCCCTTCTGTTGGGTCCAAGCACAGCATCCATCTTTGCCACAGAGACCTTGCCAGTAATGTGCCAACTGGTCCAAATCCAGGATGGCTGATGGCAAAGGCTGGATAATATTGCCTGGCCAAGTCATTTTGTCTACTTGGTTTTCTGTGACTCTTTCACACTGAGTGCTTTCTGGTAGCATCAAAGTGTGATAGAAAACTCTTTACACTTTGTGCCCACTCCCATGTCCACCCTCATGCTCCTACACCAGGACTTCTTGTCTCTGATCTTCTATTCCTTTTTCTTTCTAGGTCCATGACAAGCTGGCCAGGCCATTGGGCACTTCTTAGCAATTTGTTTATATTCTCACCTTGTTCCGTTTCTCATTCCATAAAAAGCGGAGTGAACTGCTCCCAGCTCTGCCTATAGGGAAGACTTTCCCTCTCTGTTATTTTCAAAGCCACCTTTGAGTATAGCTATAATGTAGCTGCCATCTGTTTTCTGCTTTCACACACATACCATGCTGACTCACTCGTAAATCAAACTTGGGCTTTTTCCTCTTTCTTCATCCAGTCGTACAAGACCTGCCACATGATGAACCACAGGAGTGAGCCAGGAGACAGCTGCTGGTGTTTCTGCAGCAGTTGTCTGGAATGCCTTCGTTTTCAGCTTACTCACATCCTCTGGTCCTTCATGGACTCTATTCCAGATGTACCTGTGCTTTCTCGTGATTGACTGTTGCTGGGCTTGTCTGACTTTTTGACTCTGCTGATCCCATATGACCCAGCTCACAATAGGCAGTTCATTTCAGATACAGAGTCACTTTGCCTCAAGATCAAAGGTTCAGCCCCTCCCAGGGCCCAGTGACTCACCAGGAACTGTTTCTAAAATGACTTAGAATTCTTTGCTGCAGTTGGCATGGTCTTGCTTTAAATCCCAGGGGCCTGTGTTATGATTCTCTCACTGGGGCTTGCCATGAAATCCACACTGAACCTTTTCCCACCGCTAACACCCATTGTATCATAGGGTCTGTTGGATCATGTGACCAAGTGCCAGGGAACCTTCTATAGAGTCCTTTCCTGTTACATGTGTCACTCAGTGCTGGCAGCTTTCCATATCATGCAATATATGAGAAGGAACAATATTCCCAGTATTCTTGTGTCCCCTGGCAAGAGTACACCCCATCACCTGAGGTCACTGATGAAGTATTAAATTCGTGCTCCAAGAAGGAGCCACTGAGCAAATGAATTTTGCTTATCTAGTCTTACTTTCTGGCCCCCTTTTTCAAGCATTTGAGCTGATAGACAATAAATACATTGATAACTGGCAGAAAGATTTGGTAATATGCTTTCAAGGAGGTCTGTTGAGGTCATTCATTCCCAGAACCATCTCTGCATCCTCCAGAACATCTCTCAGAGAGTGTACTCACTACTTCGTAATCATATCCATACTCATATGAAATCTCAATTTCTAGACCCAGTCTCATCCAGGTCAAACCCATAGCCCCCTCTACTTTCTCTCCCATTCTCGTACTTTCCCACCCCTGTGTCCTGATTCTCAGGGGAGGAAAATCAGACAGAGGCAGCATGGCATATTGGGTTCAGCAGCAGAAATCAAGTCTTCACCAATGTGAGATTACTTTTGAGGTTGGCCTAGATGAATGGATTGAATTTGTATAACCACAGAATGGAGGAAGGTAGGTCCAGGCAGAGGGAATCAAAACAACAAAGGTACAGAAGGATGAAGTTTGGAAAGAGCAGTAATCTAGTGTGATGTGACAAGCCTTATAATTCTCCAGTTATGTAGGTTTTTTTTTTTTTAACCTTAGAGCCATTGCAAGGAACAAAAATTAAGGGCCATAGAATAACTGAACATGTATTGTATTTTACATATGTGTTCATCCATACAAAAAAAAAAAAAGGAGGATTGTAATTCCCCAGGTTTTATATATATATATATATATATATATATATCAGTTAATAATTTCTCATATGATACTCACCCTTTTTTGCAATATCATCTTATTGTAAACTCACATAAAATTTATTGACAACTATCACTTTAGCACTTTTTTTTCACATTAATGACTCTAAACCTACAATTATCTGGCTTTCACTCTTTTTTTTTTTTCCCCTTAACATTTGATCTTTCCCTAGTGAAATGCTTTCCATTTACCTTGATTAAACCGCACTCTATTGATTTCTTTCCTTTCTCTAACTTCTCAGAAACCTGCTGTATATTAAATTCTGTTTTCTGTGATATTAGCTGTCCCTCTTGGCACTGGGTAACATTTAGGAAAGTTTTAAAATCCAACAACATTGAATAACCTACCTTTCAAATTGTGTATGTTGTATTTAATTTGAATCAGATGAGAAAACATGTGCACGCATATTTTACCTTAGGATGGAAAATTCTTTGTGTTCCAATAATGTTCTCTTGCTTCATTGGAGAAAATTATAACATTTAAGAATAATCTACTAAAAAGCCAAGGTTTAATATTCCCCTTCCTTTGCAATGGGGCAAAATAAAGAGAAAAGTTTATATCCTAAGATCAAGATATTTGTACTATTTGAGAGTTATGGTAATAAGCAGGATAAAAAGAATGTGTATAATTGCTTTTGATTTTATTTTCATGTGCATCGAATATTATTCATTCATTCACTCATTCCTGTAGTCCTCATAAGACTCCTGCAAATGAACACTTTTCAATGCAACGTGATACAGCGAGGTGGGATATGAACCCAGGTACTTCTGACTCTTTTCCCGCTGTTATGGCATGTTCCATTTTTCATTCATTCATTCAATTTAAAAACTATGTTTTGATAGTCTCCTGTATTCCAACACACCACTGGATGCTAGAGACACAGTGATGAACAGATAAGTTTTCAGGCCTCTCAGATCTTAATGTCTGTGAAGAAGACAAGCCTCTTAGATACATCCATATTCTTTTCTTTGCTGCACAGAAAATGAAACTATCAGACATGAGCTCCCTAAAATGACCTTCTCTCCTCCTCAAGGGGTATTTACACCCCTTCCATCTTCACTTCTCTCCATTTCACCTCAGAGGAAGAAATAGCCATCCTCTCCTCTTGGATCTACTGCCAACTGCCAAAACTTGTTCTGATCGCATGTACTCCCAACATTTCTGGGAACTTTTTCTATCACCTATGGCAAGCCTTCCTCTCATCTTCAGTATTTCCTTCTCAAATGATTGTTCTCTTTGGCCAGAAATCTCCAAGATAATTTTTTTTTTAATTTTTTGATCTTACATCTTGCTCAAGCTACTGCTTTCACTCTGTCCTCAACAATAGCTTTAACAGATTTTATCTCTTCCATGCATCCTATTTACTCTTCAAACCAATACCAGTACGACCCTTACCTCTCCATTTTCCACTTGAAGAAAAATACCCCAGGCTTTCACTCCACAAGTGCAGTCAGTCTGAGGAAAGCATTTTCCTCAGATTCCCAGATTTTCCCCAGGTTAGGCTGTGGTCACCCATGGCGGCTGTGCACTGCTGCATCCCCTCCACCTGTCACTTCCCGCTGCCCGACCTACATTATCTAAATATCATCCACCCAAGTGGTCATCTCAGGGTCCACTTCTGAGAGAACCCAGATTAAGAAGAAACATTTTCAAACCAAGTTCTGTCAATTCCAATTCTTTACTTTCTTTCCAAATATTCTCTTTCCTCCCACCCGCTCTGTGATTGTTTTATTTTAAGCATCAAATTCTGGCTCCTGTACTAACTTGCCCCACCACCTTCTCCCTCTAAACCATCCCTTATATACTTTGAGTCCATTTTTTTCTAAAATATAAACCTTCTTATGTCATTCCTTTGCTTGAAAACGTTTGTCTCCCTTAATGTCCGTGAATGAAGTTAATGTCATTGAAGTGGAATATTAGGCCCTTCCTAAATTTGCACCAACCTACATTTTTGGCCTCATATCCTCCCATGTGCCCCATGGTCCAGTCACATTGAATTAACGACATTTTCCTAAACACACACCATTTACTTTCATAACCCTTGCCTTTGCACACACTGTTTCTTCTTCATGGAATGCCCTTCTTTCTTTTTATCTCTTCCCTCCCCCAGAAACTCATTTATTCTTCAACACCCCATTCAGATGCATCATCTCTAGAAAACATTCCTTATTTTTCCTAAACAGGCCTCTATGTCTTACGTGATGGTACAACACTTCATTCAGATCTCTATCATACCACGAGGTTTTATTGAAATTAATGATTCTGTATCTTTCTCCTTCACTAGACTGTGAGTTCTCCCATGTCAAGACAATAGCAGACTGATCTTCTTGATTCTAAATACTAGCAACAATATCTAGCAATAGTAGTTTGTTAAAGAAATGAATGATTGAAATTAAAATTAACTATCATGAAGGGAAAGAAGCAAGGGGGATTATTCTAGACTTTTTCTCTCCCATCTCCTCTATCATCCTCCTCCACCACCACATATAAACCAAAATTACTGAAGTACATTGAATTTTAAAGCACATTTCAGGTACAGTATATTTTTTAACTGAGAAGGCCATTCCAGCCCTAAAAATATCTCTCAGACTACCTCTTCAGCCCATGAAAATCTTTTACTAAGACACAAACCTTTCACTTCAATATTAGACCCAAAAAATGCTAAAATTCAAATGACTTGGGAATTAACAAATTTATGTAAATTAGTCTTATTGCTAAAGTGAATATATCCAATTTTGATGTGAGGAAGGGATTAAAAACCAGGAAGCAATGAGTCTGTAAAGAAATAGGGCTACTTGTAGGCAGAATCCATTCCTTTGCCCAAATGAAATGTGTTCATAGAAGAAGTTTTATATTATATATTTCCATGGATGTTCTACTAAGTTCAGATTCTTTCTTCTACTACCAAAATGTGTCTATTAATGTCCCATTCTCTTAGGACCCTTCTCTGTACTTCCCAGGGTAATACCAGGTAAACTTGAGTAATCAGATCGCTAAACTGGTAGGTCTCATACTTGTCCAATCACCTGAAGAAGAGTATTTTTTTAAAGAATTTCTCAATCCCTCCTCAAAGTATAAGTTTAAAACTCCAGGTACGAGGCCTAGAAATCTGAATTTTTTAAAGTTTTCCAGGTGATTTTGATGCTCATCCAGGTTTGAAAAACTCTAGCCTGGCAAATATGTGATCTCTTTTGTATTTCATTTATCTCAATTAAATAAGTATTTAATGAGTGTTGATTATGCTTAGCATAGAGGGATAATATATCTAACATTTCACAGTGTATTCGAAACCACCCCCCACCCCCGGACCCCTGCACCCCTAGTGTCTTCCGTAACTGGGCATTCATTGCCTCTAGGAGAGTTGTTATGGGTAAACCAGTTTAAGAGAGCCAATGGAAGTCTCCATAGAACATGAAAATGATTTGAAAGAATGTGTTGTTTGACAGAAATATTCCCCTTCCCTTTACCTTTATCCACCCACCTTTCTTCGGGTTATAAATTTTCTGTACTGAAGGTAAGGAGGGAAAAGTGGCAGAACACCCAGATACATTTAAATATTCAAGAGAAGAGGGCTTGGAAAAAGCAAAATCGAAAGTCATCTTCCTGTTCTGAACAACCCCTATTGGGCAAACACACATATGCACCCCTATAATGTTAAAGATTATTAGAGGGAAAATGGCAGCATGGCCAGAGACGGCCTCCAGGCTTGATCTCCCTTGATCTACCTACAGTAGAAAACCGAGCAAATTTTCCCAAGTCCTAGAGAGGATCAAGAAATTATCAGACATTGAGCCAGATCTGAGAATGTCCTGAACTCTGGATGACATAGCTACAACCTATGTGGTCCAATGAGATGGGACAAAAGCCAGCCTGAGCAGGTGATAACCAATTATCACACTCATCAACCTCCCAAGACTTACAGGCATCCTCAGGCATGGGGGGATGGGACTTGGGGGAGGGGGAGGGTGTAACCTGGAAGTGAGGACATCTTAAATTGACTGAGGACAAATTTCTACCAAATAGAAGAATGAGGTCAAAAATAAAGTAACTTCTATTTATAGGAATTGAAAGAAAAATATGTCTCTTGCATAACTGAATTTGTGGTCTAGTATTTATGTCAGTGCTTTAGCATTTACCTAAAGTTGTCAGAAACTCTAAAAACAGAAAACTGCAGTGTCCCTTCCCTTAAAGGAGGCTGTGGAGAGATGCAGTGGAAGGAAGACAGACACCCCAGGGTGAATCCTGCATTCCACCAACAGCTAGGTGTTTATATTCGCCAAGGCTCACTTTAATCATGTATAAAATGGGAATGGTGTTTTTGAATTAAATGAGGGGTAGAAGTTAAAATCCTGGATACATGTTATAAGCTCGATAAATGTTACTTCCTTTATTCAGAGTTTTTAATCTTAATTTAGAGGCCATATTTATCTAAAAGAAAGCATAATCATACCAAGGTCTAATGACTCAATCCTATAATTTCTTATAAAGTATAAAGCATGACTTTGTGGATTTCTGTCCCTGTTTGAATCTATGGGAAGAAGATGGTGTTCTACTGAATGTGGGTGACAACTCCTTCCCTCCCACCGAATATACCAGTGAAGCAGCTGCTGATTTCACCTGCTCTGAAATTTCTTTGATGTTTGAATCAGAGTTTACCCCGAATCACTGTGGTTACAGTGGCCACACAGAGCTAATCTGTGAACTCAGGATATTGTGCTGATTATAATATCAGGGGGAAGCTTTTTATTTTTGCTCAGAGTGGTAAGATTTTGCGCAACTGAATTTGAATTGTAAAATCCATTTCAAGCACACCCTCTTTAAGCACTGGTCTCTGCAGATGTAGGAAGTAAAAATGAGGTTTCTAATTTACAGTCAATGTTATGATGCACAAGGCAACCATAGCTTTCAGGTAAGGAAAGTGGGGACTTGACACAGCAATTTAGAATTTTTATAGTCTCATTTTCTTGTTAATGAGTCCGTTGACAATCATAATATTGGGTCATAAAAGTTGGTGTTCACTTTGCTTTGTAGTTCCCAAATTTTCACCTGATTTTTTTCTCTTATTTAAACAATCATGGACAATTATAGCTGAAGAGGATTCTAAAGCTTACACAACCCAGAAACAGCAAAGTGGCAATCTCTGAGCAGAAGTCCATCTGTAGATGGTTTTATATTCTTCCAACAAAATGTTTCTTTCTCCTTTCCTTCTTTCTTTTTTTGTTTTTTCTTTTTCTATTACTGTTTATTTCTTTTCTTTCTGTTTTTCAAATCGTAGTATGACCTAGATACAATACAGTAAAGTGCCCAAATCTTAAGTGAATGTTTGTATATGTATATACCTCCGTAAACCACATCCCAATCAAGATACTGAAAATTTCCACAGTTTCCTTATAGCCCTTTTTAAACGACCGAAAGAACCCAAAATGATCTCTGTTCTCATCTCTATCCCCACAGATTAGTTTTGATTGCTTTTAAATTTTGCATAGCTGGAATCATACAGTATATCATCTTTTGTATGTATGAATACAGCTGCCATGAATAGTCTTGTACATGTCTTTGGGTGGACATAAGCACTCATTTCTAATGTGTGTCTACCCAGGAGTTAAATTGCTAAGTCACAAGTTATAAATAGTTTAAAAATATTCTTACAACTACTAAACAGTTTTCCAAAATGATTGAATTAATTTATACTTTCACCAGCGATATATGCATTCCAGATGCTCCACATCCTCACCAATACTTGGTAAAGTGTTTTCAATAAATTCGAATTTGAATATATCTAGGTTCTGTATGCATCTTCCTCAGGCCGTATAACTCCCCATTGTCTTATACCTAGCCATTTCATACTCACAGCTTAAGTCCATGGGCCTGGAAGTCTTTTAAACTGGTCAACTAACTATGAATCACATCCAATTTCTCATTTATCTGATTAAGAAAATTAGTCTCAGGAAGTTTAACTGGCTAACCCAGCATCCCACAGCTAGTGACAAATGTAGAATTAGATCTCAGGCTGGACTTCTAGACCAGGCCTCTTTCCACTGAGTGGCACTGCCACCCCCTGGCTGAGAGGACAGCCCCCATTTTAACTATTATCTCTACTTGCTAAATATCCTTTCAAAGAACTTTGTAAAAGGAAATGCACCCTTCAATGATGTGTCACATTTGGTGCCATATTGTTGGCCTATATCACAACACTCTCTGTTGCTTCTTTTGTTGAACAATAAATGCAAAGTATCAATTCAAATATGTGTTGCAAAAGACTGGGGAAAAAAAAAAGACTGGAATGGGAATCACCTGACCACCTTCTATTTTGTTTTTTTAACATCTTTATTGGAGTATAATTGCTTTACAATGTTGTGTTAGTTTCTGCTGTATAACAAAGTGAATCAGCTATATGTATACATATATCCCCATATCCCCTCCCTCTTGTGTCTCCCACCCACCCTCCCCATCCCACCCCTCTAGGTGGTCACAAAGCACCGAGCTGGTCTCCCTGTGCTATTTGGCTCCTTCCCACTAGCTAGCTATTTTACATTTGGTAGTGTATATATGTCAGTGCTACTCTCTCACTTCATCCCAGCTTACCCTTCCCCCTCTCCGTGTCCTCAAGTCCATTCTCTACATCTGCATCTTTATTCTTGTCCTGCCCCTAGGTTCTTCAGAACCTTTTTTTTTTTTTTAGATTCCATATATATGTGTTAGCATACGGTATTTGTTTTTCTCTTTCTGACTTACTTCACTCTGTATGACAGACTCTAGGTCCATCCACCTCACTACAAATAACTCAATTTTGTTTCTTTTTATGGCTGAGTAATATTCCATTGTATATATGTACTACATCTTCTTTATCCATTCATCTGTCGATGGACACTTAGGTTTTTACAATCTTATTCAAGGAGAAAGGATCCAACCAATAATGAGAATAGTATCATTCTCATCCTGCCTCAAGGGCTATATTACCAGCTTCACAAAACCTTCATGGAAAAGTGCAGTGGTTTACAGGCAGGTATTTCTTCCTGGTCTCCACCTGCTTCATATGGTATAAACGTTTTCTTAAAAGCAGGGAGAGGTGTAAGCAAATTTATGTGAAAAATATGGTATCATTTGAATTAGGCAAATTTAAAGAAAGTGGAAGAGTAACCAAGGACACTGTGATACTGTCTATTGACTTTTCCTCATATAAAAAATGAGGAATTAGCTAAATTATTTGTAAGATCACCTCAAGCTTGGTAGTTCTATGAATAGATTAACCATAAATATAATTTATATGATAGAGGGAAAACACAAAACAAACCCAGAGTTTATTTATGAATCTCTGGTTTGAGAAATAGAATTAATTATGTAAAATGGAGACACCTGTCACCTGATGAACTAGTATTTCCATTAATTGGTCATTGACACAAACTTGGTCTTATTATTCTTTCATCATCAATCATCCCTTAACTTCCTCCTCACATGCCTTCCAACTGTATTTGATTAAACAAATTTATGTTTAGTATTTGATAAAGAAATAATTTCTTTTCCTATAGAATTACACTGTATCAAAGTGATATATTCCTTACTGTTTTATCTGAGAAATATGGGATCAATTATTATGCTATACACGAGCAAAAATCTGAAAGTAATAAATCTATCTCTAGTGAAAAATATAAAATTGTATTTATAGGGACTGAAATGAAATTAACACTAGTCATCTCTTCACTAAATGATCTGAAGCATATTTCTTTTCCCAAAAGGATCTGAAGCAATAGAATAAAAACTCAGGAAGAACTTTTGAGATTTCTCATACCTAAAAAAGAATAAATTGTGAAAAAACTAGATTAAAATTACCAGAGAGTGTCTTGATTTGTTTTGACAGATTGGGAACTCCAGAGACAAGACATTCCGTACCTTACTTATGAATCACCTTTTCCCCTTGTCTTATGAGGATTCATGTTTTCTTTAATTAGAAATTGATCAGAAGCCTAATAAAGTTTTATGAGTGATAGCACTAAAAATCCCTTTCACAAAAGGCTGAACTCTATCTACTCACAAATTTTCTCCCCTTGAATTCACCTCATGCCCCCAATCTGTGTCTGAAGAGAGGATGGGGGGAAATTCAACTTATTTTCCTTTGTGAAGTTTCTCACCAAATTTTTAATTACTAGGAGCAGTTCTGATAAGTAGGTCAGAGTAACTGAAGAAGTATAAATAATCTTTTTTTTGTACAGAATAAGATGAATTAATTTAAAGGTTTACTTGAGGAAGTTTAGAGATTTATACAGGTGGAGGAACCTAGGCTTAGTGGAGAGAAATAATTTACTTTATGCCAACAAGACCTTTGGTTTGTGATTCACTCAGACTAAAATCTTCAACCCTCCCCTGCACTGTGTCATATCTTCATTGTAGTCAGGATTTATTGTGACTCTGGATTTATTGTGTATATATGTTGATGAACATAGATATAGGATATATATCCATATCTTAAACTTCCAGAGATAGATAAGCAGATAGATAGATAGATAAATAGATATGGCATACATGGCTCCAAACTTATATCTACAGATATCTGGAGCTATAGGTGAAGTCCTTTTGATAATGGGTAGGCAAGAGATCTTACTATTCTTTACCAGGGGAATCAAACAAAAATTCCATGGAAAAACAGATTAAGTAAAAAAGTCTAATCTAGAAGAAAAGTAGGCAGAGCACAGTTAAACAATGCAAAAACAAGATACAGAGATACTTCTTGGCTAGAAGGTCCTGCTTGGGTTCAGAAAGGGGCATACCCAGCATCAGACTCACCACTAGGGCGTGGGTTAGCTCTGTTACATGAGCAACAGTAGAAAAGAGGAACAGACAGAGGAAAGTGGGGTCATGGCTAAATGTCAAAGCAAGTGAGAAGAAACAAGAAAGCTATAAATGTGGTCACAGATAAGTGTCGAGAAGCTGAGTTAGACAGAACATGCTTAGCTAGGACCAGAGAGATCACGGTCAAAGAAGTAAGAACAATAAAATATATCTGAGAAAAAATATGTGAGATGACACTGGATTTGTGTCTTTCCAAGGATTCTTATTGTTGCCATAGTTCAATGTAATAATTTATCTGGGGAAATGACAAACATTCCCTTGGCAATTCTGCTCCAGGTCATTCTTCCTTTGTAGGAGGATCTTAGACCCAGAGGCTGCGATTTTATTCTCATCTAACCCAATCTTCTCTAGATCTATGCTAAATACTAGTCATGTAGACAGCTCAGAGCCATACCCAAAAGCCGGTGGAGGCAGAGTCTCCTAAAACTTTCATTGTTAGCTTCTGTCCCAAGATAAGAGTTCCAATCCAAAGCTGATCTTTTACCTGAGGTTCTGGTACAAACCAGAAAGACATTCAAAGAGTCACAGAGGATACAGCAAAACATGCAGCTCCAGGGAAAACAAAAATAACCAGTTTGACCATTGTTTCCTTGAGTGGCCAGTGGGAAAATTGAACCTGGTTCCAGCATTGAATCTCTGTGAAACTAGAAAGAATGAAAATATTTCTTAAAAATCCTAGGAGAGAAAAGCCCACGCCATGAGGCTGTGTACAGGCCAGATTCGAGATGCAGAACAAAGGAGTTTGCTATAAATTTTAGTGATTCCACACTTGGAAGAATTTATACTTTTTAAAATCTTCATGCCTGTAGTGCTGCGGTTTCAGTTTCAAAATATTCTTCTCAGTCACAATGAAGGGATTAGAGAAAAAGAAAACTAACCTAAGTAAATTTTTAAAGCAATATTTTAACTGGATATTTTTAGGCTAAAGACAAAAGGAACTATACCTGACTGCTGTACTCTAGTTAGTAAATTTATTTCTTATGGGGACAGGGGTTAGCAAGTTTAAATCTATTTTAAGTATATTCTAGTACTGAACAAATAAATAGATACTTTAGATACTGAAACCCAAGTTTTTCATTGTTGGAGAAAGAAATTTCAAATAAAAGGAAAGACTAGAGTGAGACCTATGTTACTGGATTGGGATGAGAAGTATTAGTCACTAGAAGTATTAGTCATCAAAAGTATTAGCCACTGCCAGGGTCCTGTGATCCAGGGACAACTTCCCCAGGAGAATACACGGTGCACCTCAGGCTCATGCAATGTCATGCTGGTATCTGCCACTGCAGGCTCACCCCGCATTCCATACCCTTCCCTACCCGCCCCCACACCAGTCTGAGTGAGCAGAGCCCCCTAATCAGCCACTCTTTTAACCCCCTCCGGTCTGGGCGAAGAACAGACACCCTCAGGTGACCTACACTCAGAGGTGGGGCCAAATCCAAAGCTGAACCCCAGGAGCTGTGCGAACAAAGAAGAGAAAAGGAAATTTCTACCAGCAGCCTCAGGAGCAGTGGATTAAATCTTCACAATCAATTTGATGTACCCTGCATCTGTGGAATACCTGAATAGACAACGAATCATCCCAAAAATGAGGCAGTGGACTTTGGGAGCAACTGTAGACTTGGGGTTTGTTTTCTGCATCTAATTTGTTTCTGTTTTTATGTTTATCTTAGTTTAGTATTTAGAGCTTATTATCATTGATAGATTTGTTTATTGATTTGGTTGCTCTCTTCCTTTTTTTTTTAATATATATTTTTTTTCCTTTTTCCCTTTTTGTGAGAGTGTATGTGTATGCTTCTTTGTGTGATTTTGTCTGTATAGCTTTGCTTTCACCATTTGTCCTAGGGCTCTGTCTGTCCATTTTCTTGTTTGTTTCTTTGTTTTTGTTCTTAGTATAGTTTTTAGTGCTTGTTGTCATTGGTGGATTTGTTTTTTGGTTCGGTTGCTCTCTTCTTTCTTTCTTTTTCTTTTTTTATTACTTTTTAATTTTTTTTCTTAACAATTTTTTTAATTTTTTATTTTAATAACTTTATTTTATTATTTTTTTCTTTCTGTCATTTTTTTCCCTCCCTTTTCTTCTGAGCTGTGTGTCTGACAGGGTATTGGTGCTCTGACAAGGGGTCAGGTCTGAGCCTCTGAGGTGGGAGAGCTGAGTTCAGGACATTGGTCCACCAGAGACCTCCCGGCTCCATGTAATATCAAACAGAAAAAGGTCTCCCAGAGATCTCAACCTCAATGTTAAGACCCATCTCCACTCAATGAACAGCAAGCTACAGTGCTGGACACCCTATGCCAAACAACTAGCAAGACAGGAACACAGCCCCACCCATTAGAGGAGAGGCTGCCTAAAATCATAAAAGTTCACAGACACCTCAAAACACACCACCAGACGTGGTCCTGCCCACCAGAAAGACAAGATCCAGCCTCATCCACCAGAACACAGGCACCAGTCCCCTCCAACAGGAAGCCCACACAACCCACTGAACAAACCTTACCAACTGGGGCAGACACCAAAAACAATGGGAACTATGAACTTGCAGCCTGTGAAAAGGAGACCCCAAACACAGTAAGTTAAGCAAAATGAGAAAAGAGAGAAATATGCAGCAGATGAAGGAGCAAGGTAAAAACCCACCAGACCAAGCAAATGAAGAGGAAATAGGCAGTCTACCTGAAAAAGAATTCAGAGTAATGATAGTAAAGATGATCCAAAATCTTGGAAATAGAATGGAGAAAATACAAGAAATGTTTAATAAGGACCTAGAAGAACAAAAGAGCAAACAAACAATGATGAACAACACAATAAATGAAATTAAAAATTCTCCAAAAGGAATCAATAGCAGAATAACTGAGGCAGAAGAACGGATAAGTGACCTGGAAGATGAAATAGTGGAAATAATTACCACAGAGCAGAATAAAGAAAACAGAATAAAAAGAATTGAGGACAATCTCAGAGACCTCTGGGACAACATTAAACACACCAACATTCGAACTATAGAGGTCCCAGAAGAAGAAGAGAAAAAAAAGGGACTGAGAAAATATTTGAAGAGAGTACAGTTGAAAACTCCCCTAATATGGGAAAGGAAATAGTCAATCAAGTCAAGGAAATGCAGAGAGTCCCATACAGGATAAATCCAAGGAGAAACATGCCAAGACACATATTAATCAAACTATCAAAAATTAAATACAAAGAAAAAATATTAAAAGCAGCAAGGGAAAAACAACAAATAACATACAAGGGAATCCCAATAAGGTTAACAGCTGATCATTCAGCAGAAACTCTGCAAGCCAGAAGGGAGTGTCAGGACATATTTAAAGTGATGAAAGGGAAAAACCTACAACCAAGATTACTCTACCCAGCAAGGATCTCACTCAGATTCGACGGAGAAATTAAAAGCTTTGGAGACAAGCAAATGCTAAGAGAATTCAGCACCACCAAATTAGCTTTACAGCAAATGCTAAAGGAACTTCTCTAGACAGGAAACACAAGAGAAGGAAAAGACCTACAAAAACAAACCTAAGACAATTAAGAAAATGGTAATAGGAACATACATATCGATAATGACCTTAAAAGAAAATGGATTAAATCCTCCAATCAAAAGATATAGACTGGCTGAATGGATACAAAAACAAGACCCATATACATGCTGTATACAAGAGACCCACTTCAGACCTAGGGATACATACAGACTGAAAGTGAGGGAATGGAAAAAGATGTTCTATGCAAATGGAAATCAGAAGAAAACTGGAGTAGCAATTCTCATATCAGACAAAATAGACTTTAAAATAAAGACTATTAACAAAAGACAAGGAAGGACACTACATAATGATCAAGGGATCAATCCAAGAAGAAGATATAACAATTATAAATATTTATGTACCCAAAATAGGAGCACCTCAATACATAAGCCAAATGCTAACAGCCATGAAACGGGAAATCTACAGTAACAATAGTAGGGGACTTTAACACCCCACTTACACCAATGGACAGATCATCCAAAATGAAAATACATAAGGAAACACAAGCTTTAAATGACACATTAGACAAGATGGACTTAATTGATATTTATAGGACATTCCATCCAAAAAACAACAGAATACACTTTCTTCTCAAGTGCTCACGGAATGTTCTCCAGGATAGATCATATCTTGGGTCACAAATCAAGCCTTGGTAAATTTAAGAAAATGAAAATCGTATCAAGATTCTTTTCCAACAACAACACTATGAGACTAGATATCAATTACAGGAAAAAAATCTGTAAAAAATAAAACACATGGAGGTTAAACAATACACTACTAAATAACCAAGAGATCACTGAAGAAATCAAAGAGAAAATCAGAACATACCTAGAAACACATGACAATGAAAACATGATGACCCAAAACCTATGGGATACAGCAGAAGCAGTTCTAAGAGGAGTGTTTATAACAATACAATCCTAACTCAAGAAACAAGAAACATCTTAAATAAACAACCTAACCTTACACTTAAAGCAATTAGAGAAAGAAGAACAAAAAACCCCCAAAGTTAGCAGAAGGAAAGAAATCATAAAGATCAGATCAGAAATAAATGAAAAAGAAATGAAGGAAACAATAGCAAAGATCAATAAAACTAAAAGCTGGTTCTTTGAGAAGATAAACAAAAATGATAAAACATTAGCCAGACTCATCAAGAAAAGAAGGGAGAAGACTCAATAGAATTAGAAATGAATAAGGAGAAGTAACAACTGACACTGCAGAAATACAAAGGGTAATAAGAGGCTACTATAAGCAACTATATGCCAATAAAATGGACAACCTGGAAGAAATGGACAAATTCTTAGAAAAACGCAACCTTCTGAGACTGACCCAGGAAGAAAGAGAAAATATAAATAGACAACTCACAAGTACTGAAATTGAGACTGTGATTAAAAATCTTCCAACAAACAAAAGCCCAGGACCAGATGGCTTCAGAGGTGAATTCTATCAAATATTTAGAGAAGAGATAACACTTATCCTTCTCAAACTCTTCCAAAATATGGCAGAGGGAGGAACACTCCCAAACTCATTCTACGAGGCCACCATCACCCTGATACCAAAACCAGACAAAGATGTCACAAAGAAAGAAAACTACAGGCCAATATCACTTATGAACATAGATGCAAAAATCCTCAACAAAATACTAACAAACAGAACCCAACAGCACATTAAAAGGATCATACACCATGATCAAGTGGGGTTTATCTGAAGAATGCAAGGATTCTTCAATATACGCAAATCAATCAATGTGATAAACCATATTAACAAATTGAAGGAGAAAAATCATATGATCATCTCAATAGGTGCAGAAAAACTTTTGAAAAAATTCAACACCCATTTATGATAAAAGCCCTCCAGAAAGTAGGCATAGAGGGAAATTACCTCAACATGATAAAGGCCATATATGACAAACCCACAGCCAACATCGTTCTCAATGGTGAAAAACTGAAACCATTTCCACTAAGATCAGGAACAAGACAAGGTTGCCAACTCTCACCACTATTATTCAACAGAGTTTTGGTAGTTTTAGCCCCAGCAATCAGAGAAGAAATAGAAATTAAAGGAATCCAAATAGGAAAGAAGTAAAACTGTCACTGTTCGCAGATGACATGATACTACACATAGACAGTCCTAAAGATGCCACCAGAAAACTACTAGAGCTAATCAATGAATTTTGTAAAGTTGCAGGATACAAAATTAATGCACAGAAATCTCTTGCATTCCTATGCACTCACAATGAAAGATCAGAAAGAGAAATTAAGGAAACAATCCCATTCACCACTGCAACAAAAAGAATAAAATACCTAGGAATAAACCTGCCTAAGGAGACAAAAGACCTGTATGCAGAAAACTCTAAGACACTGATAAAAGAAATTAAAGATGATACAAACAGCTGGAGAGACATACCATGTTCTTGGATTGGAAGAATCAACATTGTGAAAATGACTATACTACCCAAAGCAATCTGCAGATTCAATGCAATCCCTATCAAACTACCAATGGCATTTTTCACAGAACTAGAACAAAAAATTTCACAATTTGTATGGAAAGACAAAAGACCCCAAATAACCAAAGCAATCTTGAGAAGGAAAAACAGAGCTGGAGGAATCAGGCTCCCAGACTTCAGACTATACTACAAAGCTACAGTAATCAATACAGCATGGTACTGGCACAAAAGCAGAAATATAGATCAGAGGAACAGGATAGAAAGCCCAGAGATAAACCCATGCACATATGGTCACCTTATCTTTGATAAAGGAGGCAAGAATATACCATGGAGAAAAGACAGCCTCTTCAATAAGTGGTGCTGGGAAAACTGGATAGCTACATGTAAAAGTATGAAATTAGAACACTTCCTAACACCATACAGAAAAATAAACTCACAATGGATTAAAGACCTAAATGTAAGGCCAGACACTATCAAACTCTTAGAGGAAAACATAGGCAGAACACTCTATGACATAAATCACAGCAAGATCCTTTCTGACCCAGCTCCTAGAGAAATGGAAATAAAAACAAAAATAAATAAATGGGACTTAGTGAAACTTAAAAGCTTTTGCACAGCAAAGGAAACCATAAATGAGACAAAAAGACAACCCTCAGAATGGGAGAAAATATTTGCAAACAAAGCAACTGACAAAGGGTTAATCTCCAAAATATACAAGCAGCTCATGCAGCTCAATATCAAAAAAATGAACAACCCAATCCAAAAATGGGTAGAAGACCTAAATAGACATTTCTCCAAAGAAGATATACAGATGGCCAACAAACACATGAAAGGATGCTCAACATCACTAATCATTAGAGAAATGCAAATCAAAACTACAATGAGGTATATCACCTCATACCAGTCAGAATGGCCATCATCAAAAATCTACAAACAATAAATGCTGGAGAGGGTGTGGAGAAAAGGAAACCCTCTTGCACTGTTGGTGGGAATGTAAGTTGATACAGCCACTATGGAGAACAGTATGGAGGTTCCTTAAAAACTAAAAATAGAACTACCATATGACCCAGCAATCCCACTACTGGGCATATACCCTGAGAAAACCATAATTCAAAAAGACACATGTACCCCAATGTTCATTGCAGCAATATTTACAATAGCCAGGACATGGAAGTAAGCTAATTGTCCATCGACAGATGAATGGATAAAGAAGATGTGGCACATATATACAATGGAATATTACTCAGCCTTAAAAAGAAATGAAATTGAGTTATTTTTAGTGAGGTGGATGGACATAGAGACTGTCATACAGGGTGAAGTAAGTCAGAAAGAGAAAAACAAATACCATACACTAACACATATATATGGAATCTGAAAAAAAAAAAAAAATATATATATATATATATATTGTTCTGAAGAACCTAGGAGCAGGACAGGAATAAAGACGCAGACATAGAGAATGGACTTGAGGACACAGGGAAGGTGAAGGGGAAGGTGGGATGAAGTGACAGAGTGGCATGGACATATATACACTACCAGATGTAAAATAGATAGCTAGTGGGAAGCAGCTGCATAGCTCAGGGAGATCAGCTTGGTGCTTTGTGTCCACCTAAAGGGCTGGGATAGGGAGGGTGGGAGGGAGACGCAAGAGCGAGGAGATATGCGGATATATGTATACATATAGCTGATTCACTTTGTTATACAGCGTCAAGTAACACAACATTGTAAAGCAATTATACGCCAATAAATATGTTAAAAATAAAATAAAATATTTTTTATAAAGGCATGAAAGACAAAAAAGAATGAGTAACTGTCACAGGTTTGGGGAGACTAAGGAGACAGGAAAACTGAATACAATGTGGGATTATGGATTGGATCTTAGAACAAAGAAAGAACTTTAGTGGGAAAACTGCTAAAATCCAAATAAAGTCTGTAGTTTCCTTAATAGTATTGCACCAATGTTAATTTCTTGGTATTGGTGATTGTGTATTGGTTTGCAGATTGTCAACATTAGAGGAAACTGAGGGAAATGTAGAGAGGTGCTCTCTGCACTATTTTTGCAATCTTTATGTAAGACTAAAATTATTTCAAAATAAGAAGTTTTTAAAAATTAGCTTACCTAAATATATCTGTTCTCTTATCACTAAATGTTGCATTGAATGGCATTGAAATGAATTAAATTCCAAGAGTCAAAGATAGAGGAGGAAATGCTATGAAGGTGAAAGTAAAGACAACTGTATGTCCCCGGAACTGAAACCATAGGAAAGAATCCCAAAAGATGGTGTCAGGCAGTGTCAAGGATGGGATCCCAGATTAAGCCTAAACTGTATCCCACCAAAGAGCTTTAGAGTTTGCCAGGCATCTTTAGTAGACTGTGGAACCTTGTCTTTTTTTTTTAATATTTATCTATCTATCTACCTACCTATCTATCTATCTATCATATATCTATCTATCTATTTAGGCTGCACCAGGTCTTAGTTGTGGCATGTAAGATCTTTTTGTTGTGGCATTCAGACTTCTTAGTTGCAGCCTGCGGACTCTTAGTTGCAGCATGCATGAGAGATCTAGTTGCCCAACCAGGGATGGAACCAGGGTCCCCTGCATTAGGAGCGCAGAGTCTTACCCACTGGACCACCAGGGAAGTCCCAGAGCTGTGTCTTTTAGAAAAACATTTACATTAGGGACTAAGGAAATTCTGGAAGAGAACTTATTCAAGGCAGTGTTTCTAACTTCACTTACTCTGCACATCATTGCTACAATTTTTTTCTCCTCTTCACTTTTTTAAAAATTTTATTTTTTTTGTTGAAGTATAGTTGCAGTACAATATTATATGTTATAGGTATACAATATAGTGATTCACAATTTTTAAAGGTTATATTCCATTTATAGTTATTAAAAAATATTGTCTATATTCCCTGTGTTGTACAGTATGTCCTTGAGCTTATTTTATACCTAATAGTTTGTACCTCTTATGCCCCTTCCCCTATATCATCCCTCCCCCCTCCCCTCTTCCCACTGGTTACCACTGGTTTCTTCTCTATATCTGTGTCACCACCTGAATTATTGTTTGCTCAGTATTTTTCTAACATTGATTTTGAAATAACTTAACTTGCTCTTATTCTTACGCTACTTAAAATTATCTCACACCTCACCACTTATCCACATACTTCAATAGAAGTACAGCTGAGTCTTAGAGTTTGTGAAAGGATGTTGCAAATAATGATGAAATTGTTGGGACTATTTTCCATACAACACATCACACACACACATACACACACACTCACATACACACACACACACACACACACACACACACACACACACACACACACCACTATCTCAGCCTAAACAGAAGGAAACAGAGAAGGAGAGCCAGGCAATCTTGCTGCTTTGGCATGGAAAATTCCACGGCTCTGCAGCTCTGAGGGATCCAGAGAACATAAGGTAGCTCTAGAACCTCAAGGATGTAGAATATCAGGAGTAGAGATGATGGTACCCTGGGGTGGTAGAGATAGTGAATGATGGAGGAGTGGTGATGGCACTCAGCCAGCAGAGGAAGACAGAACCAGAGGTGGGATCCAATGCCCCTGTGTCTGGAAGCATTCAGCGTTGCCCAGCGAATAGACAAAAAGATTTCTTGTAATTGCCAATAGAACCACGCAGCTCTAAGGCCCTCTCAGGTAGTTGTGTGTGTTGGAAACTGCACTGAATAGACTGGGGAAGGAATGAGAAAAGCAATTATATCACAAAGAGGCAGAACGAACTTGTATCATGAGTGTATGTGCAATATGTTTGGGGACCCTGAGAAATAACTCGGGGCCAATGGGATGACTTAATATGCATGGAGGTCCTTTATGAGAACTTGAGGGTAGAAGCCAATGAAAATTAACCACACATGGAGTAGCTGCAATATACGGTTATGGGAGTGTAAATTGATAAAGTCATTCTACAAACATCTGGCAGTGCTTAGTGAAATAAAGTGTGGGAACATCTTATGATCCCTTAATATGAGAAAAATTCCTACACAGTCTTACAGGAGAAAATGTTTATTACAGCTTGGTTTGTAATAGCACAAATTTGAAAGCAATCTAGGCATTCATTGCTAGATTATTGGATAAGTATAGTAGGCACATACCATGGAATATTGGGCAGCAATCAGAACAAGGAATTACATGTGTATAACAGCACATGGTTTGAGCTCAAAAACATCGAGTTGAGGGAAAATTCAAAAAAAAGTAATGCAATAGCTAACACATATGTAACACTTACTACATGTCAGGTACTATTTCAAGCACTTTACATTTATTAACCCGTTTGCTCCTTGCAAAAACCCTATGAGGCTATATATGAGAAATTAAAGCATAGAGAGATTGTGACTTGTCCAAGATAAAATAGTTAATAAATGGTAAAGAAAACATTTAGAACCAGGCCATCCCATCTACCTTAAAATCCATGCTCTTAACCACTACAGGATCTTGGTATCTTCTATCAGTAAAAAATAGGAAGCGACTTTGAGCTGAATGTACTATTGTAACTTAAAAACACATATATCCCAGAATTAAAGTATTCATGTAACAAAGATACATACATTTCCAAGAATATGTAATAACAAAAAAAATAGTAGAATGAATATGCCTATTTGGGGTAAAACAGGTGAGGGTGAGAGGGAAGAATAGGATCAAAAGAGGAGACTAAATAGAATGAAATAAATAAATAAACAACATAAAATAGGAGTAAGGCTAAGAACTGACAAGGCAGATGGGAGAGTTCAGAGGAACTAAGGGGGCCAATGCTGGAAGCACTGGCAGAGTCCAGGCTGAGAGAAAAACAAGGGAAGCCTGAGACTAATTGTCTACCATGTAAATTAAGATGTACTCAGTAACTGCAGGAAGCATTATTCCAACAGAGATTCTTTCCCATGGTTGGTAATTACTGTATAATATTCATTAAATTACTTGTCCACGTATTCACCAAAGCTGAATATTTTTTTAATTGAAACAATTAACATATGACATTGTATTAGTTTTAGGTATACAATGATTTGAGATATATATATATATTGTTAAATGATGACCAAAAAATTTTATTTAATATCTATCACTATCACAAATAGCTACAGGTTTCTTTCCCTGTGATGAGAACTTTTAAGATCTACTCTTTTAGCAACTTTCAGATATACAGTACATTATTATTAATTATGGTCGCCTTGCTGTACGTAACATCCCACGACTTGTTTATTTTATAACTAAAGTTTGTACCTTTTAACTCCCTTCACCCATTTTGCCCACCTCCCCCCCACTTCCCCACCTCCTGCCTCTGGCAACCACCAATCTGTTCTCTTTATCTATGAGTTCAGGTTTTTTATTTATTTATTTATTTATTTTATTTATTTTTATTTTTGGCTGTGTTGGGTCTTCGTTGCTGCACACGGGCTTTCTCTAGTTGCGGCGAGCGGGGGCTACTCTTTGTTGCGATGCGCAGGATCCTCATTGCAGTGGCTTCTCTTGTTGCAGAGCACAGCCTCTAGGCACGTGGGCTTCAGTAGTTGTGGCTCACGGGCTCTAGAGTACAGGCTCAGTAGTTGTGTCTTACAGGCTTAGTTGCTCCGCGGCATGTGGGATCTTCCCAGACCAGGGCTCGAACCCATGTCCCCTGCATTGGCAAGTGGATTCTCAACCACTGCACCACCAGGGAAGCCGATGAGTTCAGTTTTTTTAGAGTTCACATATAAGTGAGATCATACAGTATTTGTCTTTCTCTGTTTGACTTATTTCATCCATGTTAATGCAAATGGCAGGATTTCCATCCTTTTTACAGCTGAATGATATTCCACTATATGTATATAATCACATATATATAATATTATATATATATATATGTATATCACAATTTCTTTATCCATTCACCCATCGATAGACATTTAAATTTTTTATTCTTTTCCATTATGGTTTATTACAGGATGTTGAATATAGCTCCCTGTGCTATACAATAGGACCTTGTTGTTTATCCATTCTATACATAGTAGTTTGCATTCTGGTAGTCCCAAACTCCCAATCCAACCCTCTCCCACCCCCATCCCCCTTGGCAAGCACAAGTCTGTTGTCTGTGGATAGACAGTATTCTTTCCATATCTTGGCTATTGTAAATAATGCTGCTATGAATATGGGGGTGCAGATATCTTTTTGAGATAGTGATTTTGTTTCCTTCGGATAAATACCCATAAGTAGAATTGCTGGATCATGTAGTAGTTCTATTTTTAATTTTTTGAGAAACCTCCATACTGTTTTCCATAGTGCCTGTACTAATTTACATTGTTACCAATAGTGCACAAGGGTTCCCTTTTCTCCACGTCCTTTGCCAACGATGCTTGTTATTTCTTGCCGTTTTAATAATAACCATTCTAATAGATGTGATGTAATATCTCATTGTGGTTTTGACTTGCATTTCCCTGATCGTTAGTGATGTTGAGCACCTTTTCTTGTACCTATCAGCCATTTACATGTCTTCTTTGGAAAAATGTCCGCTTAGTTCCTCTGCCCATTTTTTCATCAGATTGGGTTTTTTGCAATTGAATTGTACAGGTCCTTTATATATTTTGGATATTAATTTCTTATCAGATATGTGATTTGCAAATATTTTCTCCCATCCCATTGGTTGCCTTTTCTTTTCATTAATGGTGTCCTATGCTGTGCAGAAGATATTTTAGTTTGATGTAGTCCCACTTGTTTATTTTTACTTTTGTTGCCTTTCCTTTTGGTGTCAAATTCAAAACATCATTGCCAAAATCAGTGTCAAGGAGCTTCCCCCCCATGTTTTCTCCTAGGAGTTTTATGGTTTCAAATGAAGGCAAAGCAGAATACTTCAACACCAAAATTTAGTCATAATAGTGCCCCATATTCTACACCTTTGACCTACTAATCCTCTTTGTTCTCTATGTCAAGGATTAAATAATAGCTTTTTAATCTTGTATCCAGTTTATACTGAATCTTTCTGATAGGAATAAGCACAGCAAAGTAAAACTGATGAGTCATATTATGCATTTAACATTTACTAATGACTCTAAAGTACTGGAAATATTTTAAATGTCTTTAAAAAATAGATCAGCAAAATTTCACGCAAGAAGATTGGTTACCATTTGTACAAAGAAAATTGTAGACACAAAAGAAAACTGACAGTAGTGGAAATTTTAATCTCTAATATCAGACTAATGGATGAATTTAATCTTTGTTGTAACATTTATGCAGAAATTGTTTTCAACTTAAATGGTTTCATTAAAATAAAAATAAAATGGAAATTTTTTGAAATGGCTTATCCCTGCTATGTAGAAAAGTGATTAAGTGATTTAATTATAGTTAGCCCCAGGAAATTCTTTCTCAGTGAAAATCCACCCATGCTGGTGTAATACTGATTTAATGTATCTGTCGTAACAGGAAATCAACTCTGCTTAGGGTCGCAATTAGGGTATACATCAGGTTCTCATGCCCTCTTTGCAAACATTAGGCTGACATCCTACACCACAGCCATTTGGAGGTGAGGTAGGGCAGACAAGCCCATCCAAAAATCCAATTAAATTTTTATTTCAGAGCAGTACCTGCTGGCTAAGGGGAGCAGAGACTCTGTGCAGGAAATGTTTCTTGATCTGGGCCTTAAAAAATGAATTAAGATTTTAACGGGTAGGGACCATGGGTCATGGGAGCAGGCATTCTAGCTAGTGGGTACAGTCTGAGAAAATTAATATAGCGGGGAATATATAAGGACAGAATGATCAAAAAAATCCAAAGGTGACGTTTTGGGCTTGACCATAGGGTTTATGTAGAGAAATAGTAGAACATGTAGCTGGAAAGTTGAGCTTGACCCAAACTTTGGAAAATCTTGAAAACCAGGCCGTGTGGTCAGATTATTAGGTAAACCATTAAACTATCCCAGGTTTTTGTTTGTTTGTTAATCGAAAACTTGATGAAAATTAAAAGAAACCTTCAAAATCCTGGAAGATTTAGGAAAAAGTATTAGGAATGCTGCATTAAAAGACAGGAACCAATGGTGTAATTTTTTTAATGTTTTTTTATTGCGGTAAAAGTCACATAATATTAAACATACTATTTTAACCATGTTTAACTGTACAGTTCAGTGGTGCTAAGTACGTACACATTGTTGTACAACTCTCACCATCACCCATCTCCCTAATTTTTCACCTTCCCAACTGAAACTCTGTCCCCCTTAAACACTAACTCCTCATCCCCTCTCCCCACCCCCTACCCCCGAGTCCCTGGCATCTACCAATGTACTTTCTGACTCTGAATTTGACTATTCTAGGCACCTCGTTTTGCACTTACTGTACATCCTTATAAAATATCACCCTGGAAAAAGGGAGTCCTTGTAAGGCACTCGTTCGGAGAATTGTTACCCTCTCCCAACAAATAGAATAAGTTTATGGCTTAGAATCCAGCCCAGTTTTCTGACTCTGCTCCAGCACAGCTGCTCCCCTACCTTCAGCGCTATGATCGCAGGACTTGGGACTTTTGTCGGTGGCTGTCACGTCAGGCTCAGGGCTCTTCCTCTCTTCTGTTGCACCAAGACAGCTGTGATTGTAGTGAAAAGAAGAAGCCTGGAGAGAGGACAGCGTTTGCTTCTCAGTTCAGCCACTCCAGAGTCTTTTAACCTGGGCAACGGCCTTAGCCCCAGGGGCTTCGTGATCTTTCCCTGCAAGGTGAAGAACTTGACCTTAGCTCACGTCTAAGTTGCCTTCAAGTTTCGGCTGTTCATGTCTCTAAGACATTCCTTTAATAAGCTACTCCAGCATTTTCAGAACCGCTTTCTTCAGAGCAATGCAAAAAGTTCTTAACAACAGGTATTAAGAGATCAATGGACAGGACAAAAATTATAAGTACATAAAGCAAAAGTAGTTCTTTCTATATTCAGCTTAAAACGCAGACTTTACTAATTCGCCGAAGTTACCTTGACCAAATTATTTAATCTCCTAAACCTTAGTTTCTACATTTATGAAGTAATATTTTTGTGAAGATTAAACATGATAATGTTAACAAAGATGACATAAAAAGAGCTCACTAAACAGGGAAATATAATAATAATGTTAAACCTACAGAAAATATTGACCAAAAAATAAAGGGAAACCTACCTTAAGAAACTGGCTGACTTGGGAAACTCACCTGCTAAGATTTGCCTTCATCTAATTAAGTGATTCTCAATATTGACTTCATGATGGAATCACTGAGGAGTTTTTAAAAACTGCCAATCCCGAAGCCCCACCCAGATACAATAAATAAAAATGTCTGGCTCACTTAGGCGAGGAGATGTGCTGGAAAGCTGAGCTTCTCAGACAGCTTGAGAGCTTTCAAATTTCAAGGTCCAGACATAATTTAAACTTTAGAAGCTCAAATCTAATCGGTTGCCTCCTCCGATTAATAGCTGAAATTTATAGACCTAGACTAGTTTATAGGCAAATTCATAATACATTTCATATAGTGAAAAACCCTTCAGGAAAGCAGTGATTTTCCCCAAAACCTGTTCTGAATATTCATAGATAATTTCCATTTCAAATATGCTGATAAATGTCCAAATTTGGAGCTTGGAATCTATTGTCATCTAGCTCAGACCTAAAGGCAGAAAGCAGGCCCAAATGATAGATGATGGCAAGATTAATATCAGTGAACCACACTGGATGGTTTTGTTATCTCTGTTGGGTCACTAGTATGCGATCTGATAACAGGATATGGAATAACATAGAAAAAAGCTTTAACATTTTTTATTCTCAGTATAAAATTTAGGCTTTTTTTTCTCAGTTCGATAAAGACATTTTACATTTAGAAGGTTTTATAATTCTTAAAAATATTCTTTAAAATAGCACTATTAGGAAACTGATTGTTGTAAATGTTAAATTTCATTTCATATATAGTTGGCATTGGAAGTCTAGCCTTTACTTGGATGTATACTGTAGATTTTTAACAAAGCAAGTTCTACATTTATTATGTTTAGTGTGATTTGAAATACCCTCTTTCATGTTTTAAATAAAGTGAAATTTATGTATGTTTTGTACATAGACATACATGATTATGTTAACAGGCTTTAAGATTTAAAGATTCTTTTTTAATTTAATTTAATTTTTTTTATACAGCAGGTTCTTATTGGTTATCTATTTTATACATATTAGTGTATACATGTCAATCCCACTCCCCCAATTCATCCCACCATCACCACTACACCCCCGCTTTCCACCCTTGGTGTCCATTTGTTTGCTCTCTACATCTGTGTCTCTATTTCTGCCTTGCAAACTGGTTCATCTGTACCATTTTCCTAGATTCCACATATATGCGTTAATATGCGATATTTGTTTTTCCCTTTCTGACTTACTTCACTCTGTATGACAGTCTCTAGGTCCATCCACGTCTCTACAAATGACCCAATTTAGTTCCTTTTTATGGTTGAGTAATATTCCATTATATATATGTACCATGTCTTCTTTATCCATTCATCTGTCGATGGGCATTTAGGTTGCTTCCATGACCTGGCTATTGTAAATAGAGCTGCAATGAACATTGGGGTGCATGTGTCTTTTTGAATTATGGTTTTCTCTGGGTATATGCCCAGTAGTGGGATTTCTGGATCATATGGTAATTCTATTTTTAGTCTTTTAAGGAACCTCCATACTGTTCTCCATATTGGCTGTATCAATTTACATTCCCACCAACAGTGCAAGAAGGTTCCCTTTTCTCTACACCCACTCCAGCATTTGTTGTTTGGAGATCTTCTGATGATGCCCATTCTAACTGGTGTGAGGTGATACCTCATTGTAGTTTTGATTTGCATTTCTCTAATAATTAGTGATGCAGAGCAGCTTTTCATGTGCCTCTTGGCCATCTGTATGTCTTCTTTGGAGAAATGTCTATTTAAGTCTTCTGCCCATTTTTTGACTGGGTTGTTTGTTTTTTTAATATTGAGCTGCATGAGCTATTTATATATTTTGGAGATTAATTCTTTGTCCTTTGATTCATTTGCAAATATTTTCTCCCATTCTGAGGGTTGTCTTTTCATCTTGTTTATAGTTTCCATCACTGTGCAAAAGCTTTTAAGTTTCATTAGGTCCCATTTGTTTATTTTTGTTTTTATTTCCATTACTCTAGGAGGTGGGTCAAAAAAGATCTTGCTGTGATTTATGTCAAAGAGTGTTCTTCCTATGTTTTCCTCTAAGAGTTTTATAGTGTCTGGCATTACATTTAAGTCTTTAATCCACTTTGAGTTTATTTTTGTGTATGGTGTTAGGGAGTGTTCTAATTTCATTCTTTTACATGTAGCTGTCCAGTTTTCCCAGCACCACTTATTGAAGAGACTGTCTTTTCTCCATTGTATATCCTTGCCTCCTTTGTCATAGATTAGTTGACCATAGGTGCATGGGTTATCTCTGGTCTTTCTATCCTGTTCCATTGATCTACATTTCTGGTTTTGTGTCACTACCAAATTGTCTTGATTACTGTAGCTTTGTAGTATAGTCTGAAGTCAGGGAGTCTGATTCCTCCAGCTCCATTTTTTTCCCTCAAGATTGCTTTAGCTACTCAGGGTCTTTTGTGTCTCCATACAAATTTTAAGATTTCTTTTGTTCTAGTTCTGTAAAAAATGCCATTGGTGATTGGATAGGGATTTCAATGAACTTGTAGATTGCTTTGGGTATTTTAGTCATTTTCACAATATTGATCCTTCCAATCCAAGAACATGGTATATCTCTCCATGTGTTTGTGTCATCTTTGATTTCTTTCATCAGTGTCTTATAGTTTTCTGAGTACAGGTCTTTTACCTCCTTAGGTAGGTTTATTCCTAGGTATTTTATTTTTTTGTTGCAATGGTGAATGGGATTGTTTCCTTAATTTCTCTTTCTGATCTTTCATTGTTAGTGCATAGGAATGTAAGAGATTTCTGTGCATTAGTTTTGTATCCTGCAACTTTACCAAATTCATTGATTAGCTCTAGTAGTTTTCTGGTGGCATCTTTAGGACTGTCTATGTGTAGTATCATGTCATCTGCAGACAGTGACAGTTTTACTTCTTCTTTTCCAGTTTGTATTCCTTTTATTTCTTTTTCTTCTCTGATTGCTGTGGCTAGGACTTCCAGAACTATGTTGAATAATAGCGGTGATAGTGGACATGCTTGTCTTCTTCCTGAGCTTAGAGGAAATACTTTCGGTTTTTCACCATTGAGAATGATGTTGGCTGTGGGTTTGTCATATATGACCTTTATTATGTTCAGGTAGGTTCCCTCTGTGCCCATTTTCTGGAGAGTTTTTATCATAAATGGGTGTTGAATTTTGTCAAAAGCTTTTTCTGCATCTATTGAGATGATCATATGGTTTTTATTCTTCAATTTGTTAGTATGGTGTATCACACTGATTGATTTCTGTATATTGAAGAATTCTTGCATCCCTGGGTTAATGCCACTTGATAATGGTATATGATCCTTTTAATTTGTTGTTGGATTCTGTTTGCTAGTATTTTGTTGAGGATTTTTGCATCTATATTCATCAGTGATATTGGTCTGTAATTTTCTTTTTTTGTAGTATCTTGGTCTGGTTTTGGCCTCAGGGTGATGGTGGCTTCGTAGAATGAGTTCGCGAGTGTTCTTCCCTCTGCTATATTGTGGAAGAGTTTGAGAAGTATGGGTGTTAGCTCTTCTCTAAATGTTTGATAGAATTCACCTGTGAAGCCATCTGGTCCTGGACTTTGTTGGAAGATTTTGAATCACAGTTTCAATTTCATTACTTGTGATTGGTCTGTTCATATTTTCTGTTTCTTCCTGGTTCAGTCTTGGAAGATTATACCTTTCTAAGAATTCGTCCATTTCTTCCAGGTTGTCCATTGTATTGGCATAGAGTTGCTTGTAGTAGTCTCTTATGATGCTTAGTATTTCTGCAGTGTCCATTGTGACTTCTCCTTTCTCATTTTTAATTTTATGGATTTGAGTCCTTTCCCTCTTTTTTTATTTTTTTTAACATGTTTATTGGAGTATAATTGCTTTACAATGGTGTGTTAGTTTCTGCTTTTTAAGAAAGTGAATCAGGTATACATATACATATATCCCCATATCTCATCCCTCTTGCGTCTCTCTCCCTCCCACCCACCCTATCCCACCACAAAAATGCAACCCTCAGAATGGAAGAAAATATTTGCAAATGAAGCAACTGACAAAGGATTAATCTCCAAAATTTACAAGCAGCTCATGCAGCTCAATATCAAAAGAACAAACAACCCAATCCAAAAATGGGCAGAAGACCTAAATAGACATTTCTCCAAAGAAGATGTACAGATTGCCAACAAACACATGAAAGAATGTTCAACATCATTAATCACTAGAGAAATGCAAATCAAAACTACAATGAGATATCACCTCACACTGGTCAGAATGGCCATCATCAAAAAATCTACAAATCATAAATGCTGGAGGGGGTGTGGAGAAAAGGGAACCCTCCTACACTGTTGGTGGGAATGTAAATTGATACAGCCACTATGGAGAACAGTATGGAGTTTCCTTAAAACCTAAAAATAGAACTCCCTCTTTTTCTTGATGAGTCTGGCTAAAGGTTTATCAATTTTGTTTATCTTCTTTAAGAACCAGATTTTAGTTTTAGTGATGTTCACTATTGTTTTCTTTGTTTCTATTTCATTTATTTCTCTTCTGATCTTTATGATTTCTTTCGTTCTACGAACTTTGGGTTTTGTTTGTTCTTCTTTCTCTTGTTGCTTTGGGTGTAAGGTTAGATTGCTTATTTGAGATTTTTTCTTGTTTCTTGAGGTAGGATTGTATTGCTATAAACTTTCCTCTTAGAACTGCTTTTGCTGCATCCCATAGGTCTTGTTGTCATTTGTCTCTGGTAATTTTTGATTTCATCTTTGATTTCTTCAGTGATCTCTTGGTTATTTAGTAATGTATTGTTTAGCCTCCATGTGCTTGTGTTTTTTACGTTTTTTTCCCTGTAATTCATTTCTAATCTCATAGTGTTGTGGTCAGAAAAGATGCTTGATATGATTTCAATTTTCTTATATTTTCCGAGGCTTGATTTGTGACCCAAGATGTGATCTATCCTGGAGAATGTTCCTTGCACAGTTGAGAAGAGAGTGTAATCTGCCATTTTTGGATGGAATGTCCTATAAATATCAATTAAATCTATCTGGTCTATTGTGTCATTTAAAGCTTGTGTTTCCTTATTAATTTTCTGTTTGGATGATCTGTCCATTGATGTGAGGTGTTAAAATCCCCCACTATTATTGTGTTACTGTCAATTTCCTCTTTTATTGCTGTCAGCATTTGCCTTATGTATTGAGTAGCTCCTATGTCGGGTACCTATATGTTTATAATTGTTATATCTTCTTCTTGGATTGATCCCTTGATCATTATGTAGTGTCCTTCCTTGTCTCTTGTATCATTCTTTATTTTAAAGTCTATTTTGTCTGATATGAGAATTGCTACTCCAGCTTTCTTTTGATTTCCATTTGCATGGAATATCTTTTTCCATCCCCTCACTTTCAGTCTGTATGTGTCCCTAAGTCTGAAGTGGGTCTCTTGTAGACAGCATAGATATCGGTCTTGTTTTTATATCCATTCAGCAAGCCTATGTGTTTTGGTTGGAGCGTTTAATCCATTCACATTTAAGGTAATTATCGATATGTATGTTCCTATGACCATTTTCTTAATTGTTTTGGGTTTGTTTTTGCAGGTCCTTTTCTTCTCTTGTGTTTCCCACCTAGAGAAGTTCCTTTAGCATTTGTTGTATAGCTGGTTTGGTGGCGCTGAATTCTCTTAGCTTTTGATTATCTGTAAAGCTTTTGATTTTTCCATTGAATCTGAATGAGATCCTTGCAGGGTAGAGTAATCTTGGTTGTAAGTTCTTCCCTTTCATCACTTTATATATATCATGCCACTCCCTTCTGGCTTGTAGAGTTTCTGTTGAGAAATCAGCTGTTAACTTTATGGGAGTTCCTTTGTATGTTATTTGTCGTTTTTCCCTTGTCGCTTTTAATAATTTTCTTTGCCTTTAATTTTTGTCAGTTTGATTACTATTTGTCTCGGCGTGTTTCTCCTTGGGTTTATCCTGCCTGGGACTCTCTGTGCTTCCTGGACTTGGGTGGCTATTTCCTTTCCTATGTTAGGGAAGTTTTCTACTATAATCTCCAAATATTTTCTCTCGTCCTTTCTCTCTCTCTTCTCCTTCTGGGACCCCTATAATGTGAATGTTGTTGCGTTTAATGTTGTCCCAGAGGTCTCTTAGGCTGTCTTCATTTCTTTTCATTCTTTTTTCTTTATTCTGTCCCACAGCAGTGAATTCCACCATTCTGTCTTCCAGGTCACTTATCCGTTCCTCTGCCTCAGTTATTCTGCTATTGATTCCTTCTAGTGTAGTTTTCATTTCAGTTATTGTATTGGTCATCTCTGTTTGTTTGTTCTTTAATTCTTCTAGGTGTTTGTTGTTTAATTCTTCTAGGTCTTTGTTAAACCTTTCTTCCATCTTCTCAATCTTTGCCTCCATTCTTTTTCCGAGGTCCTGGATCATCTTCACTATCATTATTCTGAATTCTTTTTCTGGAAGGTTGCCTATCTCCACTCCATTTAGTTGATTTTCTGGGATTTTATCTTGTTCCTTCATCTGGTACATAGTCCTCTGCCTTTTCACTTTGTCTATCTCTCTGTGAATGTGGTTTTCATTCCACAGGCTGCAGGATTGTAGTTCTTCTTGCTTCTGCTATCTGCCCTCTGGTGGATGAGGCTATCTAAGAGGCTTGTGCAATCTTCCTGATAGGATGCACTGGTAGTGGGTCGAGCTGGGTGTTGCTCTGGTGGGCAGAGCTCAGTAAAACTTTAATCCGCTTGTCTGCTGATGAGTGGGGCTGAGTTCCCTCACTGTTGGTTGTTTGGCCAGAGGTGACTCAGCATTGGAGGCTACAGGCTCTTTGGTGGGGCTAATGGTGGACTCCGGGAGGGCTCAAGCCAATGAGTACTTCCCAGAGTTTCTGCTGCCAGTGTCCTTGTCCCCGCAGTGAGCCACAGCCACCCCCACCTCTGCAGGAGACACTCCAACACTAGCTGGTAGGTCTGGTTCAGTCTCCTATGGGGTCACTGCTCCTTCCCCCTGGGTCCTAATGCACACACTACTTTGTGTGTGCCCTCCAAGAGTGGAGTCTCTGTTCCCCCAGTCCTGTTGAAGTCCTGCAATCAAATCTTGCTATCCTTTAAAGTCTTCAAGGGAATTCCTCCTCTTGTTGCCTGACCCCCAGGTTGGGAAGCCTGACGTGGGGCTCAGAACCTTCAGTGCAGTGGGTGGACTTCTGTGGTATAATTGTTCTCCAGTTTGTGAGTCACCCACCCAGCATTTATGGGATTTGATTTTATTGTGATTGCACCCCTCCTACCATCTCATTGCAGCTTCTCCTTTGCCTTTGGATGTGGGGTATCTTTTTTGGTGAGTTCCAGTGTCTTCCTGTCAATGACTGTTCAGCAGTTAGTTGTGATTCCAATACTCTCACAAGAGGGAGTGAGCGCACATCCTTCTACTCTGCCATCTTGAACCAATCCAATATTTAATGATTTTACATGTCCATAATTATAGTATTTCATGCCAATAAAATTCTCATTAGTGACGATGAGAATTAATAAATAAATAAATAAATAAGGAGTTTGGGATTAACATGTACACACTACTATATATAAAACAGATGAACAATGACCTACTGTATAGCACAGGGAGCTATATTCAATACCTTGTAATAATCTATAATGGAAAAGAATCTGAAAATGAGTACGTGTGTGTGTGTGTGTGTGTGTGTGTGTGTGTGTATATAAAACTGAATCACTTTGCTGTACATCTGAAACTAACACATTGTAAATTAACTATACTTTGATTTAAAAAAGGTTAAAAAAAATACATTTTTGTAGTAATAAGGCCCAAATAACTAAATTAAAGGAAAAAATAGAGAAAAATTTTAATAATTCACATGACTATATCCACTTCAGTTTTGAGAGTATACTAATTGTAATAGTTTATTTTAGTGATAACTTTTGTATGCTGACATAATTTTCACTAAGCATGAGCCATTCCCATTCCTGCTATGAAAGAAAGAATTTTCCATTTTTCCAATGAAATTGCCATCACTCAAAATATTGAACTTCAATTTATCACTATCTGTATTTATTAATGACATATGGTATAATATAACATTATCATTCTCTTCAAAACAATTGATTCTTATTAGGAATTAATTTTCAAATTGCCATTTGGAGATCTTAGACTCTGTCTTCTATAGCATTCTATTAATTAAATTGACCTAACTAAATATATCACTGTCATTCAGCAAAAATCCTGATGTCCTGTCTTGGCAAAGTTTCAAACCATAATACATTTGAAGAATGAAGCAGTTTGCATCTTAAAGAAAGAAATCTTTCACTAAAGATATAGTAAATTTAACATCCTGTGATTATTACAATGGAAATTAGTAGAAAAGATTTTCTTTAATTAAAGAAATAGCACTACTCAATTCTAGCCACAGATCTTTGTCTCATTAATAATGTGACTCTAGAGAGACTACTTAAATTATCTGGACCTCCACTTCCTCTCTCCATCTTTCATATCCTTTCAAGCTTCAATATTCTTTAATTCTTTAATTATTTGTGCTGTCATGTTTATAATCAAGAGAACCAAAAGCTTATTACTACAGTGCAAAATGTGAATTTCTCTTTGGTAATGTGCTGATCTTTAACATGAGAATTTTTGTCTGCCTGGCACTTCTGTTTCTCCATTAAAATGAATAAACTTACTTCCTAGGCTAAATTACTGTTCTGTGATTTGGGACACAAATTTAAGGAGAACTTTCAGCTTCTAAAATAAGAGGCTCCAAATATAATGACCTAAATAAGATAGAAGCTTATTTATCTTTCATATATCATTCCAGCTGGTCTAGGGTTGGGGAGGGGGTTGGACTCTTTTCCACGAGGTCATTCTGGCATCTAGTTTCTTTCCTTCAGGAAATAGTAGTCAATACAAAAAGATAAGAAGAAAGGAAATAAGCAATATACAAATATTAATGAACAGTGAAGTGGTAATGCATGTGGGTCTTTCCCTATCATTCCTGAGAAACTATGACAGTCAACAAACACTGGACAAAGCAATTGTTTCCAAGAATTGAACAACAGATGTACAGGATGTGGTTCTTGAGAGAAAGAAAAAACAAAGTGAGCTCTGCTTTCCAAACTGTGACATAGAGAAATGAAATCCAAAGAGAATGCAGTGGTGTTGGGCTGAGGAAACTGATTGGAGGTTGGGCTTTGAGGGAACTGGACATTGTCGGCAGGGAGAAGGAGAGGATGAGTCCTGGACATCTCTAGAGGGATTCCATTTTGTTCTTAGCCAAATCCTACGTGCTGCGCATACACACAAGTCTCCCTGCGGCCTGGCTTTGAGCTGCTACTGGGGATGAGCAGGAGGCTCTGAGCTAAGCAGAGGTTCTATGAATAATACCTTGGTGGAGACAATTATGTAAATTTACTAAACTATGCAAATTAATTATGAATACATGAAGATGTATACCATGTTTAGAAGAAGATATTAAATTTATTCTCTTCCAATTAACCTATAAATTCAACTTAATTCCAATCAACAGTTTCTTCTAAAACTCACATGGGACAAATTAAAATGTATGCAAACTCAAGATACTCTTTAGAAATGAAAACAAAGAGAGGGCGATCACACCTCAGAGTAGAGAAGACATTATTAAGACACAATAATCAAAAGACATAAAGCAAAGATAGATGAGTTTGACTACATCACAACTCAAAACTTCTGTGGGGCTAAAGAAACTGTAAACAATATTTAAGATCAAGGAAATACCTGAAAAAAATTATCTAGAATATATAGGAACTCTTGGATATCAATAACAAAAAAATACATTAATCTAATGGTAAAACTGAGAAAAATTAGAAAAAGACAATTGGCAGAAGAGGAAATACTAATAGAAAGTAAATATACAAAGAGTTTGTTCAACCTCAACAATAATTAAGGAACTCCATTTTCCCTCCATCAAGTCAAATATAAATAAGTCTTACAGTGTAAAGTGCTGGGGAAGCTATGGGGGAAAGAAATTCTCATACACTGCAGGTGGGAATAAAAATAAGTACAGCCCCTTCAGATGAGAGTTAAGCAGAATGTAATAACATTGAAAATACTCATAACCTGGAACCCCTGCTATTTAATTTCTGGATATTTAACTTCTTCCTCCCCAACCTCCACAAAAATACATATGTGCACAAGGAGACATATCCAAGGGAGTGGATATTTTTTTATACTGCGACATATTTTTAATAGCAAACATAAAGAGGGGAAACTAATCTAATTGGACGTAAAAGCAAGAATGAACAAATTACAGTACCCTTATGATGAAATATTTGTACTAATTAAAAAGAATAAACTAGATCTATCTATTTATATAGTATATATATGTACATGGTTTGAGCTTAACATAAGGGCAGATTATAAAAAGCAAATATGAAACATGTATAGTACACATGTACAAAATATACAGAAAGTGTGTGTATGTGTTTTGTTTGTTTGGTAGGGAATGCAAATGTAAACATCACAGAATTTACTCTAAGGTCAGAAGTGTGGGTAGTGTAGCTAAATCTATAATGTTTCATTTAAGAAAACAAAATACTAAAAGAGATTTGAGGTAAAATGTTGACATTTGTCAATGTTGCATGGAAAAAAAGTACGTAATTGTATATTATTCTTTATCCTCGACTGTTCTTTCTGATATCTTAAAGCTTAAAAAAATCTATGTTTGTTTAACAAGTGACATAAATTTGTGGTGCTGAAAAATAATTGAGGAAATCTTGGGTCATTGCAAATACTATCACAAGTCACAAGTCACTCGGTGGATCTGGGCAGATCACTGTTCACTTTGCTGGTCAGAGACAGCTTTGAAACATCTAGGTTTTCTTTTTATAGAAGAGGTAAATTAGAATGGCTTATGCTTTAGAAAGAGACTTATTGTTGTTTTACCTTAAATGATTCCCTTCAGAAATATTTGTTGGTAACACATAAACTGGAAAGAATTCTTTTGTTCCCTATTATCAGGCAGTGAAGTTTTCCCCAAGAACATTTTGAAACAAAAACCATATATAAGGCCGTGTTTGAATGGCACCGTTAAATTAATCAGTGCTTGGTCTGGTACTTACAGTAATAGTTAAAGCATTCCTCCAAGGCCCATCAAAATAGAGCTGAGATATTATGTTCATTCAAACAAATGTCTTGCAATTTACACCTAATGAAATTCTCTCTAACATTGTTTCTTTCACTCCTCCCTCGTTAATCAATTAAGGGGGAGTAGAATTAAGACAGCAACTCTAGCATAATGTGAGAAATTTTCCCAGCGTTCCTGAACCGGGGAGTAAGCAAATGACACATGGTTTTTCAAATGTGTGCAATATATCAGAAGTGTAGAGAGGAAATTAACGTGAACTTGGGGGAAATATTACAGCTAACGTTGTTCAGTAGCAGACCTTGGATATGTTTTTCCATTTGATTTTGAAATTATTGGTTACATTTATGGACTTTGCCAGTAAAATAATTCCAGTTTTATTACTATCCATATCCTGTGGTTTTATTTCCTAATAAAAATATGTGTAGTGTTAGTGTTGTCCTGAAATGTAATTGATTTCTGAGAGGTATAATTCGCTATCTGGGAAATAGTCTTTTGAATTTCTATAAAATAGCACATGGATGAATGAGATCGTGAGAAAGACGGCAGTGCCAAAAAGTAATAATGGAGATAAAAATGATTTTTCATTATTTTGGTATTGGATAGTTTTGAGTTTAATTTACTTCTTTAAAGCTTTTATTGGAATTGCATATTTCAATAGAAACCTTCAAAAATTAGTTTTGATGTCATGAGATTTTTTTTTTTTTTTCATTTCTCAAATTATTATGCTATCAGTAGTTTTAAGTTGAAACCTCCCTTTTTCTCCAGAAATGCAGACAAGATGTACTTGGGATGAAGTCAGAGGTCATAGGAAATTTAATTGGGCAGTTCTTAAACATGAGAATTCCTGATTTATTTAGAGGCCAGCCATGGGAACATGCTAAAACATCCCAAAGAACTTAAGATATTTACCAAGGGCTTGTGTGAAGGACACGTCCTAAGTATTATGAGAGGCACATAGTCTAAAGATCTAACTGGGGAGAAAAGATGTTTATCAACTCATATTGCAGCCTTCCTTGCCACCGACAGGAAGAGCAAAATGCTCCTCGGCTGCCCTCCTGTACCTGCCCACAAACCCCAGCCCAGCCTTCAATCAGATTCATCAGTCAAGCAAGGCCACTGCTCTCTGCTTGGGTTTCACTTCCCTATGTCACAGTTTGGGAAGTAGACCAGAGGAGAAAGCTCACTTTTTGTGCTTGCTTTCTCTCAAGAACCACACCCTGAACATCTGTTGTCAAATTCTTGAAAACAGTTGCTTGGCGTACTTTGTGCAGTGTTATTGTTGTTTACGGTAGCAGAGTAAATCTGAAATTCATTACTACTTCATGGTCAGAACTGGATGTCTATTCTCTTTCCTTCATATCCGTATACTTCTTTTTTTTTTTTTAAAGGAATTCCTTTATTTTTATTATTTATTTATTTATTTATTTATTTATTTATTTTTGCCTGTGTTGGGTCTTCGTTTCTGTGCAAGGGCTTTCTCTAGTTGCGGCAAGCGGGGGCCACTCTTCATCACGGTGCACGGGCCTCTCACTATCGCGGCCTCTCTTGTTGCGGAGCACAGACTCCAGACGCGCAGGCTCAGTAGTTGTGGTTCACGGGCCCAGTTGCTCCGCGGCATGTGGGATCTTCCCAGACCAGGGCTTGAACCCGTGTCCCCTTCATTGGCAGGCATATTCTCAACCACTGCGCCACCAGGGAAGCCCCCGTATACTTCTTATTTCCTTTTTTGTTATCTCCTCCCACACTAGGGCCTGAGCTACCTGAGGGCTGGGATTGTACATTTGCTTATGAGATAGACCTACAGTCCAGAGAAATGTATATTGAATGAAGCTAAAGGGAACAAAAATTTGGATATTATTGCTGAACAAAGGTTTTTCCAACCCAATATTTTTATTACTTCTTCTGAATAAAGATGACTCACTTTTGGGTCTCTCTTCAGAATAAGAATATAAGTATCAGATGTAACAGTCTCCATACACAGATACATAATTCTTTATCCACCATTCTGAAAACCACTAAAACCCAAAACTTTTTGCAAATTTTGTGCCAAAACTCGTTTGGTAGCAAAACTGGACCTGAACTGACATGAGTGGGCAATGGTGTCTCAGTGCTCCTCCCAGGAATATGCACCAGTGCTGATTATTGGTTTTTTATCTTGTAAATTTTGTAATTATCAGCAGTGCAGAAAATGGAGTTAATGGTGACTATAAAGCATCTTACCAAAGAATATAGCTTGGGAGCTGCCACTGTGTATGACTAAAAGAAAGAGACAAGATGTTGAAGTTTTATGGTGACAGTGACGACAAGAACCACTGAAAACAAGGAAATCATTTCAGAAGTAAAAACCGAAGAGCTTAACTGTGGGTTGATTAAAGGGTCTGACAACAAAAACAAAAAACAAAAAATGCAAGTATGTCACTGGTCAGTTTGCTGGACAAGCAACCAAGCTGAAACATAGGTCATTTCCCATAATATGCTTATCAAAGTTTTTGCCTAAGCAAGTCAAATATACTTACCTTTCTATTCTTCAAAAAATGGAATATTAAGAAAATGTGACATTGTCAAAATCACTATGTAATGTTGACGTTTCAATCTTTAGCAACTGTCATTTTCATGGGGAAATGCCAAACAGTGCCATTCTGGTACTCTATTCTTAGAATTAGGCTAGCCAGATCACACACTACTAGCGTTCCAAAATGTTATTTTTAATACATTTGAGTTAATGAAAATAATACAAAAAGATATCATAAAACAAATAAAAATTGAATCATCAAATCAAATAATAACATGTAAATTTGGACGTTTATATTTACTGTGTATTGAAAATGATTGTGTTGTTATTAAAAGTGGGGATTTTTTTAAGACTGAGCACCTCCCACTTTTCTAGCTTTCTTGTTGGGTCAGCCTATTTCACAGTTAACACAACTAGAGAAACATGGTAGAGAGAGAAGAGAAAGGAAAGAGCTATGAAATTTTTGATAGTTAGTCTGCAATACTGTGAAGCTAAATTGTAATGTTATCATAATGTTCTGGCTAACTTCTTTGAGGAAGGATTGGAGAAGAATTTCAGAAGTTTTGATTTATTCACGCACATGAAACTTGGTTCTTACATCACCTACCTTTTTAATTTATGTCACTATGTCTAATATTATTGGAGATCACAGCAAGTAGAGCATTCTAAAACTTTTTTCCCACACCATATTAAATTTTAAGGAAGTTATCTGATTTTCACTTATTTTGATACAATTTTGTTTGTATAGATGAAGCCATCAAATGGATTGTTTTTCACTTTCTTGAATGGAGAACCAATTTAATAAACCCTGTCTTGATCCAGATTGCTATTTGGAAACCTAGAAAATATTGATTTTTTTTTTTTATTTCTGTAGTATAAATGACAAACTCTGAAAAACATGCCTAATTTCATGGATTGTTTTCTAAATTTATAAAACCTTTCCTTTTATACTTAGTGATTTAATGAAAAATATATAAATCAGTTTCCTCTTTCTCTAAAGAACGTTTACAAATACAAAAAGTATATATTCAAACATAAACAAGATTCCTGTCAGTTGTTTAAATACAATTCCAAATGATTTTTTAAAAGCCGAATGCCTTCTCTATCCGCTGGAAAAAAAAAAAGTAGATTGTAAAAGCTATTAAGAAAACATGAAATACCTATGATAAACCATAATGGAAAAGAACATGAAAAATAATATAGATATATGTATAACTGAGTCACTCTGCTGTACAGCAGAAGTTAAACACAACATTGTAGATCAACTATACTTCAATAAAATTTTTAAAAAAGAAAACATGAAATGATCTTATCCTAAATAATAATAAAAGATATACAGAGATATCACTTTACATTACTAAATTAGCAAGGAAAATTCTAATTTTAAATTTAACTTTGTTGAAAACTAATATACTCCTGTAGTGTTACAGGCTTCCTAGAAACAATAGAACAACAGATAGTGATTCATAAAAATGTTTATATATCAATTATTTAAAATAATGATTGTGAAAAGCATAGTATCATATAAGGTTACTTAGTATATAATGTGAAATGAAAAGATCACAGTAACAAATGTTATGTTCACTATAGTCGAAACGGTAAGTAAAAAAACCAAAATCTTGGTCTCACAGAGAGATTTGAGAAGAGGTTAGAGCCTTGCCTATGGAGAACAGTTAAAGTATAACCTGTGAATTTTCTTTGCATTTTTTTCAAAAGTGGCAAAACGAAATTACTTTTATGCTCTAGGGCCACAGTATCCAATATAGTAGCCACTAGCCAGAGGCAGCTATTGAAGACTTGAAAGGTGGCTACTCCAAACTGAGATATGCTATAAATAAAAAATATACTCTGGATTTCAAAGAGTTAGAATAATAAAAGAATGTAAAATATATGATGAGTAATTCTTATTTTGATTACAAATTCAAATTATAACATTTGGCTATATTGAGTTAAACTATATTATTGAATTATTTATGCCTGTGTCTATGTACTTTTTAAAATGAGACTACTAGGTCGTTTAACATGATCCTGTGATTAAAGAAGGCCCTTACGCAAAGAATTGCATTCTTAAGACAGGAATCCAACAATGATGCAGGTAGATGAAGAAGATTCAGGCAGGGCACTGACAACTTTTACTGGGAGATTGTTTGATGGGATCCACCAATTTTAGTGAGACTACTTTTGGTTGCAAGCAGCATAAAATTCAATACCACTATATTAATTAAAACAGAATGTGCTGGGTTTCCCCGGTGGCACAATGGTTAAGAATCCGCCTGCCAATGCAGGGGACACGGGTTCAAGCCCTAGTCCAGGAAGATCCCACATGCTGCGGAGCAACTAAGCCCATGCGCCACAACTAGTGAGCCTGTACACCACAACTACTGAAGCCCACGTGCCTAGAGCCCATGCTCCGCAATGAGATAAGCCACAGCAATAAGAAGCACACGCACCACAATGAAGAGTAGCCCCCACTCACCACAACTAGAGAAAGCCCACACGCAGCAACAAAGACCCAACACAGCTATAAATAAATAAATAAATATATTTATTTTTAAAAATACAAAATGTGTTGGTTGATGAAACTCAGAAGTGCACAGATATGTCAGGTACCTCTTTTTTTTAAATATAGTTGAAGTACAATATTATGTTAGTTTCAGATGTACTACATAGTAATTTGACATTTACATGCATTATGAAATGATCACCATGGTAAATCTAGTAGCCATCTGTCCCCATACAAAGTTGTTACGATATTATTAATCATATTCCTTATACTGTATTTTACATGCCTGTGGATTATTTATTTTATGACTGGAGGTTTTTAACTCTTAATCCCCTGTACCTAGTTTGCCTCACCCCTTACCACCCCCTCCCTTCTGGAAATCACCCATTTGTTCTCTGTATCTATGAGTCTCTTTTCATTTTGTTTTGTTTGTTTTGTCTTTTAGATTCCACATGTAAGTGAGATGATATGGTACTTTTCTTTCACTGTCTAATTTAGTTCACTTAGCATAATACCCTCTAGGTCCATTCATGTTGTCACAAATGGCAAGATTTCATTTTTTTAATGGCTGAGTAATATTCTGTTATACGTATATATATATATATATATATATATATATATATTCCATTATATATATATATATATATATATATATATATATATACATATATATATTACATTTCCTTTATTTACTCATCTACCAGTGGGCCCTTAGATTGCTTCCATATCTTGGCTTTTATAAATAATGCTGCAATAAACATTAGTGTGCATACATCTTTTCAAATTAATGCTTCTGTTTTATTCAGGTAAATATCTAGAAGTAAAATTGCTGGATCATATGGCGGTTCTACTTTTAATTTTTCGAGGAAACTCCATACTGCTTTCCATAGAGGCTGCACCAATTTACAATCCCACCAACAGTGCATGAAAGTTCTGTCTTCTACACATCCTTGCCAATATTTGTTATTTGTTGTCTTTTTGATGATAGCCATTATGACAGGTGTGAGATGATATTGTGGTTTTGATTTGTATTTTCCTAATGATTAGTGATTTTGAGCATCTCTTCATGTGTCTTTAGGCCATCTGTATATCTTCTTTGGAAAAATGTCTATTCAGATCCTCTGCCCATTTTACAGTCAAGTTGCTTGTCTTTTTGATGTTCAGTTCTGTGAGTTCTTTGTATATTTTATGTATTTACCCTTTATCAACCAAATCATTTGGAAGTATCCTCTCCCACTCAGTAGGCTACTGTTCGTTCTATTGATAGTTTCCTTCTCTGTGCAAAAGCTTTCTTGTTTGATGTAATCCCATTTGTTTGTTTTTTCCTTTTATTGTCCTTGCGTGAGGAGAAAGATCCAAAAAATATTGCTAAGACCTATGTCAAAAAGTGTACTGCTTATGTCTTCTTTTAAGAGTTTTATGGTTTCAGGTCATACATTTAAATCTTTAATCCATTTTGAACTTATTTTTGTATGTGATGTGAGAAAGTGGACCAGTTTGATTCTTTTGCATGTAACTGTTCAGTTTTCCAACACCATTTATTGAAGAGATTATATTTTCGCCATTGTATATTCTTGCCCACTTTGTCATAGATTAATTGATCATATAGCATAGGTTTATTCCAGGGCCCTCTTTTCTATACCATTGATCTATGTGTCTGTTTTTCTGCCAGTACCATACTGTTTTAATTACTGTAGTGTTGTGGTATCATTTGAAACCAAGAAGCATGATACCTCCAGCTTTATTCTTCTTTCTCAAGATTGCTTTGGCTATTCAGAGTCTTTTGTGTTTCCATACAAATTTTAAAACTATTTGTTCTAGTTCTGTGAAAAATTTCATTGGTGTTTTGAGAGTGACTGCATTGAATCTGTAGATTGTCTGGGGTTGTATGGTAATTTTTACAATATTAGTTCTCCCAATACATGAGCACAGTATAACTGTTTGTATCATCTTCGATTTCTTTCACCAGTGTATTATAGTTTTCAGAGAGCAATTCTTTTACCTCTTTGGTTAGATTTATACCTAAGAATTTTATTCTTTTTGATACAATGGTAAATGAGATTATTTTCTTAATTTCCCTTTCTGATAGGTTTTTGTTAGTGTATAGAAACACAATTTACTTTTGTATGTTGATTTTGTATCCTTCAAATTTACTGAATTTGTGTATTACTTGTAACAGTTTTTTGGTGGAGCCTTTAGGGTTTTCTTATATAATAAAATGTCATCTGCAAATTGTGACAGTTTTACTTCTTTCTAATTTGGATGGCTTTTATTTCTTTTTCTTGTCTGATTGCTGTGGTTAGGACTTCCAATTCTATGTTGAATATAAATGGTGAGAGTGGGTATCCTTGTCTTGGTCCTGCTCTTAGATGAAATGTTCTCAGTTTTTGATTGTTGAGTATGATAATTGGCTATAGGTTTGCCATATATAGCCTTCATTATGTTAAGGTGTGTTTCCTCTATACCCACTCTGTTGAATTTTTATCATAAATGGATGTTGAATTTCTGTCAAATACTTTTTCTGCATCTATTGAGAGGATCATATGCTTTTTATCTTTCATTTTGTTAATGTGGTGTATCATGGTGATGGATTTGTGGATATTGAACCATCCTTCCATCTCTGAGATAAATCCCACTTGATCAAGGTGAGTGATCCTTTTAATGTATTGTTGAAATTGGTTTGCTAATATTTTGTTGAGAAATTTTCATCTTTGTTCATCAGTGATACTGGCCTATAATTTTATTTTTTGTGGTGTCTTTGTCTAATTTTTGTATCAGGGTGATGCTGGTCTTATAGAATGAGTTCAAAATCATTCCCTCCTCTTCAGTTGTTTGGAATAGTTTGAGAAGCATAAGTGATAACTCTTCCTTACAATTTGGTCCTGGACTTTTGTTTGTTGGGGTTTTTTTGATTACTGATTCAATTTCATTGTTGATAATTGGTCTGTTGATGTTTTCTATTTATTTCTGATTCATTCTTGGGAAATTGTATGCTTCTAGGAATTTATCCATTTCTTCAAGGTTATCTATTTTATTGGCATATAATTGTTCCCAGTAATCTCTTATGAGTCTTTGTATTTCTGTGGTGTTGGTAGTAACTTGTAAAGTTAGATTGTTTATTTAAGATTTTTCTTGTTTCCTGAGGTAGGCTTATATTGCTATAAACTTCCCTCTGAGAATTGGTTGTACTCTGTTCCATAGATTTGGGATTGTTGTGTTTCCATTTTTACTTGTCTCCAGGTATTTTATTTCCTCTTTGATTTCTTCATTGACCCATTTGTTGTTTGCAAACATGTTGTTTAGAATCCACGTGTTTTGTTATTTTTAGTTTTCTTTTTAATGTAATTGATGTCTAGTCTTATATCATTGTCATTGGAAAAGACGTTTGATATGATTGAAATCTTCTTAAATTTATTGAGTTTTGTTTTGTGGCCTAACATGTGATATATCCTGAAGAATGTTCTATCTGCAGTTTTGGGATGGAATATTCTGTATATCTCTATTAGGTACATCAGATTTAGTGTGTCCTTTAAGACCACTGTTTCTTTACTTATTTTCTGTCTGGATGATCTGTCCATTGGTGTAAGTGAGGTGTTAAAGTTCCCTACTATTATTTTATTACTGTCAGTTTCTCCCTTTTTGTGTGTTAATATTTGCTTTATGTATTTAGGTACTCCTATATTGAGTGCCTATATATTTATAATTGTTATATCTTCTTGTTGGATTGATCTCTCTATTGTTATGTAATGTCCTTTGTCTCTTGTTACAGTATTTGTTTTAAAGTCTATTTTGTCTGATATAAGTATTGCTATCCCAGCTTTCTTTTCATTTCCTTTTCCACAGAATACCTTTTTTCATCCCCTCACTCTCAAGTCTGTGTGTGTCTTTAAAACCAAAATGAGTCTCTTATAGGAGGCATATAGATAGGTCTTGTTTTTTCATCCATTCAGCCACTCTGTGTATTTTGATTGGAGTATTTAGTCCATTTACATTTAAAATGATTATTGATAAGTATATAATTATTGCCATTTTGTTAATTGTTTCTAGTTGTTTTGCAGTTCTTTTTTGTTTCTTTTTACTTTTTTACTCTCTTACCTTGTGGTTTGATGACTATCTTTAGTGTTAATTTTGGATTCCTTTCTCTTTTGTGTGGGTATCTATTATAGGTTTTTGGTTTGTGGTTACCATGAGGATCATATATAACAACATATTTAGATATAGATATAGATGTATATATAGATATAGATGTATATATATATGTGTGTGTGTGTATGTGATTAATTTAAGTTGATAATCTCTTAAGTTAGAATACATTCTAATAGCCCTATATTTTTACTACTCCTCACCATGTTTACTGTTTTTGATGTCATATTTTGCATCTTTTTGTTTTGTCGAGTCCTTAACTACTTATTGTGGATATAGATGATTTAACTCTTTTTGTCTTTTAAACCTTCCTACTATATTTCTAAGTTAGTTGATCTACTAACTTCACCATATATTTACCTTTACCAATGAGATAATTTTCTTATATAATTTTCATATTTCTAGTTGTGGCCTTCTCTTTTCCATTTAAAGAAGTTCCTTTAGCATTTCTTGTAAAGTGCTATTGAACTCTTAGCTTTAGCTGTCTGTAAAACTCTTTATCTCTCCTTGCTGTGCAGAGTATTCTTGGTTATATGTGTTTTCCTTTTATTACTTTGAGTATAAACCCTTCTGGCCTGCAAACTTTCAGCTATAAAGTCAACTCATAGTCTTATAGGCACTCCCTTATACATAACTAATTGCTTTTCTCTTACTGCTTTTAAGAATCTCTCTTTATTTTTAATTTTTGCCATTTTAATTTGGTGTGGACCTCTTTGGGTTGATCTTGTTTGGGACATTATGTACTTTCTGGACCTGGATGTCTGTTTTCAGCTATTATTTTTTCACATAAGTTTTCTGCCCCTTCCTTTCTTCTCCTTCAGGGACACCCAAAATGCAGGGATTAGTATGCTTGATGTGTCCTGGAACTTAAACTATCCTCTTTTTAAAATTCTTTTTTCCTTTGCTATTCAGCTTGGGTGATACAGTATCCACATCGCTGATCTATTCCTTTGTCTGATCTAATCTATTGTTTATTCCTTCTAGTGTATTTTTAATTTCAGTTAATGTATTCTTCAACTTTGTTGGGCTCTTTTATTAACATTTCTAACTCTTTGTTGAAATTCTCGCTGTGTTCATCCAGTCTTCTCCCAAGTTCAGTGAGCATCTTTATGATCATTAACTTGAAACATTATTGGTTAGATTGCTTATTTCCACTTTTTTTTAGTTCCTTTTTTGAACTTTTGCCTTGTTCCTTCCTTTGGAATATATTCCTCTGTCTTCTCATTTTGCCTAGTTCTCTGTGTAGATTTCTATCTATTGCGTCTGTCAGTTATGTTTCCTGATCTTAGAAAAGTGGCCTTATGTAGGAGATGTCCTATGGGATCCAGCATCACTCTCCCTTCTGGTCACCAGAGCTATATGATCTAGGGGTGACCCTCTTTTGGCTGCATGGGCCCTTCTGTTGTAGTGGGGCTGACCACTGTGTGTGTGTGTGCTGACAGGCAGGGCTGGTCCCAGCCCAGTTGGTGCCAGACCCTGCCTTGTGCAGTGGCTGCTGGCCCACTGATGGTCCAGGCATGGCTGGCTATGAAGCCTGGCAGGGGTGGGTAGGGTCTTGAGACTGTTGCCAGCCTACTGGAGGGCAGGTCCTGGCCCCTGCAGAGATGTCTGCATGGCCAGGGACCTGGATCTCAGGGCTGGCACCAATCCATTGCTTGGCAGGTGAGCCCCCAGCACTAATAGGCTAGAGGGAGGATTCCAAAATGACACTTGCCAGCACTGGTGTCCACGTGGTAGAACAAATTCCCTAAATTGGCTGCTGCCAACATCTCCATTCTCAGAGGGAGTCCCAGTTGCCTCCTGCCTTTCCAGAAGGCTCTCCAAAATCAACATGTGGGTCTGACACCAGCTCCTTTCAAACAACTGCCTCTGTATAGGACTCAAGAGAATATGAGATTTTGCAAGAACCCTTTAGGAGTGGAGTCCTTTTTCCCTATATCTCTCCAGCTCTCCCATACTCAAGCCCTGCTAGTTTTCAAAGCCAGGCATTCTTAGGGCTTGTCTTCCCAATGCAGAAACTCCAGGCTGGCATGCTCAAAGTGGGGCTTGGACTCCTCACTCCTTGGGGAGGACCTCTATGATTGTGATATTTCTTCCATTTGTGGATCTCTGACCTGGGGCTATGGGTCCTGACTCTACCATATCTCCACCCCTCCAACCTGTCTCACTGTGGTTCCTTCTTTTTGTCTTTAGTTGTGGAAAATCTTTTCTGCTAGTCTTCAGGTCATTCTCATAGATAGTTGCTTTGTAAGTAGTTCTGATTTTTGTGTGTCTGTGAGAGGTGGTGAGTTCAGGGTCTGTACTCTGCCATCTTGGCCACCTCTAATTCTGACACCTCTTGATGCCACAGCTCAACAATGTCACCAAAATCCAACTTCCTTCTGCATACAATGTTGGCTTCATCCTAACAAAAGTACCCTTGTGGTTCTCCTAATGGCAGCAAGATGGTTGCCAGTAATAATGGGCTTTACTTTTCCTATTTTAAGACCGACACATGAAAGAGTATTTGTCTTTTCTTTTTTTTTTTTCGTTGCTCTCATGGAATGATGAGGAAGTTTCTTTTCCAAAAGATACTAAAAATAAAAAAAAAGCCTCCTTCTATCTCATTAGCCTTAATTGAGTCCCAGTTTCATCTCTAAGCCAATCACTACTGCCTAGTATTAAGATGAGCTGATCGAATTAAGGCAATCAGGGATCCATCTGTATTTGAGAGCTTGGGGCTAGGGGTCAATCCTGCTCAAACTGCACAGAGGGGAAATGCAGAATCATTAAGAAAAAAAAGGAAAATGGATGCTAGGGATGTACCCAACAAATATACACTCTACAGCCTCAGGCATAAACACAGAGGCAAGAATTCTAATGGGAATTTTAATTAACATATTAGCATGAGGAAAAACACCCACAGGGGAAGATAAATACATAAACTTTGTGGGATATTTTTTAAACTTTGTTACTATTACAAGTTCTTTGGTTTTAGTCTCTGGAGTTTTTTTGTTTTATCTTTTGTTTTTGTTTTTGTTTTTTTTTGGTCTCATAGTCTTAGCAATATAACCCTCAAACTCAAGGGCCATAAATGCTCCTTTTTCTCAGTTTCAAGGAAGAAACTAGTGAGAGGATAGTGAGCTGAGGAGCTATGAGGATACAAACCTAAGAAAATATTAGGGGTTTGAAAGGATGAACATTAATCCCCCTCTCCATACTTCTGCTTATCTATCCATGTCTTGGCTAGTTCTTTCCAAGAGAAGTGGGATGAAATTCTGATTTGTCAATGACTGTAACATCACCTGTACCACAAATAACTGGTTGATGTGGTTTCTATATATTAAATGCTGGCACTCTCCAAGTAGGGAGCCCCACATACTTCATTTATTTTTTAAAGTAAGTTGTTAAGGTATTTCTATTCATAATTCAGACTCTATTATTTACTTTATGAACCATCAATAACATAAGTGAAATTTAAGGCTGCAACATAGGGTAACATAATAATTATAACTTATTAGATATAAGTGGGAGTAGGTAGAAATCCTAACTTAAACTATAAGTCTGTGTCAAGTTGTCCATCCTTACTGGCACTGTAAGTTCTTTAGTCCAAGCACTACATTGAAGGCTACTGAATGTTTGTTCAGAAATTTACAAAGGTATTTTGACCTCTTTTGTTATAATTTTTATAAGCAGTCACCTTGCTTGAGAAAGCCAAAAGGAATAAGATTAAGTAGACAAATTTCCACAACAATCTGCAAACAAAAGATGGAGGAATAACTCGAATTCCCAAAGAAAGTGGGGAAATAATTTGAATGACTGAAATGGGGAGTAGCAGATGAAGGGGAAAGAAAATCAAGATTGTACCCTAGAAATGAAAGGGTTCAGAGTTAGAGACAGAGATCAGACAAAGGCGGTTCTGGCAGGTCAACAGTAGAAAAGCACACAGAAAGAGAAGAAAATATGAAAATAATTTTTATCTTGGATTGGTGGTTTTGTTATTGTATTAAATCCATTAATGTCTTGCAAGTGAAATAAAAAAAGGACTTAAACTATATAGTTGAAGCAAAATGAAGTGGTAGGAAGTAGAGTTTCACATTAGGCATTGGCAGATTAGCTTACTTCAGACCAACCATCCCACTAAGAATAACTAATATTGAAAATATATTTTAAAAATCTGTTTGAGAGCTTCAGAAAACTACTATAGTGGATATCATGGTACACTTCCTATACACCCCACTCTGGCACTGAAATACTCACTATCCAAGCTGCTGAGAGTTTTGGCAGCATTCAGCTTTCAACTGAGTCCTTTTCAGGGACTTGTCACCAGCTAAAGAGAACCACCTCATCTCAGGTCATGTCCCTTCCTGGGGTTGGGGAGGGGGTGTGCACCATCCAATGACCAACATGATGAGGGAGTGAAAAGACCCAGCATTCTTTTTTTTTTTAAGTTAATTTGTTTTTGTTAGTTTCTGCTTTATAACAAAGTGAATCAGTTATACATATACATGTATCCCCATATCTCTTCCCTCTTGCGTCTCCCTCCCTCCCACCCTCCCTATCCCACCCCTCTAGCTGGTCACAAAACACCGAGCTGATCTCCCTGTGCTATGTGACTGCTTCCCACTAGCTATCAATTTTACATTTGGTAGTGTTTATATGTCCATATATACACTACCACTCTCACTTTGTCCCAGCTTACCCTTCCCCCTCCCCGTGTCCTCAAGTCCATTCTCTAGTAGGTCTACATCTTTATTCCCAACTTGCCCCTAGGGTCTTCATGACTTTTTTTTTTTTTTTAGATTCCATATATATGTGTTAGCATACAGTATTTGTTTTTCTCTTTCTGACTTACTTCACTCTGTATGACAGACTCTAGGTCCATCCACCTCACTACAAATAACTCAATTTCGTTTCTTTTTAAGGCTGAGTAATATTCCATTGTATATATGTGCCACATCTTCTTTATCCATTCATCTGTGAATGGACACTTAGGTTGCTTCCATGTCCTGGCTATTGTAAATAGAGCTGCAATGAACATTGTGGTGCATGACTCTTTTTGAATTATGGTTTTCTCAGGGTACATGCCCAGTAGTGGGATTGCTGGGTCATATGGTAGTTCTATTTTTAGTTTTTTAAGGAACCTCCATACTGTTCTCCATAGTGGCTGTATCAATTTACATTCCCACCAACAGTGTATGAGGGTTCCCTTTTCTCCACACCCTCTCCAGCATTTATTGTTTGTAGATTTTTTGATGATGGTCATTCTGACAGGTGTGAGATGATATCGCATTGTAGTTTTGTTTTTCATTTCTCTAATGATTAATGATGTTGAGCATTCTTTCATGTGTTTGTTGGCAATCTGTACATCTCCTTTGGAGAAATGTCTATTTAGGTCTTCTGCCCATTTTTGGATTGGGTTGTTTGTTTGTTTTTTTTTGATATTGAGCTGCATGAGCTGCTTGTAAATTTTGGAGATTAATCCTTTGTCAGTTGCTTCATTTGCAAATATTTTCTCCCATTCTGAGGGTTGTCTTTTCATCTCATTTATGGTTTCCTTTGCTGTGCAAAAGCTTTTAAGTTTCATTAAGTCCCTTAGGTCAGTTTATTTTTGTTTTTATTTCTATTTCTTTAGGAGGTGGGTCAAAAAGGATCTTGCTGTGATTTATGTCATAGAGTGTTCTGCCTATGTTTTCCTCTAAGAGTTTGATAGTGTGTGGCCTTACATTTAGGTCTTTAATCCATTTTGAGTTTATTTTTGTGTATGGTGTTAGGGAGTGTTCTAATTTCATTCTTTTACATGTAGCTGTCCAGTTTTCCCAGCACCACTTATTGAAGAGGCTGTCTTTTCTCCATTGTATATTCTTGCCTCCTTTATCAAAGATAAGGTGACCATATGTGTGTGGGTTTATCTCTGAGACCCAGCATTCTTATCCCAATACAACTCAACTCTAAAGGGCCTTACTAGCAGCAGAACACCATGTAAGTTTGGCTGAGGTCTCGATTGCAACTACATTGTATTTCAACTCCTCTGTCTGCTCAGTCATATTTCCTTTACTCCCCCACTAGGTTTGATCTTTAGAGAACTCACCAATTAATTTGCTCTATGCAAATCTATACCTCACAGTTTACTTCAAAGCTCTAGGTATGGGGTGGCGATGCAATTGTTAAAACTTTCACTGATAATAAACTGGAATGAGATACTAGTGGGGAAAAAAAATTCCGCTAGTGGTAACAATGTATCAAACATTGAGAAATACAGGGAAATTTTAAGGATGCTAGAATGGCTGTTATGGGGTTTTTTTTATATTTTGGAGAAAGACAGTGAAGGGCTGGGGGTGATTAATTGCCAGTTTAAGGAAAGGGGTAAAAGGTAGAGGACATCCTTATCAACATTTTAAAACTCTTCTGCAGCTAGAGGGCAGAAAAAGTTGAAGAATAGGTTCAGGGCTTAGTTACAAGAGCAGCAGGATCTAAAGAGAATGAATTCTCAAACTCCACAAATCTGCTGCCTGAAATGGTTGAGCTGAAACAGGACCCTGAACCTCCTTTTCAAGACAAGAGGGTTCGGGGAATTCAAGGATTTCAGGTGCATCAACTCAGACATCCTAATTCCATATCTCAATGTAGATTCCTTGGACTCCCAAGCAAGGAAGGTCATGCCACCTGTAGTGAAGAAACTCTGTAAAGAAAACATATTCATAGAAACAGAGCAGATGGACTTCCCTGGTGGCAGAGTGGTTAAGAATCCGCCTGCCAATGCAGGGGATACAGGTTCAATCCCTGGTCCAGGAAGATCCCACATGCCATGGAACAACCAAGCCTGTGAGCCACAACTACTGAGCCCACGTGCCACAACTACTGAAGCCCGTGCTCTCTAGGGCCCACGTGCCACAACTGCTGAGCCTGCATGCCTAGAGCCTGTGCTACGCAACAAGAGAAGCCACTGCAATGAGAAGTCTGCACACACAACGAAGTGTAGCCCCCACTCACCACAACTAGAGAAAGCCTGCGTGCAGCAATGAAGACCCGACGCAGCCAAAAATTAAAAATTAAAAAAAAAGAAAGAAACAGAGCAGGTGACCATGGGACATCAAGGTACCATAAAACCAAAATGTCCCATCATGAGCTGAGTTCTGTCAGACCCACCAAAGTTAGGAGTGTCCAACAGGAATCCATTGTAAGATATATGTAGTTAAGTTGGCATTGGGTTTAAGCAGAACCAGAGAGCACAAGTAGGATCTTGATGTCATCCACCACTAGGGCACTAGCTCCTTTCCCTCAGCTGACACCTAGGCCTTATGTGTGATCCCTTAGAACCAACTGATGGAGGAGAAAAAGAAATACTGAGCTTGCTTTACAGATTGGTCACCTTGGCATGTAAAAGCAAACAGTGTTGGCCCTGAAAGACATCAGTGAAAGTGAATCTTCCCAGTGGGCAGTATTTTGGACAGTTCACCTAGTCACTCACTTTGTGGAGAGAGAAGTCACTGAAGGTTAGAGAAGTAACTGAAGGTTAGAACATGTTGTTGAGCAATGGTGAGTAACTTGGCTGTCTGGTTAAGGGCCTAGAAGGAGAAAAACTGTAAGATCAGAGACACGGAGGTGTGAGGAGGAGGTGCGTGGGTGTATCTATAGGAGTGTATATGAGATGTGAAGTTCGTTGTAGTACACATTTTGATGGCTTTGTGAGGTGTCAACTTGGCTGGGCTGAATTCCCCAGAATTCCCTTGCTAGTGTGTTTCCAGTTAGATAGGCTACAAGTGAGAGCTTGAAGATGAAAGGGAAGGAGCAGCCATAGGAATAAGTAGTAGTTATTCTTCTCCTAGTTATTCAATCAAACACTAGTCCTGGTGCTGCTGTAATGAGATTTTGCATATGTCATCAAAGTCCCAAATCACTAAATTTTCAGTTAATCAAAAAGGACGATATTCTGACTGGTCCTGACTTAATTAGGTAGAAGCCATTTAAAGAGACTAGGCCTTCCCTGAATTCAGAGAACCCAGGCAGCAGAGGGGAAGAAAAACTGTAAAATAGTTCTACATTCTGGGACCTCTACACTCACCTCATTACTGCTAATCTGCTGATCTACTTTGTTGGCATAAAGTAGCACCTGGGCCTGTGGTTGCTCTCTCTTCACTTTGGATCTTCCTTGACTCCTAGGCTAGGTGTGTATGTAAAGTTCTGTGATGAGGGCTCTGGCTTGAGCAATATACCCTTATCATCAAGGTCAGAGGCAACAAGAACAGACAGATGTTTCAATCTGTCGTTGTAGGGTTCCAACTCATGCTTCTGGGTTTCCAGCCTGATCACAATCTTGCTGACGACCTCTCTGTGGTCTTCAGGCTCCAGCATTTAATGTGGAGACAGTTTTGTAGAGACCTCCAAGCCTCACAATTGTGTCAGCCAATTTATTGTAATAAATAATGGGACACATGGGGCTAAGATTCTGGAGAGAAAGGAAGTTCAGAGAGGTAAACATGTACTTGACTGTTTCCCATGAGATGTGTCAAATCATTCAGTGGCTGAGAGACTCAGTAGAAAAGAATGAAGCAGAGGCCGAGAAGCTAAAAGGCTGAGCTGAGCTTTCAGCAGTTTTATAGATCTTGGGGGCAGTGGCTAGTCATAGGAGAGAGGCCCTGGTAAACACCCCCAGCTCTCGGTTGTCAGGACAAAGAACTAAAGCTTAGGAAGAAAGAGTGTACTGGATATAGACCAACCTCAAGGACTGAAGGCCAGCTTTGACTTGGTTCACTTTCTGATTAATGCAATCCACCTTTAGCCTAACTGCTTGTCAGAAACAAAAGGAAGTCTTTACTAGAGAAAGATAGAGCCAAGAACCATAAATTATCTCCACAATTTTACAAAAAAGAAACAAAAACACAAAGAGATTTTTAAATGCTGATGATATATACAATATATTTAATAAGATAGAGAACAATGACAAAGGATAGAAAAGTATGAAATAAAAATCACATTGAAATTCTACAGCCAAAAAACCCTGCAAATAGAATTCAGTGGATGATCTTACAAACAGATTAGCAACAGCTAACAACAATTTAATGAACTAGAAGATATGTCAGGAAAAAAGATTCAAAATGAAGTAAAAAGGCAAAAAGATTTAAAATGCAGAAAAAAGGCATAAGGTACATGAAAGACATGATGAAACTATAACTGGAGTACCAGAAGGAGAGGAGAGAGGGAGAATAGAATAGAACAGTAGTTAGGCTATGCATCTAGAACATTTTTCAAAAATTTCCAAATCAAGATATAAATCCACAGATTCAAAATGTACAATGAACCCAAAGCAGGAATAACAACAATAACAAAATAATAAACAATCTGAGTACATTTTATTAAAATCAAGACAAAGAATATTTTAAAAATGAGCAGAGAAAAAAATCCTTATATTCAATGGAACAGAGATAGGATTTAAGATATTTCTCAGTGTACACCATGAAAGCCAAAGGCAATGAAACTGTATCTTTAAAATACAAAAGGAAAATAACAGCCAAATTAAAGTGGCATACTTGGCAAATCGTTCTTCAGAAATAAATGTAAAATAGTCATTTCAAACAAACAAAACTAAGGGAATTCATCTTTAGCAGAAGCCCATGCAAAGAAATATTAAAGGGGGTCTTCAGAAGGAATGGAAATGATCACAGTTGGAAGTGTAGTGATGCAGGAAGGAGAGAACAGCAAGATGTGTGTAAATATGTGGATAAATACAAATGAACATGAACTTATTAAACAATAGTGCTAATGTCTTATAGGTTTGAAATATAAAGGTAAATAAGGTATAACTTATAAGCACTAACTAAAAGCTATTGTAGCTATAATAGCAGGCAACCGAGATTTTAAGCAAAAAGCATTACTAAAAATTAAAGGAGACACTTTCACACTTTCTAGAATGGAAGAGTCCATTCACCACAAAGATATTTAAAATTTAGATTTGTATTATCTAATAACATGGCCTCAGAATGTATAAAGCAAAATTGGAGTAACCAACAGGATAAAAATGCAAATCCACTATCATATTAGGAGCCTATTACACTTGTCTCAGTAACTTATAGAGCAAAGATCAATTAAAATGAACTTATGAGCTATTTGAAGTAATTAGCATATCTAGAACACCTGAATTATAGACTTTGTACTCTTTCAAGAATACAAGGAACATTTACCAAAGTAGATTATACATGAAGTCAACCTATTTCATAAGCAAAGACGCAAAAAAAAGAAAAAATTGCAAATCAAATCCAGCAGTATATAAAAAAGATGATACATCATTATCACATTGCTTTTAGTCCAGCAATGCAAGGGCTAAAACATGCAAGGTCAGTTTAATATCTGAGAATCAATTAATATAATGTACCACATTAACCAAATAAAGGAAAAATATGATCATCTCAATAGGTGCATAAAAAGATACAGAATCCCATATCAACATATAATTTTTAAAAACTTATAACACACTAGGAATAGAAGGGCACTTCCTCTACCTGATAAAGAGTATCTATAAAAATCCTATAATAAAATCATCTTAATAGTGAAATATTGAAAGATGTACCCCTATGATTGGGAACAATGTAAGGATACTTTGAAATAAAACTGTTATTACTCTCAGACCACCTGATTGTACATGTAGAAAATAAAAGTATCTATAGATGAATTATTATAATTAATGTTACTATAATTATTATGTGAATGTAACAAGGGTTTGGATTAAAAGTCAATTGTAATTATTTCAGAAAACAAGAAATTAAATTTTCAAAATTTAAAAATTTTAAAGGTGAAAATAGAGGACATGCTATGTTCACAGACAGGAAGACTCAAATTTGCAGAGATATCAATTCTCCCAAAATTGTTTCATAGGCTCAATGCAATTCCAACCAAAATCTCAACATGTATTTTGTGTAAATATCTATTAATATTCAGGCTTATTACAACTACATATAGAGCAGCTCTCTTTGAGAATGACCCAAAGACTAGATAAATAGCTCTTCTACAACCGAGGTTATAAAGACAGAACCACATGAGTGTGGACAAGGGGAGGAGAAACAGTCTAGTCAGAACCCACACCACAGGTGGGTGACCCAGAAGAGGAGGTGGATATCACAGGCTTGAGGATTCTCCACAAGGGGCAAAGGGACTCAAGCACCATGTTGGGCACCCCAGCCTTGGAGTCTGGCACCAGGAAGACAAGCTCCCTTGGCTGGTTTGAAAACCCATGGAGCTTACCAGATAGTTGCAGAAAACCAAGACTCCACTCTTGAAGAGTGTTCTCCAAGTCCCAGGACTAAGGCAGATTAAAAACTGCATGTTGCTTTGGCCAGCCTGCTAGGACTGCCCCAGCCCACAACCCAGCTTGCACTGGGCCACTGCTGCAGCCACTCCTGCTCTGGCACTGATTCCCATCAAGGTGGAGTCTGACAATTTTCACATCAGAGAGAAGTGGAGCTCCCTCAGAACTGCGGCTCCAGAACCTCAGGCCCCACCACTGGCCACAGTGGAGACTACCATTATATGCACCAGGGAGAAGCAGAGCCAGCTCAGAACTATGGCTCCAGCCCGTTGGGCCCTAGCCCATCCCCCAGACAGGGTGGCAACAGCCACCAAGCCTGAGAGAAGCCCAGGCTTGCATGGGGTTCTGACTCCAGCCCTACTCCCACCAAGACAGTGGCCACCAGCACACCTTGGGAGAAGACACAGCCCATATTCACCTCAGATCCAGCTCTCCCACCAAAACCACTGGGCAGATACAGACTGCAGAGGAACGTTCCCACACAAAGACATGCCTTCAAGACCAGGATAGGTAACTGTTTCACCTAATTTCATAGTGACAAACAGGAAAAAATCAAACAAAATGAGAAAACAGAGGAATATGTTTCAAACAAAAGAATAAGATAAATACACACACACACACACAAAGCTAAAGAAATGCAGATAAATAATTTAACTGATAAAAAGTTTAAAGCAATAGTAATAAAAATGCTCAACTAGCTCTGGAAAAGAATACAGGAACACAGTGAGAACTTCAACAAAGAAGTAGAAAATATTAAAAAGAACCAATAAGATCTAAAAATATATAATAACTGAAATGAAAAATACAATAGATGGGATTAACAGCAGATTAGGTGATAGAGAACACATAAGGAGTTAGAAGACACAACAGTAGAAATCACTCATTCAACGCAGCAAAAAGAAAAAAATTTTAACAAGGATAGTTTGAGCTTAAGGGACTTTGGGGACAGCATCTACCATACTACCATTCTCATTATATGGGTCTCAGAAGGAGAAGAGAGACAAAAAGAGGCAGAAAATACATTTGACAATATTATGGCTGAAAACTTCCCTAACCTGAAGAAGGAAATAGATATCCAGGTCCAGGAAGCAAAGAGAACACAAAGCAGATGAACCCAAAGAGACCCACACCAAGATATATCATAATTAAAATGGCAAAAGTTAAAGAGATAATTTTAAAGTCAGCAAGTGAAAAACAGCTAGCCACATACAAAAGAATCCCCATAGGCTATAAACTGATTTCCAGCAGAATTTACACAGGCCAGAAAGGATTGGCATGACATATTTAAAGTGCTAAAAGGAAAAAATCTACAGCTAAGGATACTCTACCCAACAAGGTTATCATTCAGAATTGAAGGAAAGAGAGTACCCCAGACCAGCAAAAACTAGAAGAGATCATCACCACTAAATTGGTCTTACAAGAAATGTTAAAGGGTCTTTTTTAAGCAAAAATGAAAAGGCTATAAAAAGAAGTAAGCAAATATATAAAGGGAAAATCACACTGGTAAAGGTAAATATACAGTAAAGGCAGTGAATCAACCACTTAAATTAGCTAGTAAGAAGGTTAAAAGACAAAAATTGTAAAATCAACTATATTACAATAAACAGTTAAGGGTACAAATAAAGATGTAAAATATGATACCAAAACATAAAACGTTGGTGCGGGGGGTGGTAACAGGTAAAAATGTTGAGCTTTTAGAATGTGTTTAAACTTAAATGACTATTAGTTTAAAACAAGTAGATATAGTTATAGGTCGATATATATAAACCTCATGGCAATTAAATATCAATAACCTACAATAGAAATACAAAAACAAAGAGAAAGGAAGCCAAACATAACACTAAAGAAAATCATCAATGAACAAGAAAAGAGGCTAAAAGAAAAAGAACAGGGAAGAACTAAAAAAAAAACCCAGAAAACAAGTAAAAAGATGACAATAAGTACATACTATATATTGATATAATCACTTTAAATGTAAATGGACTAAATGTGTCAATCAAAATACATAGAGTAGCTGAATGAATAAAAACAACAAGATCCACCTATACGCTGCCTACAAGAGACTCATTTCAGATCTAAAGACACACAGACTGAAAGGGAAATGACGGAAAAAAGATATTCCATGCAAATGGAAATGAAAAGAAAGCTGGAGTAGCAATACTCATATCAGACAAAATAGACATTTTTTAAAAGTCTATAACGAAAGATAAAGAAGGACATTATATGATGATAAAGGAGTCAATCCAAGAAGAAGCTATAACACTCATAAAAATATATGTACCTAATATAGAAGCACCTAAACATATAAAACAAATATTAACAGACATAAGGGGAAAAACTGACAGCAATACAATAATAGTAGGGGACTTTAAAATCCCACTTATACCAACAGATAAATCATCCAGACAGAATATCAATAAAGAAGCAGTGGCCTTAAATGACACATTAGACCACATGCTCTTAATAGACATCTACAGAACATTTTATCCAAGAACAGCAGAATATACATTCTTTTCAAGTGAACATGGAAATTTCTCTAGGATAGATCACATTCTAGGCCACAAAACAAGTCTCAACAAATTTTAAAAGACTGAAATTATATCAGCCATCTTTTCTGACTACAAATGTATGAAACTAGAAATCACTATAGGAAGAAAAATGGAAAAAAACACAAACACACAGAGACTAAACAACATGCTACCAAACATGATGAGCTCAATGAAGAAATCAAAGAGGAAATCAGAAGTTACCTTGAGATGAATGAAAGTGGAGATAAAACTTTCCAAAATCAATGATACACTGCACAACCAGTTCTAAGAGGGAAGTGTAGAGTGATACAGGCCTACCTCAAGAAACAAGAAAAATATCAAATAAACAACCTAACTTTCTATCAAAACAGATTAGAAAAGGAAGAACAAACAAAGCCCAAAGTCAGCAAAAGGAAGAAATAAAAAAGGTAAGAGAGGAAATAAATAAAATACAGACAAAAAATAGAAAAGATCAATGAAACTAATAAATGATTCTTTGAAAAGATAAACAAAGTTGATAAACCTTTAGCCAGACTCATCAAGAAAAAAAGAGAGAGGGCCCAAATAAACAAAATTAGAAATGAAAGAAAATTTACAACTGATATCAAAGAATTATAAACAATCATAAGAGAGTAATACAAGTAGTTATTTGCCAAGAATTTGGACAACTTAGAAGAAACATACAATCTTCCAAGACTGAATCACAAAGAAATAGAACATCTGAACAGACCAGTTACTAGTATTGAAAATGAATCAGTAATCAAAAAACTCCCAAGAAACAAAAGTTCAGGACTGGACAGCTTCAGAGGGGAATTCTACTAAAAATTTAAAGAAGAGTAAATACCTATCCTTCTCAAACTATTCCAAACAATTTAAGAGGAGAGAATACTTCCAGATTCATCCTACAAGCCAGCATTACCCTGATACAAAAACCAGTACAAAAAAAGAAAATTACAAGCCAGTATCCCTGATGAACACAGATGCAAAAATCCTCAGCAAAATGTTAGCAAATCAAGTTCAACAGTACATAAAAAGGATCAAACATCATGATCAAGTCAGATTTATTCCAGGGATGCAAGGATTATTCAATATCTGCAAGTCAGTAAAGTGATACACCACTTTAACAAAATGAAGAATAAAAATAACATGATCGGAATAGATGCAGAAAAGGCTTTTGACAAAATTCAACATCCATTCATGATAAAAACTCTCAACAAAATGGTATAGATGGAACATATTTCAACATAATAAAGGTCATTTATGACAAACCTACACCTAACATTATACTCAATGGTGAGAAGATGAAAATTTTCCTCTAAGGTCAGGAGCAAGACAAGGATGTCCACTCTTGCCACTTCAAGTTAACATAATATTGGAAGTTGTAGTCACAGCAATCAGACAAGAAAAAGATAAAAAGCATCCAAATTAAAAAGGAAAAGTAAAACTGTCACTCTGTGTAGATGACATGATACTATATGTAGAAAACCCTAAAGACTCCACCAAAAACCTATTTGAAGTAATAAATGAATTCAGTAGTTGCAGAATACAAAACTAATATATAGAAATCTGTTGCATTTCTAGACACTAAGAATAAGCTATCAGAAGAAGAAATCAAGAAAATAATCCTATTTATAATCAAATCAAGAAGAGTAAAATAAACTTAACCAAGGAGGTTAAAGACCTGTACTCTGAAAACCATAAGACATTCATGAAGGAAATTGAAGCTGATATAAATAAATGGAAAGGTGTACCATGATCATGGAATGGAAGAATTAATATTGTTAAAATGATCATACTACCAAAGGCAATCTACAGATTTAATGCAATCCTTATCAAAATACCCATGAAATTCTTCACAGAACTAGAAGAAATAATACTAAAATTTGTATGGAATCACAAAAGACCCCAAATAGCCAAAGCAATCTTGAGAAAGCACAACAAACCTGGAGGTATCATGCTCCCTGACTTCAGTCTATACTACAAAACTAAAGTAATAAAAACAGTATGGTACTGGCACAAAAATGGACACAGAGAGAGATCAAAGGAACAGAATAGAAACACACCCACATATGGTCAATTAATCTACAACACAGAGGGCAAGAATATACAATGGGGAAAAGGCAGTCTCTTCAATAAGTGGTGTTGTGAAAACTGGACTGCTAATGTAAAAGAATGAAATTAGAACATTTTCTCACAGCATATATAAAAATAAAATCAAAATAATTAAAGACCTAGATGTAATACCTTAAACCCTAAAAGTCCTAGAATAAAACATAAACAGTACACTCTTTTACATTGATCTTAACAATATGGTTTTGGATCTGTCTCCTCAGGCAAGTGAGGGAAAAGCAAAAATAAACAAACACACAAAACACACAAAATGTGTGCACATGGGACTACTGCAAACTTAAAACCTTTTGCACAGTGAATGAAATCATCAACAAAATTAAAAGGTCACCTACTGAACTGTAGAAGATATTTGCAAATGATATATCTGATAAGGGAGTAATATACAAAATATATAAAGAACTCATACAACTCAATATCAAAACAACAAACAACCTGATTAAAAAAATGGGTGGAGGACCTAAGTGGGCATTTTTCCAAAGAAGACATACAGATGGCCAACAGACACATGAAAAGATGTTCAACATCACGACACATTAGGGAAGTGCAAATCAATGAGATATCACCTCACACCTGTCAGAGTGGCTATCATCAAAAAGACAACAAATAACAATTGTTGGATGAGGAGAAAAGGGATTCCTAGTACACTGTTGGTCGTGATGTAAATTGGTACAGACACTATGGAAATAACAGTATGGAAGTTCCTCAAAAAATTAAAAATAGAACTACCATAATATTCAGCCAATCCACTCCTGGGTATATCTGAAGAAAATGAAAACATTAATTCAAACAGATATATGCACCCCAATTTCACAGCAGCATTATTTACAATAGCCAAGATATGGAAGCAACCTAAGTGTCCACCAATAGAAGAATGAATAAAGAAGCTGTGGTATAAATATATATATGCATATATATATGTATATATATGTGGTATACACACACATGCACACACATGCACACACAATGGAATATTATTCAGCCATAAATGAAGAATGAATTTTTTTGCCATTTATGGCAGCATCAATGGACCTGGGGGCGTTGTGTGTACTGAAATAAGTCAGACAGAGAAAGATAAATACTGTGTTTTCACTTTTATGTGGAATCTAAAAAATAAAACAAATGAACAAATACAACCATACAGAAACAAATACAGATATAGTAGTTACAACAGGAGAGAGGGGTGGAGGTAGAGACAAAACAGGTGAAGAGGACTAAGAGGTACAAACCACTAGGTGTAAAATAAATGTTACAAGGATGTGATAAGAATGTAATGTTCAGCAGAGGGAATATAGTCAATATTTTATAACTTTATGTGGAGGATAATCTATAAAAATATCAAATTACTGTGCTACATACCTGAAATACTATAATATTTTAAGTAAATTGTACTTCAATGCAAAAAAAGAAAAGTCAGCAAAAAATTTACACTGCTCTTTAGTAAGAAGGAACTCCAAATGGCCAATAAAAGTACAAAAATGTGGGCAACCTAATTGGTCATCAGGAAAAATCAAATTAAAACTACAGAAAATAAGACAGCAGAACCATCAGAATGGCTAGAATTTAAAATGACTAAAAGCACCTAGCTTTTTAGAGCAAATAGATCTTTCGAACACTGCCAGTGGAAGTCTCAGTCGGCACAGTCACTTTGGAAAATGGCTTGGGAATGTCTGCTAAGGTGGAATATACACAGACTCCAAGACCCAACAACTTTACTCCTAGTTATTTTGGGGGTTTTCAATGTTCATTTTTACTAATTTTATCCTAAACGCACACTTGAAGTCATCCAGATCAGAAACAGATTTCTTTTAATTTTTTTTTATTATTATTTATTTATGGCTGTGTTGGGTCTTCGTTTCTGTGCGAGGGCTTTCTCTAGTTGCGGCAAGTGGGGACCATTCTTCATTGCGGTGCGCGGGCCTCTCACAGTTGCGGCCTCTCTTGTTGCGGAGCACAGGCTCCAGACGCGCAGGCTCAGCAATTGTGGCTCACAGGCCCAGTCGCTCCGCGGCATGTGGGATCTTCCCAGACCAGGCCTCGAACCCGTGTCCCCTGCATTGGCAGGCAGATTCTCAACCACTGCGCCACCAGGGAAGCCGCAGAAACAGCTTTCTTATTTATTACTTCTTAGTAAATAAAAAGTATATTGCCCACTATACACATTTTGCCCCAGGTTTTCACTCCTGGGACCATGCAATGAGAGCCAATGGAAATTTTCCATACATGAATGGCAGGATTCTCCATAGGCCAGGGAAGAGAAAGAAATGATTTTCTCTCCCCTTCTGACAGTGTGTCTTCCTGACACTTGGTATATAAATTAAATCTCTCCAGGAGGCCATTAGCCACATAATCTTTATTGTTGTGAGACCTAGTGTTGTGAGGCCTCATTGATCCTTGAAATGTAAATACCAAGATAGATAAGGCCCCAGTCTCTGAGTATGATACTAAACCAAGTGCCTATCCCTCTGGCTTTGGGGGAGATAAGAGAAGTTTCATTATCCGTTTGGATCAGAGCAATTAGCTCCTTCATTGGGGAAACAAATGGCTATAGCTTTAATCTTTATGGTATGTGAATATGTTTCTAAGAGAAGTGAAAGCAAATGTCTAACTTTGTAGCGTATTTGTTTCCATGGCTAGGACTTTTTACATGAACACTGAAAAATCCAGGAATGTTTTATTTTCCCACAATTATGCACCCAACAGAAATGTGTGCACATGTATACCAAAGATATGTTGAAGAATGTTCATGGCAGCATTATTCTTTTTCCCCTCAACTAACTTCCTTTCTTTCTTTCCTTTTCTTTCTTTCTTTCTTTCTTTCTTTCTTTCTTTCTTTCTTTCTTTCTTTCTTACTAATTGAGACATAATTGATATGTAACATTCAGTAAGTTTAGGGGGTAAAACATATTGATTTGATACATTTATATATTACAATATGATCACCACTGTAGCCTTAGCTAACACCTCTATCGTTTCACATAGTTATAATTTCTTTTTCTCCCAGCTTTATGGAGATATAATTGACATGTAACACTGTGTGGGTTTAAGGTGCACAATGTGTTCACTTGATACACTTAAACATTGCAAATGATTGCCACCATAGCGTTAGCAAACACCCCTCTCACATCACTTATTTAGCATTATTATTAGGAGTTCAAACCTGAAAACCACCTGAATGTCTACCAACAGAATAGATAATTATCTATTACGGTATATCCATACAATAGAATTCAACACGGCAATAAAAATGAAGAAAACTCCGCTATATGCCACAACACAGATGACTCCACACACAGCTTGAAGCAAAAGAAGCCAGACAAAAAGGAACACATACTCTATGATTCCATTGCAATAAAATTTTTAAATAGGTGAAACTAATCTATGGTATTAGAAGTCAGGATAACGCTTACCTTTGGCAAGGAAAATGGAGACAGTGAAGGGGAAGGAAGCAAATCAAGGGGTTCTGAGTAATAGCCTGCATTGATCTGGGTAGCGGTCACACAGGTGCATTTATTTTGTGAAGAAATCATGGGCTGTCTGGTTATGATTTGTATACTTTTCTGTATATATTTTATATTCAAAAATTTAGTTTTCTTAAAGGGGGTAATTCCTCATAAGGGCTCCCACAACTCTGACAGAATTCAAGGTCAGCCTAAATTCTGGCTTCTGGAAATGCTAAAACAGAGACTAGAAAGCAACAGAACGCAAATGCTCGTTTTTCCCTACCTCTCCTCGGTGTTTCTCTACTCCTCTACCTCATTCTTTCCTTTCTCTTAAGTCTGCTTGGCAGAAGAAGACAGATGAAGTAGTGAGAGTAGTTAATAGAGTGGTTAATATTGTTTATTCCTAAAGGATTTTCTTAATGGAAAATTCATAGGATTTGAAGTTCTCTTGTTTGAATTATTCCCAATAGGAATTAGAATAGAGATGATATTTTTAGCCTCGATGTACAGGCAGGGAAGGCATTTATTCTGATGGGTGTTATCTATTCCATCCTTCCTATTAAATAGTTTGAATACGACCTCTGGCTTAGAGTTTTTAAATAAACAGAGGGAAAAAAACTTTCATTTCAAAGCAAATAGACACTAATTACAAATTTAAACTTGAAATTTTCTGTAATAGAAAAATTCTGATCACTGAGAGGATAAAATAAAGCAAGCTGACAGTTTTCTATGCCAAAGGGACTACAGATGATAGCTAGTAAATTGAGAGATATCGCTAATGTTCCAAAGCAATTTTCTAAAGCCAGAATCATTCCTTCACCCACCTGCAAAAGATTCAGAAGCCCATGGGGGAGTAAACATTTATTTCAAAAATAAACTTGAAAGTTTGGAAATAAAAACAGACAAGCTGTTTTCTTTTATAAGAAAAAGTGGATCTACACAATCAGATGTACAGTAATCAGAATTTCAAAGAGCAGAAATAACAGGTGACAACTTACTCAGAGACTTTCAAACCTAGTGAACTGCAGAACAAGTGTAATTTACATCCATTAAACGTCATATAAGTGGAGAAGATTAGCAATAAAGAGACAAGGATTCCAACTCCAATTTTGCCACCGACTATATGAATTTTTTTCTCTGTAAAACAAGAACAAGCACTCATACTCTATCATGAGAAACAAAAGATCAAGGTGAAAATTCTTCCAAAGGAAGCTTACAAGTTATATTTGTAATTATTATTAAAATCTTATGGCTTCTTCTCCTTTATCTCTTTCTCCTTTTCCTTATACCTCCTCTTCCTCCTCTCCCTTTTCATTTTTCCTTCCTCCCTTTCCACCTACTTTCCTTATTTTTACCTCTTTTCTTTCAACCTTCTCTATCACTTCTTTAACTGTCCATAGTATGGTATTTCAACTGACCATATAGTATATATACACTTGTCTTTCTCAAACATCAACTAAATTGCTACTTTTACTTGTTTGCAACACAAAATTAATTTAGTTTCAATGAGTCACTGGTTTAGAGAAGAAAAAAATTTTTTAATGTTTCTTACCCTGGTCTAAAAGTATCATCCTTGGGTTTATTGAAATAAAAGATTTAGTTTGTTAGTGAACAACATTTCAGGGTCACAAGGAACCAACCTACTAGTGATTTTCCTTTCAGGGACATTGAACCAAACACCACCTCATTTCTTTTGGCTGCCCTGTATCTTACCCTTGAGTGAATAAGTATCTAGCATGCCTCCCGTCCAGGTCCACATTCTGAATGTTAAATGAGATCCTAGGATCTCTGATCAATGTGAATTAATCAATAAACACTTTATCAGCATTCACAATATGTATAGCTTATGTTAGATCCTTGGAAAACTGGAGCTAAGAGAGAAGTGGTTTTTTACTTCAAGTATCTTTCTTCATATTTATACCGGGAAAGAGTATAAATATGATCTTATAAGTAAGAATAGATGCATTCAGTTTCATTCACTCAGCAGACAAAGAGAACTCTTCGCTTGATACTGTCAAACTGGTGAGAATACCAAGAAAATTAGGGGAAGATTCCTATCCTGGAGGAATTTATCATCCAAAAGGGAAGAAAGATAAGTAAACAAATAACTACATTAAAATGCAATGCAGTAAGTACCACAGTAGCAGATGAGGAGCGAATAGGATGAGGAAGGGTTATTTCTGTCTAAGGGAGTCCAGGCCCCACAGAGGAGGAAGCACCCACCTGAGGCCCAGGAAGCTCACCAGGTGAATGAGAGAGGAAACGACACGTGAAACACGGTTTTGTCATTTGCTGGCTTCTCTTCCTCCGCCTGCCCCTCAAATGCCGGTATTCTTCAGAGTTCGATACAAGATCCTCTTTACTTCCTGCTCTGCATGCCTTCTTAGAGAGCTTTCGCCCACTTTATGACTTCTATGGGAGGGCTATCAAATTTGCATCTTCAGCCCCCGTGAGCTACTTATTTATCTATTTGCCAGTAATCTACATTTTTTTTTTTTTTTTTTTTTTTTTAGTAATCTACATTTGAAGGGCCCAGAGCCCGTTCGTACTCATCAAGCCCAAACTGAACTTAACCTTTCTTGCTGTTTGTCATGTGTAATGATGCCTCAGCCCCCTAACTGGTCTACTCTGATCCGCTCTCAGTACTCGGGACTGAATGATATCACTAAAATACAAATTTAATCTTGAAATTTCCCTATTTAAACCTTTCAAAGTTTTTCCATTGTTCTTAGAAAATGTCCAACATATTGTTTTCACAAGATGCTGGATTATCTGGTCATTGTTGACACACCCCCAGCCATCTTTATTGCTGTCCTAGCCCCTCATTTTACACCTCCAGTGATACTGAGGTGACACACTCTTCTCCTGTACTTTGTCCTTGTTAAGACCTTCTCATTCTCCAGATCGCAGATTTAAAGATTTCTGTCCCTGAAGTGTGATTCCCGACCCTCACAGTGAAGGCTAGAACCCCGTCCTCTCTGGCTCCCATGCAAATCTTATTACACGAATTGTAGTGCTTGTTTCCTTATCTGGTTATATATACCCTCTCCATCACAAGGTCCATGAGAGAGCCACTATGTCTTTTTTGAGTGTTCTGTTCCTTGGCACATATGTGCTCAACATGTGAGAAGAGAGATATATCAGAACTGGTGAAAATGAGAAAGAAAAAAGAAGAAGAAAGCAGTTTAAAGAGTGCTGGGTGCATGTAAACCACAAGAAAGAAAGCTCGCCTCCACAGAGGGTGCATGACTTGGATTCCAGACAGACAGAGAACAAAGGCATAGAAACTGGCTAGCTGATGTAAAGCTAATCTTTAAAGCTTATATTTAAGTTAGGGACTGGCTTAGACACTGCCACCTTCATGTCTAAGTCTAATTCTCCCTTCTCGTTCATGTGCTTTCTTGAAGGGAAGGATTACATTCACCTAAGAGATCACCTAAAGCTTCTTGACTATTCGTGCCTTCTGAGAAATCTTTTTTTTCAGTTCTTCAACTTACACTGAACTCTTGGAGAGCTTGGACCACCACTAGAACACTGTATGTTGAGACATCTCTCTCTCACGCTCACACACCTAAAAAGGAATAGATCATTAGGGAATCCTAATATGTAACCAGTGAATTGAAATAACATTACAGGCTGGCATGGTGTGCTTTCCAGTTTGGTTAAGACATTTGTTCAAATAAATTAATGTTTCTGTCTCAACTGATTGAAACAAATGTACCTACCTAAGCAAACAGAGTAAAACTATTTATAAGAGTAGGAGTAGGAAAAGAACTTCATTATTTGTTAAGAGATCAACTGAGTACCTGATATATATCACTGGATTTGTTCATGTAACTCTTAGAATATTGACTGAATCTTCCATTCAGTTTTTTCATTATTAGTAATCAACTGATATATAAGAACAAAGCAGGGTTATAACAGCTTTAACAAGGCTTACCTAAAACATAATTATTTCCTCCATAAACAGCATTACTCAGATATGTGTTATCCTAGAGAGTGGTAGGAAGCAGTCATAGAATTGTCTCTAAAACTGAGTTTTTAAGTTACTGACATTTGCTAATGTAAAATAAACTCAATGCATTTTTTTAAGTTCTGCAATTGCTCAAGAGATCAATTTGATATGTTTATACAGATGGACTTCTGGTAAGTCAATAACTGAGAAACTGATGAATGTTCAATAATCATGTACAAATAGATTTTTAAGCATTTAGCCAGAAAAAGTAAACTGCTTGGGACCCCTATATTAGAAAGGATCCAGCGAGACGAGGGGACAGGTTATCATTCCATCATGGAGGAGGGAGTCCTTCTGAGAATGGATGAAATGTGGTCCAACACAAGACACTCTGGGAAGAATCCAATCCCAGGATCTAGAGAACAGTGGAGGTCTTAGAAGAGCTTCCTCTGTTGGGCCTGCCCATCCCAGGCACAATGAGGAACCAGGAGAGTTGTGAGTGAGGACATCTGCCCGCCACTGAGACGGTGGCCTCTAAAGAAACCCCTCTTTCTTTCTAGAGAATCTATAACACAGACAGACTGATTTTGATTGAAAATTCACACACACACACACACACACACACATACACACATGCTTAAATCACAAAGATAATTCTTTGCCTTATTTCTCTGAAAAGACCAAGATAATTAGATCATTGGGCTTCAGGTAAATCTCAGTGGCTTAAAAAATGTGAACTGGACCCAATTTCTTTCTCTCAATTGTTTTGCTCTGCTTCCTTAATACAGGCTCCATTTTTGTTAGGTTTTCCTCCTGAGATCCCAAAGTAGCTCCCGTATCTCACAGAACTAAACAATTCCAGGTTTCAAGTCCAAGAAAGTCTGCGGCTTGAAGAGTTTGAACAAAAGTTCTGGCTTTGAGTCTTGTTGGACCTTTTTGGCCAGACTTGAGACAAACGTCTTAACCAATCACGGGGGCCAAGGAGACGGGATGTGTTGATTGGTTCAAGCCAGTTAGATTCTAACTTAGGAGCAGACAGTGAGTTCTATCTCACTTAACTCACCCAGCTGAAAAATGTGGGGTATTGTTAGGAAAGGAGCAAAAAAAGCTAGGTTCTGGAGAAGCATCCAAGAAATATTCTATTTCATGTCACTTCAGTTACACCAAACACTTATTGTGTACTTGGCATATGCCAGCCCTGTGCTAGGTGCTGGGCTTGGGGAAGATTTGGAATGAGATATTGGGAATGTGTAAGATATAAAAATGACTATGGCATGGTCTCTGATCTCAAGGAATTTAACCCTCTGTCTGGGGAGACAAATGTTAATAATTTCCTTGGCAAATCATGTCAGGGGCATTGACAAACATGCGTCCTTTATACATATGCCCTGGAGGTAACTGCAGGACAGTTTGGCAATGAACCTTGGTCCCCTTCCTTCTTTCATGTCCATGGTTCCCACATCCTCTGCATTAAGGTACTTCTATATGGCATATTTTGGCAAAGCAGAAAACTTCTAGATTATTGTGAAATTGTTATAAGGAGATGGAGAAAGAAGCAAGATTTTTCATTTTAAGATTTTAAAGGTTTTATAAAACCACTGATTGCCAAGTATGAGTAATCATTTATTTAAATCATATTCTTTTTTCTTTCATAGTTTTCTTTAAATTTAAAGAGCTGTCATTCCTTTTCCAACGTTATGTCTTGTCTGTCTCCCCTCCTGCTGATGGTGTTTTTAAGCAATGACAAAATGACATTAAAAATTCAATCAAAATGGCTATTTTTTTAATCACTCTTTGACTACAATTATGTATTAACTGTGAAGAATAGCCTTTTCCCTCAGCATGAGAAAAGATGTTAGAATCTATCATCAAGATTCACAGGGCTTCTCTTAAATATCAAGTCTTGCCTGTGTTTTATAAAGTCACAGTTTCTGTGACTGGAGTATTACCTAAGCATGTGGTTATCCCATGAATTACCAAAAATGTTACAGTATTTTGTTAAGGGTTTTTAAAACATAGAGCATCTGTTATAGGAAACCCAGTAGAGGATTCTCCAGCATTAGAAGGGACACAGGCTTCCTTACTGCCCCTAGTGTCAGGCTTGAATAAGATACCGTAGGTACTGGTAAAGCCATTTTAAATAGGAAAATAGAGATGAAATAAACCCCCGAGGATGAGTAAGGATAAGCATCCTAAGAAATCCTTCTAAGGAAGGGCAGGAAGGCTAACGGTGGCATGCAGACCCCAAAAGTTAAGTGCTAACAGGGTATCAGCCTCTGGGTTGAGAACAAGTAAAGAACAAGAGAACATGGCTGAGGGGGACAGTGGAGAACATGGGGGACACACTGGGAAGGGAGGAGCTTGTGATGGGGCCTCTCTGTGCCACATGGGAGGAGAGTGGAATACAGACTTCACATCTCTTCTTCTGAACCTGCAGCCAAGCATGCACACAGTTTTGACTGGCTGATGCAAAGAGCCAATAAGCCCCTACGAGCTTAGTTCTGAGGCGTTGGAATTTACACAAGGTGGTTCTGTCCATAGGAAGATTCCTGTTGATGGAAGACCAGCAGTAAAAACATATAAATTAAAATCACTGTCCTCTTTCTTCCTCCTAATTAACTCTGAGACAGAATACAGAGTGACTCTTTCCCATTCCCAGTTGTTTTGTCTGAGCCCAGAGTTAATAGTGATTGGACGACTACATTTTCTTTGCAGTCCACAACAGAAGGTACTTGGCATCTCATCTTAGAAGTGATGCCAATTTTATGTGGCCACTTTCACATCTAGGTTCAGGAGATGTCAAAACATCCCTGGTGATGTGCAAAGAAATTGTTCCTGTGCTTTCATGATGTCTTGATAAGGCTAAAGCCTATGTATCTCACATGGAATATTTCTCCCTTATTTTGCCTTAAGAGAGAACCACATCTGTCATCACTTATCAATATCTCTAACTTTGTTAAGTTCCACTATCCTATAAATAGAGAATTTAATTCTATGCTTTGACAAGCTAGCCAATTTGATAGATTATATGGAGTTAAGTATGTTAGTGACCAATAACAATTTAATACGGTTTATAGAGCAAAAAAGGAAATATATATATTGTATATATCTTATATAATATACATATTTTTTAACAGAGCTTCTTAATATCTTAAAAAATGTCATCAGGGGATTACAGAAATGTAGCCTTTCAATATCCCTCACAGAAACCATGGCTGCTTACCTGGTTATGTACAAGATCCCTGCTCCCTGCCCATACTACCAGAATACTTTGTGTTTTCTCCTATGCTTAAATATTTGCATGTTAATTTTACATGTATGTGCCTTTTTGATGTCGGTTCATTTGTCTGCCTGCCTTTTAAATCCATGTGCCTCAGTGATGCCTTAAATTCTTTAAATTGTAGTTTACCAGAGGAAAGAGGATCTGCCTAATTCTCCTTAATACAGCATCATATTTAGGTAAATGTGCTTAATAAGTGCTTTTTATTTCAAGAAATATTATGTGCAATATTATGTCACAAAGTTATTTCTTCATGATGTCTTTTGGGGGTTTTACTGTTTACTTTCCTTTACAGTTAACTTTTTTTAATCTCTCTTAATGCTGTCCCCAGTATAGAGGACAAGATACAGCAGTCCGTAAGGAGTAAACAAAATAGCAGTGACTGTCCCCTCATCTCTGGGTGTAGCCCTGGTCACAGAACTCTGAGCTTCATTTCCTCAGTATGCAATGCAGATCACGTTGTTTTATAAGACACGCATTTCCCTGGAGTATTTAAGATGGCAACTTTCTCCTCAAGCCACCAACTTCCACATCTCTAGGTCAAAAATGCATCTCTCTCTCTCTTTTATTTAATCTCTTATTTTACAGATGAGGGAATTGAGATCCTTAGAGGTTAAATAGCTTGCTCATGGGGACACAGCTAATTAGCAGACTTGCAGACATCATTCATCAACCTTAAAAACGTCCTTTCAGAATGTTGTCATGTATAACCTATTACCCTTAAGAATGCTCCTCTCCTAAGAGCCAGGAGTTTCGTCAATACTATCCACCTTCCTTTGTAATTAACTTCTGTTTTATCTCTCTTAATAGAGTCCATAAAATACACGACAAGCAGCAGTAGGTATTTTTAACCTACTACAGTTTCTGTATGTTATTAAACCAAATTTAAAACAATGTAAATTATTTAAAATAAGAAGCAACCAAGGTCTCATCAACATAATAAAACCAGAGCTATTTGATTTTATGTTCCCAAACTTCCTTTTTTATCTATTAATATATATATTTTTAGAAGGCTGTAGTATAGTAGTATTTGTTAAATGTGTGTTTATGTGTATTATTGTTCTATTGTTCCCTTAACTTTATCTTGTTCATTTTTCTATCTTTTTATAAAATCCTAGAAAAATATATACAATGTAACTGCATAATCATGATACAGAGGATAATTAACTTAGCCTTTCCCCTATTTTTGGACACTTAGGACATTTCTAATTTTTCACTGCTATGAGCAGTGCTGAAGAGAACAAATTTGTACAGGTAGAAGCACAGCAGTCTTTACACAGGAAACCATGCCTGGGACAAAGATCCTCATGCCAAGTGAAAACTCTGGTTCAGACTTCAGTTTTGTGAAACACATCATGCAAATATTGAATTTTGTTTTGACACAGCATACATTTGCTTTGCCAAGATAGGGCTGGCGACAGAATAAACTTGTCTTTGAGATGTTTAAATGTTTTCCTTGGATAGGAGACCTTTTTATTGAGCTGTAAACGCTTGGGGTAAATATTTATTTTTCTTCTATTTAGAATAGGAAAGGAACTTATACTTTATAGTGTTGTACACCTAGTATTGACCAGTACTTAATATACACTATCCAGAACCTTCCCAGAAACTCTGTAGAGGAGATGCAATTACTCTGTTTGATAAATTTACAAAGGGAGAACTGAGGCTCAGAGAACTTCAGGGATGCCAGAACCAATTGCCAGTTAATTGACTTCAAGCCCATGTTCTTGACATTGGCCTGTCTTACCATAGCATGCATTGGTACCACATCAAAACTGAGCAGCAGTGAGAGGATACAACACCGAGTTGTTTTATTTAAACAGCTTTATTGAGATATAATCCACATACTGGACTCATTTAAAGTGTACAATTCAATGACTTTTAGTATATTCACAGATATGTGCAACCCTCACACAGTTTATTTTAGAACATTTTCATCACCTCAGAAAGAAACCTGTGGGACTTCCCTGGAGGTCAGTGGTTAAGATTTTGCTTTCCAGTGCAGGGGGTGCAGGTTCGATCCCTGGTCAGGGAACTAAGATCCCACATGCCTCAGGGCCAAAAAAACCAAAACACAAAACAGAAGCAATGTTGTAACAAATTCAATAAAGACTTTAAAAAATTGGTCCACATCAAAAAAAGAAATCTTAAAAAAGAAAAAAAGAAAGAAACCTATACCCTTCAGCTATCACCCCTTCCAACCTTCTCTTTCCCCAACCCTAAGCAACAACTAATCTACTTTCTGTCTCTGTAGATTTTCCTGTCTGTACTTTCATACAAATGGAATCATAGAACATGAGGACTTTTGTGTCTGACTTCCTTCACTTAGCATAATGTCTTCAAGGTTTATCCAAGCTGTAGCATGTGTCAGTACTTCTTTCCTTTTCATGGCTGAATAATATTACATTGTATGGATATATCATATTTTGTTTATTCATTAATCCATTGATGGTCATTTGGGCTGTTCCAACCTTTTGCCTATTATGAACAAGGCTATGATAGACATTTATATATACATGTTTGTGTGGACATATGTTTTTATTTCTTTTGGCTATATACCTAGGAATGGAATTGCTGTGTCATATGATAATGACAATCAGATAATCATTTGAGGAACTGCCAAACTTTCAAAATAGCTGCACCATTTTATGTTTCTGCCATCATTGAATGAAGGTTTTCTCCACATCTTCGTCAGTACTTGTTACTATTTAACATTTTTGTTTTGGCCATCCTAGTGGGTGTTATAGTCACCTACAGGTACCAGAACTATTTTTAGATTATACGTCACTGTCTCTCAACTGCCTCTTGGGAAAAAAGCAGATCTGACCAATCATAGAAAAAGCTCAAAGCCGAAGAAAAAGTCAAGGGCAAGGCAGATGAAAAACAAATTTTATTTCTATGAGACACATAAGCTTAGATTTAAAGACTACTTATGTAATCCACATGTCTACACATCCTTATATTTCAACATACAAATTTTGGAAATTCCTTTCATTAACTGGTTTCAGTTGCAAAATGGTAGCTATCAAATATGCCCCTTTACCTCCATCCCATCTTCATTTTCTACTCTTTCATCCAAAGTTACTTGTGAATGTGAGAAAGTTAATTCTCTAAAGTCCCATGCTACTTGCCTTTCAGGATTATGAGGCAACTTAGTTATTCAATACAAACATTTTTACTGAGCATCTCCTATAGCCAGACTCTAGCTATGGAAGGTGTTGGAGCTCCAATTGTGAACAAAACCAGATAAAATCGTTGCTGTCTTGGGACTTACCATAAAGTGATAAAGAAGTTATCAATCAAATAATCACAAAAATAAATCATAAATCTACACCTGTTCTAAGTGCCACATGGGACAGGTACTTAATTCAGGGATTTACATACCTGGAATATGTCCCACTTAAATCATGATGTATGATCTTTTTAATATATTATTGAATTTAGTTTGCTAATATTTTGCTGAGGGTTTTTGCATCTATGGTCATCAGGGATATTGACTGGTAATTTTCTTTTTTTTATAGTGTCTTTGTCGGGTTTTGGTATCAGGTAATGCTGGCCTCAGAATGTGTTTGGAAGATTTCCTTCCTCCTCAAATTTGAGAAGAGTGTGAGAAGGATAGGCACTAACTCTTCTTTAAATGTGTTGAATTCATCTGTGAGACCATCTGGTCCTGGACTTTTATTTGTTGGAAGTTTTTTTATTACTGATTCAATTTTATTACTAGTAAGCATTCTGTTTCAGATTTTCTATTTCTTCCTGATTCAGTCTTAGAAGATTGTGTGCTTCTAGGAGTTCATCCATTACTTCTAGGTGATTCAATTGGTTGACATATAATTATTCATAGTGGTCTCTTATTCTTGGTATTTCTATGATATTGATTGTACCTTCTCTTTCATTTCTGATTTTGTTTATACCCTCCCTCTTTTTTTTTGATGAGTCTGGGTAAAGTTTTATCAATTTTATCTTTTCAAAGAACCAGCTTAGTTTCACTGATCTTTTCCATTGTTTTTTTAGTATCTATTTCATTTACTTCTGCTCTGATCTTTATTATTTCCTTCCTTCCACTAACTTTGGGCTTTGTTGGTTCTTTTTTCTATTGCTTTAGGTGTAAAGTTACATTGTTTATTTGAAATTTTTCTTGTTTCTGTCTTTCTTCTCCTTCTGGGATCCCTCTAATGCAAATGCTAGTATGCTTAATGTTTCCCAGAGGTCCCTTAAACTATCCTCATTTTCTTTAATTCTCTTTACTTTTTTGCTGTTCTGCTTGAGTGATTTCCACTCTTCTGTCTTCCAAATCGCTGGTCTGTTTTTCTGTATTATCTAATCTGCTGTTGATTTCTTCTAGTGTATTTTTCATTTCAGTTAATGTATTCTTCAGCTCCAATTGGTTCTTTCTTATATTTTCTAACTCTTTGTTGAAGTTCTCCTGTGTTCCTCCATTCTTCTCCCACATTTGCTAAGTATCTTAATAACTATTACTTTGAACCCTTTATCAGGTAAATTACTTTTCTCTGTTTTATTGGGGTTTTTTCTGGGGTTTTATCTTGTTCTTTTATGTGGAACATATTCCTCTGTCTCATCATGTTATTTGACTTTCTGTGTTTGTTTCTATGAATTAAGTACAAGAGCTACCTCTCTGAGCCTTGATGTCATAGCTTGTATAGGAGCATCCCCCACATAGACCGCATATCCTGGGCAGATTTGGCAGGCCTGCTGGAGTTGGGGTGGGCATGGGCTGGGGACCCCAGTGCATGATGCACTGAGGCTGCCTTGGGAGGATGGCTATAGCTGGTGTGGGTCAGGAGCCTGGGTTCTGGAGCAGCCTTGACAGGCTGGTTAGAGTGTATGGACTGTGTTCCTGCCCACACTATCAGGATGGAGGGAGAAAACCAAAAGAGGTGCTCTCTGGCACCTCCAACCCTGAACAAAGTTCCAGCCATTCCTTGCCCATTTGGCAGATGCTGTAGGGTTAGTAAATAGATTTTGTTCATGTGTAGTCTAGGTGTCCTTTAAAATGCTGTATTTTCGCTGGTCCCAGAACACACAAGTCTATGCACAGGCCCCTCCCTACTGCAGGTCACTATGCTGGGGATGGGGTTATTGTCAATACCATGTCTCCATCGCTCCTACTCATCTCTGTGTGGTCCCTTTATCATTTGTTGTGCAGAAGCTCTTTAATCAGCCCTCAGTTCTTCTTCAGGAGGAATTGCTCTGTGTGTAGGCGTAGGTTTGGTGTCTCTCTGGGAGAAGATGAATTCAGGGTGTTCCTATGCCAGAATAGAAGCCCCAAAATGACATCATTTACACTCTAAGTAATGTGAAGCAATTTATAACTATTGCACATATCTGAAAAAAAAACAACAATCATTAACCATTTGATAAGTGGAAAAGCCTCTACATTATTTTGGCAACAACATTGACATAATAAATGCATATATGATATTGTTTTTATTTCACCTTTGTGAGTCTTTTTTTCAAGTAAAATTCTGTGCTTCAGAAAACAGGCATAAACCATAAGAAGCCTGATTCTTCTGTAATCTCTTCTCCAATCCCTCCCTTTTCCTTTTTCCTATATCTTTCTCTGATTGTTTCTTCTGTCCCTCCTTTGAATTTTCAATTCTTCTTTCTTTTTTCTTTCCTTTTCTCCAAATTCTGGCTCTTCCTCAACTTCTCCTCTTTCCCTCTTATCTCTTACCTTACCTTTCACAACTCCCCACCTCCCTGTTCCCTATTACACCTCCATTTCTGTTTCCCACTCACATTCCTCCTTGCCACCCCTGCCATTAACCTCACTTCATTTCCCCACCTTGCACTGAATTTTTCAAAATAGAATTTTCCTTAAATAGAATCAGTGATCAAGATCTATATTCCCTCCATTTGTCCACAAGGGAAATCTCACCACTCAGACCATTGTAAGTGGGAAGTTTCAAATGTAAGCACTTGAGTATCTTATATTCTAGACAATGATTCTGAAATCTGCATATGTCTGTGAAGAAAACATCATATTTAAATTAAAAGTGCCTAAAACATCTACAAAGCCTTTTTTTAAATAGTTTATCTTTCAGGTTAAGAAAATGACGTGGTCACTGGTAACAGAAAGAGTTCTTTGGGGCTGAACCTAAGAAGCTGAAAAGAGGCACATATTCAGATAAAGTGTCTTGTGAAGCAAAACCATAACACCTAAGTGTAATAAGATTATGTATTAAAACAGCTGAAGTAGGAAAAAGTATATGTAATATTCCACCTACTTAAATAATTATGACTTACAATTTCTTTTACTGCTTTAGCTTCAAGGTCTGACCTTGTTTACCCTTGGAACTTCCGTTCTAGAGGCAGAAAGAGCATTGTGTGGGCTCAGGAGAGACTGCAGGATTCCTGGCTCTTACAGTGGTGTTGATTTGAATAGATGGGCAAAATGTTTCCTTTTGCTCTTTTAAGGACTGGGTAGTATTTTTCTGAGAGGCTAATCAACCAAAACAGTAGAGTCAGTTAATGCACATGCAGTGTACTTTTTACCTTGAGACCTTTTAAACAAATCCCTAATAGGAACTTAGGAAACATTTTCTAACAAGTAAAGTGAGTCCCTGTGAACATAAAGTTCCTAATGAAGAGAGGCAATGCAAATAGAGGAGAAAAATGTGAGAGAGGAAAGCTTATGACTTCCTATAATTGCTGTTCATTTTACAAGAAGGACTATTATCATGACAACCTCGTGATTCAAGGTAAGAGGATGCAGATGCAGTCTCTTCCATTGTAAGACTTGAAGAGAACATCCAAAATATTAATCATCCTTGCCTTGCTGGATGTTTCACAATTGGAGAGTTATTCCTTTGGATAAGCTCATCTCCTGTTAGTTGAATAGAATGGATAGATCAGTAAAGCAAACCTGAGGACGATTTTCCTAAGAACTGATTCTGCATCAGCACTGTCCAATAAAAACATGATTTGAGTCATACACAGTTTTAACTTTTCTAGGAACTACATTAAAAAAGTAAAAGAAAACAGAAACAGGTAAAATTAATTTTAATAATAAATTTTATCTAATCCATTGTAGCCAAAATTTTATCATTTAAACATGTAATACACATAAAAAATAGTAATGAACTCTTACTTTTTTTATGCCAGATACAAAAGAACAAATATTGCATGAGTCAACATACATGAGATACCTAAAGTAGTGAAATTCATAGAGACAGAAAGTAGAATGGTAGTTGCCAGGGGCTTAGGAGGGAGGAATAGGTAGTCATTTTTTAATAGGTACAAAGTCAGTTTGGGGTTATGAAAAAGTTCTGGATATGGTGGTGGTGATAGTTGCATAAGATTGTGAATTACTTAATGCCACTGACTACATACTTGAAAATGGCTAAAGTGGTAAATTTTATGTTACGTATATTTTACCACAATAAAAAAAAGAAAGAGAATTCGCTGCTATGAACCCTCTGTTAATATCCAGTCTTTTGGCTTTGAATTTATTTCCTTTACTTTGGGAAGAATAGCTTCTCCGTATTGCTTCATGATCATGGTTTAGGAAGTGTTATTATATTATTAATTACAAAATTACACCTTATTTGCTATATGGTTGAGTGGTAGGTGGTTTATGTAACAATAAGTGGGTTTAACTTTCACTTGCAATTAGAAATGCTAGGACCAACTGAGACTCATTCAGAAACAATAGCTAAAAACTGGATTCCTGTTACGGAGGTGGGAGTGCTTGAAGAGGAGAAAAACAATTCAGTTCAGTGAAAGAATTGTTATTTTAAAAATATAGTACGTGAAATTCTGGCTTCTGATGAGGCATGAAAATGCTTTAATATTAGTAAATGAACAAAAGGAATTGTCAGTTTTTTCCATAATCACTCCCAGCAGTATGGTACTCAGCCTATCAAGATGTATGGGCATCAAAAGTGGAAAGAAGGGAGTATTTTTCTAACTTAAAAGTCAATTAATTGGTAGATATTTACTGAGTTTTAGGATAACCTAATCTTGAAACTCAAAACTAAAAGAATCCTTATGTTTAAGGGTAAGAGAATAAATTCCCAACTTTCCTATGACTGCATGTCATAGTCTGTAGAAGCCGTGTGATCATGGAGAGCCCATGTGAAGCTGTTGGAGATGCCTATGTTCAAATCCCAACGCTAGCATAATTAACTGTAAAGCATTAAGAACAAGTTAGTTAGACTCTTTGAACCTCTGTTTACTCACGTGTAAAATGGGAAATATTTATTTTTCAGAATTGTCATGAGGATTCAAGATAACTTACATGCAGTATCTGACATTGGTAAATGAACAGTATTATTACTCTTCTTTTGGAAGTTCGATTAAGACTTATTCAACTTCTAGACCTAGTATAACTTTGAGGAGAGTAAAATCTTTCTTTCTTTCTATACTTAAAGCATAATTACAGCAGTAATTAGATAATAGTTTGTTTAATTACCTGTTTAATGCCTCTTTTCCTTGTAACACTTTTCCCTTGTAACATTTATGTAAACCGCACAGTCAGGAAACTCATCTGTTTTCTTCAACAAGGCATTCCCAGTTCTCTGGGAAATCATGCAAATAGATAAAGAACCCTTGGGGGAAGAGAACCCTAAGGCAAGAATGGATAGCCACAATTTTGAGAGCAAGAGTTTCATGCTCTACCAGACAGAGTTAGGCAGGGCAAAGAGGTGTACAGGTCCACCTCGCTCAGTTGGGGGAGAATGCACTATTAAATTGAGGAATGTAGTTTTTCGTCCCAATAAGACACCATCTTTACCCTGCCACCTTCTTCACGTGGTTCATAGTCTAAGTATATAACTGACATGACTTACCAAGGTGCATGGGCATGCTGCATATCACAGTACCCAGCACATAATGGATGTTCAAAGATATTTAAATAAGTCAACTATAAATCAGCCTTCATGTACCAGTGTGAAGGATTGACCTCGTACAATGTAATGGCACTACTCATATAGTCTATAACTTTTTTTAAAAAATTTTATTAGAGTATAGTTGATTTACAATGTTGTGTTAGTTTCAGGTGTACAGCAAAGTGAATCAGTTATACATATACATATTTGGTTGGCCAGAAAGTTCGTTCAGTTTTAAGTAAAAATAAAAGACATTTTTCATTTTCACCAAGAACTTTATTGAACAACGTATTCGTTAACCGAACGAACTTTTTGACCAACCTCATATATCCACTCTTTTTTAGATTCTTTTCCTGTATAGGCCATTACAGAGTATTGAGTAGAGTTCCCTGTGCTCTACATTAGGTCTTTATTAGTTATCTATTTTATATATAGTAGTGTGTTATGTCAATCCCAATCTCCCAATTTATCTCTTTTCCCCTTACCCTCTGGTAACCATAAGTTTGTTTTGTACAGCTGTGACTCTATTTCTGTTTTGTAACTAAGTTCATTCGTACGATTTTTTTAGATTCCATATATAAGTGATATCATATGATATTTGTCTGTATCAGTCTGACTTACTTCACTCAGTATGATAATCTCTAGGTCCATCCATGTTGCTGTAAATGGCATTATTTTATTCTTCTTTATGGCTGAGTAATATTCCATTGTATTATGTACCACATCTTCTTTATCCATTCCTCTATCGATGGATATTTAGGTTGCTTCCTTCTCCTGGCTATTGTAAATAGTGCTGCTGTGAACACTGGGGTGCATGTATCTTTTGAATTATGGTTTTCTCTGGGTTTATGCCCAAGAGTTGGATTGCTGGGTCATATGGTAGTTCTACTTTTAGCTGTTTAAGGAACCTCCGTACTGTTCTCCATAGTGTCTGTATCAATTTACATTCCCACCAACAGTGCAGGAGGGTTCCCTTTTCTCCACACCCTCTCCAGCATTTATCATTTGTAGATTTGTTGATGATGGCCATTCTGACCGGTGTGAAGTGATACCTCATTGTAGTTTTGATTTGCATTTCTGTAGTAATTAGTGATGTTGAGCATCTTTTCACGTGCTTTTTTGCCATCTATAAGTCTATTACTTTTTTTTTTAACATCTTTATTGGAGTATAATTCCTTTACAATGGTGTGTTAGTTTCTGCTATATAACAAAGTGAATCAGCTATACGTATACATATATATCCCCATATCCTCTCCCTCTTGCATCTCCCTCCCACCCTCCCTATCCCACCCCTCTAGGTGGTCACAAAGCACTGAGCTGATCTCCCTGTGCTATGCAGCTGCTTCCCACTAGCTGTCTATTTGTCTATTACTTTTTAACCCAAACAATCACAGAAATAACTATATGGTGCTCTTGGCAAAGGTGCACTTGTTGAAACACACTGGATCTAGGTTTGGAAAATGTGGCTCTTAAAGCACTTTGACCTAGGTTTCTCCATCTCTAAAATAAGGGAGTTTGAATGAGTGAGCTCTAGTTTCCTTCCAGATATACTATTATTTGATTTTTAGATACATACACTTCATCCAGATAAGGAGAAAATAGTAAAAAATGTAATTAAAGCAGTGAGTAATTTTTAGTGATTCAAAGCAATACAGTAGCTTGTGGTCACCCCAGTGTTCTGGGAAGATTATTTATATCCATCAGGTCTTGATTAACTACTTAGATTAATATATGTTTAAGAAAGTGGTTCTAATCACTCTAATTTCACTTGAGAACTCTTGAGTACCTTCTCCATAGTATTTCCCTTGGATGGAGGCTACCTGAACCTGAGCCTTGGTCTACTCTGCTAAAAATTTGAACACTGGAAAATAGAGCCTTGGGAAAGCAGAACCATAAATGCATTTATTCCACCATTCAATGCATTGTTGAAACATAAGAGCAAACTCTGTGTCTCCATCCAGCATTATCTAATATAACCCAGGAGTGTACTTCACTGTACCCTCTAATTTAAGGGGTAAACAGAAAGTTATCTTTCTTGCATCTGTCCTCTCTCGAGTGTTTTTTAGCTTTCTCCATCTTTCTTTTAGCTCCCACTTTTATTATAACAGATCCTCTGAAGTAGATGTGGCCATGACCTCTCAGTAGCAGCCTACTTGTTAAGGTGGTGTCTATCACCAGTGGACCTTGAAGAGAGATGAGGGTGAAATAAGCTTTCTTCCCTCTTGCCTTTCTGTTCCTTCAGAATCCCCAAGATTAGTACATTGGTATTTATATGTGCAAGATAGAGTGATATTCAAAATATTTAATGGCTGGCACTGCAGGAGCATGAATCTATAAGAAAGACATGAGGGTCTTTATTGTTACCCTAGGGTCCTGGAGGCTCCCATGATATGTCAGCAGTTAACCACTTACTTGTTGGATCCTGAGGAAGCCAGGGGTCCTAGGGATGAGTCTAGAATGGCTGGGATGGTAGGCAAAGGAACATTTAGGGGATCTCAGGGCAGCATGATAAGTAAGGAAGAGTTTAAATATTTTAACGATTAGTATGGCCATAACACTGTGTAGTGATGGAATATCAACTTTAAGTATATATATGAATTGCTCTACTAAAGAGTTAAGACACTCTCAAAAGAGAATTACAGTAGGAAGAAAAAGGTTAAAGTTCAAAGAAAAAGGTTAAAGTTCTAGCTAAACTGGACTTCTCCTTGTAACTCTAAAGTAAAAGTAAATAAAAATGTAAACCCTAATCCTCTGATTCAAAATGCCCACCTCCCTCCATCCTCAGGATTATGTCTCATTTACCAAGTGGCCCCTTAAATCTTTATGCTTGAATTTCCAGTGCTTTTCCCTTGGGGAAACCACTACCTCTTCCTATAGAAAGAAATCTCTTCTTACAAATCATTCTTCCCTTCACCCAATACCATGCCCAAATGTAGATCAACAGGTTTGAGGGCTCCTGAGAAGGCTTCAGCCAGGTAGACGATGACCCCCATCATCTTTACACAGCTGGGGCACAAGTGACCTCAAATGCTGTTGGAAAGCAGGTTTGAGATCCTCTGGTCTGAGCTTCTTTTCAATATTCTTGCCAATGTGAACTCTAGGTCTCCCAGTTCTTTAACTTTTATCAAGTTGTCCTTAAAGTAAGCACACCTACGTAAAACCCTCATTAACCATTTTCAGACTACATAGTTGCTGTAAACTGAATTATGTCCCCCCAAAATTAATATGCTGAAGGCTAACCTCCAATATGACTGTATTTGAAGTAAGGAACTTACACAAAGGTTAAGGTTATACAAAGTCGTAAGAATGGAGCCCTAATCTCAAGGGACTAATGTCCTTGTAGGAAGAGATACCACAGAGTTCACTCTCTGTGCCATGTGAGGATACAGCAAAAAGGTGGCCATCTGCCAGCCAGGAAGGGAGCTCTCACCAGAAACAAATCAACCTGTACCTTGATCTTGGACTTCCCAGCATCCAGAACTTTAAGAAATTAAATTTCTATTATTTAAGCCACGTGGTCTACGGTATTTTGTTGTGATAGTTCAAGCAGACTAAGACAATAGTTTAATCCCATAATAAGAAAGAAAATACTTTCTCAATTAGTATGGGGTTGCCATATCCTTTGAGCTGAATGGTCCTATTTATTCTGGAAAAGAACTATTTAGTTTTCTTTTCTTTGAGATTTGTTTTTAACCGCTCTGAACTAGTAGCCTATTTGAATTATTTAAAAAGACCACAAACATTAGTTTTAATGGCTATTTTCTAAGCTTCTGAAAATAGCTCTTAAAGAGGAACCTTCTGATGAGAAGGATTACGTCGAGGTGTTGCCGTTCATTCCCTATGCCACACTAATACGAACATCCTGCAAATCTGTGTAGCTGCTTCCCACTTACAAAGAGCTTTCCCTTGAGTTTTCACAAACCTAGAGACATAGATAATTTTTTTAATTTCAAAAATGATAAATGTGAGGCTAAGAACAATTGAGACATTTGCCAAAGAACAACCAAAGAGAAAGTCTATGGTACACATATTAAAACAAGTCCTCTTTCTATGAATCTAAGATTTTTTCCACTATGCAATTTTTTTCTCTTGGTTTTATTCACTTATTTTTACTAACCTTGTCCCTTTTATAGTAATAAGGTCCAAAAGTTCAGAATCATGTCTGTCTAATCAGTTTTACACAGCATCTTATTCAGATGGCTACTTAAAACAACTTAATTCAAGAAGCATTTATTGAGCATCTACTCTGTGCAAAGTACTATGTTAGGCATTCTCTCCAGGCTTTCAGGAACTCACAGTTTGATGATAGCCTTTAATAAAATTGCATTGTCTTTAAAATATGTTTTTACAGACATGTCTGAATTGATTCTGGAATAAGTAAGGTTCAGAAATCACAGTGGACCACTATGATATTGCTTCCTAGTATACTCCTCTTGTACTGTCGGTTCATTAACCCCACCCAACTATACTGGTAACAAATGAGCTGACTTGTTCTTATTCTATGTGAGACATCCTTGATCACAGTTAATTGTACACTTGACTCAAGCTTGGCCAATGAGTCTTTTCTCTGGGATTTTGGATTTTGACATCCAGAGAGTCAAAATAAGTCTCCATTTGGAACTGAAGACTTGAAAGTTGACTCTTGGGAGCTATTGATTTCCATGTGTCTCACCAACTGGAGAAAGGTGTTCTGCAAAGTGAGAATGAAGCCGACAGGCAGAAAGCAGCAGAGATGATAGAGTTCTGCTTGCCTTCAGGTCCCTGTTCTCGAAGTTCCTGAGATCCTTTGGGAAAGTTGCTCCTGCCTGTTTGGAAATTTGGCTTCTACTCTTTTTTTTATTTCCAAAAGCTAACATTTTGGGGGTTCTTTGAGTGTATTTGTTTGTTTTTGGTGTACTAAGTTGGGGTTTTTTTTGCATTTTTTGCTTAAGTTGAGTTAAGTTGGGTTTGTGGCTTCCAATCAAAAGCCTCAACTGATACAAAGACCCACACATCATTTTTGTAGCAGAAACGGAGGAAGAAATTCAATTCATCATAGTCCTAATGAGAAAAATAAAATATATGAAAATAAATGTTAACATTCCTTAAAACCCATTCTGTCATTTGACTTTAAAACATTATGTTCACATAGAACAACTGAATTTTGCTTCTGGAAGGATACTTGGAAATTATTCCATGGCAATATTTGAGTACCACCTTCTACATTAGAGGATTCCAAGGCCCAAAGCCTTTAGTGTCAAGCCCAGCTGTATCAAGAATGGAATCGTGTCACCAGACTCAAGGTAATATGTTTCTTTCTATGTAAATATGGAATGAGTGTCCAGGAATATATTAAATGACTACTAAGAATAACACACTGTGCTAGCACTGCAGAAATTATTGTGCCCATGATTTATGATATTGCCCCCAGCAGGTTAAACATTACCTTTATCTGTCATTTACAGCCCTTTTCAGTCTCTCCCCCAACTCTCTTTCTTTCCCAGTCTATATATCAGTTTCTCTCTCTAAGATATTTACCTTCTGTCTGAGGTTTTTTCCCCTAGCAAAGTTATTTTAAATTCTACGCTGTAAGTTTATGTATCTTTTGTATTTCCCATATCTAAGCACAGTGCATCAAAACTGAGATTGCGTATTTGATAGCATCAATCTGCTAGTAATAACTGAAGTATGGATTCAGTTGTTGAGTATGGACTCTTTTCCCAAGGGACAAAACTTTTTGGAAATATCCATGATCAGGAGGCTATAACAGAATGAAAAAGAATCATTGAAAAAAATAGATGAAGTTGAGTCCTTCAAATTCTCTCCTCCCTCTACCAAATTTCTTCCCTTGCTCCTGTCTCCTTCCCATATTTTACTTGACTAACTGTTCCTCATTCTTCAAGTCTCAGTTAAGATCTCATGGGAAGCCTTCTTCAGACCCCCAAAGTAGGTGTATGATTTCCTATAATAAACTTTCATTGTACTCCATATTTCCACCTTTATGGCACTTATTATACCAGTTTTTATTTTTTAATATTTGCATTTCCCTCAAAGATGAAGCTCCTTAAAGGACCATTTCTTTCTTGTTCACTGGCCTATTTGTGATACCAACCAGTACCTGGCACATAGAAGACATTTAAGGGCTTCCCTGGTGGCAAAGTGTTTAAGAATCCACCTGCCAATGCAGGGGACACAGGTTCGAGCCCTGGTCCTGGAAGATCCCACATGCCGTGGAGCAACTAAGCCTGTGTGCCACAACTACTGAAGCCCGCACGCCTAGAACCTGTGCTCCACGGCAAGAGAAGCCACTGCAGTGAGAAGCCCACGCACCACAAAGTAGAGCAGCCCCCACTCTCCACAACTAGAGAAAGGCCATGCGCAGCAATGAAGACCCAACCCAGCCAAAAATAAAATAAAATTAATTAATTAATTTTTTAAAAAGACATCTAATAAATCCTATATTTATTAATTGACTGAAAATACATTGCCAGAGAAACCAAAAAAAAGGAAAACATTTCAAAAAACAGGAAATTTATTCATTAATATTTTTTCACTATTCAATCATATATTCAATAATTTTTATAGCCTACCTATTACATTCCTGCCGCATGGAGATGGGAAGAAAAAAGCTACCACCCCCTGGGAATATAATGTAGGGAGAGTCATTTCCATAAATTCTTCTAAGCAAATGTGATCATATCTATGTGAAATAGTGTTACCAAATATTATAGAGAAGTTAAAAAGAATCAGACATAGAAGACATGTTATATAAATGCTTCGCATTGAATTAGTAAATTAAAGATTTGTAATGTCTTTTGAATCATTTAATACATTTAAGCCTTGCCTTCTTTAAAAAAGTGTATACTTAATTCCTGTGCTGTAGTAAGTCTATATATAGCCCCACAGATCTTCTTAAAAGACTGTAGACCAAAATACCATCTTTTATTTAAAATATATGCTCATGGGACTTCCCTGGTGGAGCAGTGGTAGGAATCCACCTGCCAATGCAAGGGACACAGGTTTGAGCCCTGGTCTGGAAAAATCCCACATGCTGTGGGACAACTAAGCCCGTGCACCACAACTACTGAGCCTGTGCTCTAGAGCTGGCAAGCCACAACTACTGAAGCCCGCACGCCTAGAGCCTGTGCTCCACAACAAAAGAAGCCACTGCAATGAGAAGCCCGCACACCGCAACGAAGAGTAGCCCCCGCTCGCCGCAACTAGAGAAAGCCCGCGCACAGCAATGAAGACCCAACACAGCCAAAAAATAAATAAATAAATTTATTTAAAAAAAATAATAGGGCTTCCCTGGTGGCGTAGTGGTTGAGAATCTGCCTGCCAATGCAGGGGACACGGGTTCGAGCCCTGGTCTGGGAAGATCCCACATGCCACGGAGCAACTAAGCCCGTGAGCCACAATTGCTGAGTCTGCGCGTCTGGAGCCTGTGCTCCGCAACAAGAGAGGCCGTGATAGTGAGAGACCCGCGCACCGCGATGAAGAGTGGCCCCCGCTTGCCGCAACTAGAGAAAGCCCTCACACAGAAACGAAGACCCAACACAGCCAAAAATAAATATATAAAAAAATAAATTTATTTTTAAAAAATAATAATAAAATATATGCTCAAATGCTTCAAAATATTTGTTTAATTAATTCATCAATAAATACTCATGATATCTTGTTTGCTCAGTATGGTACTACATACTGAAAACAACTCTAATTTTGAGATTTAAAAAGCTACTAACTCTGTAAAATAGTCTACCAGAAAGATGATAATAAATATTGCATTATTCTCTGCTATTTATATGTGTATTCCACCCACTCTAGTGAATAATGAAGAGGCTGTTAAAAAGTTCTGTAAAAGATAAAATACTAGTGATCCTGAACTCCAATTTAATTAGGCTTGGCCAGGATTTATTATGAGTGTAGAGAGACTGTTGAGAAGTTTCAAGAAGTGAAGCTCGGTTGAGATTATCTATGCAGTGTGCATATATATTTATAACTCCACTGGGCTCTTTTAACTCAACAAATAACCTTATTTTTCTGTTGCCTAAATAACTTTCTCTTTTGGAAAAAATAAATTTTCTTGAACAATAGGAGCACTTATTGTTAAATGTAGGAACTGGCTTTATTGTTGGTCAAAAGAGGCTATAAATCAAGTGATTCTTACTCTATGTTTGAAATCTCTGACTAGTAATCTGGTGGATTAAAGAGCTTGCCCTGATGAAATGGTCGTGCTGTTGCTATATTTAATCCTTAAAGGCACATGTTCTGGATTGTCAGGTCTCCACTAACTTGTGAAATTGTTACTCTTCCTTTTCGGGACAATGCCGCTGGGCCTTATCTCATGGTAAGGTAAAGTGACTAAATTATATTCTGGGAATAGAGCTGATCACTCAGTTAAGAAACTGGCTTTTCTAGGGTATGCACAATCAGGTCCCTGGAATAAAGTGTCACTTCCTGGTGGATCAGCCTACTTACACTTACAAATGGCCATGCAAAAAAGAACGGGTTTACTAAGATGATATTACAGGTGCCAATTTATTCCATTAAGTGAGATTGTTGGCCTTCAAATGCCATCCGTTGTGTTGGTATATCTTTTGCATCCTTTATCTAGAGAAAATTAACATGATTCAACATGCTACATGAGTGTAAGGTGAGAATGGAAGAGATTCAGGAAGTTTAGATACAATTAATAAAATAGATACTCAGAACTTTATAATTCTAATACAATCCATTGTCATGTCATAAGTGTCTTTCAAAATTATGCCAAAAACCTGGAACATTATGTCCTTGAATGTTAATTATAGTCACTATAAAGAGCTAAGGGAATTCATTTTCTTTTTTTTTTTTTTACTCTTTGTTTGAAGTTTTAACTAACCTGTTTTTTTTCCTACTCTCTTGCTATTGCTGGGGTGGTATTTATACAGCTGTTTTCATCCCTGAGCTGCTGAATAAGGGCTTGCTTATTTCAAACAACTTTTGTAATTAGCTTTCAAGAAGCAAATTGCTATGTTATGTACAGTATCTGTGATAACAATAAACTGTTCTTTTTCATAACATTTCAATGTGGGCTTTAACTGGCAAGCCCCAGCATCTTGGTGAGCATACTGTGAAATCACTCAGTATACTGAAAAAAACAGAAGAATATTTGACAATCCATAGAACTAGTATAGTTCTTTGAGCTCAGTTTGGTTTTTAAAGTATCTATTTTTAAAGTATCTGTATCAAAAAAAACCTTAAAATGCAATGTTGTAGTTCTCCCTAGGGGTACTTCTGTGACTCAGAAGTGGGAGTGATAACTTAGCAAGCCCAGTAATTCAGGCAGATAAATCTTACAGGTTCTACCATGCATTTATATTTCTTTATTTAGGCACTCACTCAACAAATATTTAGGCAAACACTTAGGATCCCTTAGAAATATTGTCAGGTACCCGACAGGGAAATGCTCCCCAAAGCTGCTCTCAGATGAGCCGCACAAGAGGATGCCAGGGGAGGCTCTCCCACGGAGCAGAGCTTGGAGAGGTGAGGCTGCCTAACCAAGAACGCACTGCCCTACCAGGAACAGAGACCACAAATGCGGGGCACGGTGACCATGTATGCTGTTTTCCCTTCTCTTATTTCCAAAAGGTATATATATATATATTTGGCAGTCATTCTTTTTTCCCTCTATCCTGTTTCCAGGTTGTGTTAGGGTGGCTAAGTGTATAATTTAGGCATAAGTTGCTACATGATTAGGAAGTATATCTGCAGGTACCCAAGAAGAATATATCACCCAGAACTCCAGGACTTGGAACAAGATGAGACTTAGGAGAGGGTGAATGCATTTCTGAGTATATATACATGATAGTTGCCTTATATGGAGCATATATACACGCTTATGGAACATGTTTGAAATTGTGAATATAAGTGTATGTATTATGTATGTTGGGAATTAACGGATTCTGCACCCAATTCCAGTGTGTGCATGCATGTGGGGGAGTAGTTCCCACACCATTAAGTAATTCTCAGACACCAGTTGGGTGTCCTACAATTCAACTCACTTCTGACACTATCTACCCAGAGATAGCGTCAGATTCCACAGCTTAAGGTCTCAGTCTCACAAGACTGTCCCCCTCCCCAAATTCAGATGCCAGTCATAGGTCCAGGTTGTCATCCGTGCTTCGGACTGACTGGCTATAGATTGGAGGTTCCAATGACCCCCTCCTCAGGTTAGATTAATTTTCTAGAGCGGCTCACAGAACTCAGAGAAACATTTTTACTTAATAGATTACAGGTTTACTATAAAAGGACATAACTCAGGAACATTCAGATGGAAGAGATGCACAGAGCAAGGTTTGGGGGAAGGGTGCAGAGCTTCCATGCCCTCTCTAGGTGCGCAGTTCTTCTGGCAACTCCCCACGTTCACCAACCCGGAAGCTCTCTAAACCCTGTCCTTTGGGTTTTCATGGAGGCTCCATTATATAGGCATTATCGATTAAATCATTGACCACTGGGGATCAATTCAACCTCAACCCCTCACCCCTCACCCCTCCTCAGAAATCAGGGGGTGGGACTGAAAGTTCCAACCCTCTATTCATGCTTGGTTCTCCTGGCAACCAGCCCCCACCCTGGGGTAGGATCCAAAAGTCACATCATTAACATAAAAGTTGTGGTAGAAAGGGTCTTGTTATGAATAACAAGATGCCCATTTCACTTTTATGGCTCTGAAGTGATTTCAGGAACTGAGGGCAAGAGACCAAATATTATAACAAAAGATGCTCTGATCACTCTTATCGCTCAGGAAATTCCAAGGATTTGGGGACCTGTGAGCCAGGAAGAGTGGACAAATACTAAATGTATCTGAGAAATATCTTTTGGTCATCTGAGTGACCAAATATATATTTCTTATAAATTACAATATTGCAGGAATCCAAGAGCTGAAATCTAACAGGCATCCATTGTTTCTTCCTGTTCTCCATTTCTTCTTTATTCTGGTATAAAACCTCTCTTTTCCTTTCTCTAACTGCCTCTCCCCTATCTGATGATGCTAAGAATTATAAACCCCAGTTACATACCACAGGAGTGGATATGACTGGCCAAAAGGTTCTCCAGACTCTTGTGCAGAGATGGATACTGGACTCAAGCAGCCCCATCAGATCCCTGTACAAGGAGTGAACTTCATGCTGGGAGATCAGAGATGGGCACTGAGTGCTAGAGCCTTGGGAGTCCAAGCAGGGTCTCCTGCAGATGAGCTTGACGTGGAAGAAGTAAGGCTGCTGATTGAGCCTATTATGCTAATGATAAAGTTATACTACTGTAGTAGGGAACAGCAAAATCTGACTCCATGTTGGATCTGCTTCTTTTACTTTAACCTTTGCTTTTCGTTGCTTTTGTTATTATAATCATACATAATGGCCTACCTCAGGGAACCCTGCCCCTCTGCCTGAATGTTAAACTAAAGTGCCTTTGTTCAGCTCACAGGGAGACAATCTGACCCTGTCCACCTGTGAATGGCTGCAGAAAAGAAGAAATTAACACATCCCCTCCCCTATGCTGGCCAAGCCAGGAGATATTTTGCAAGACTTATGGCCTTTTTACTTTACTTCCTCACCTCCTCCCGCTCTCTGTTCTATAAAAGAAACTGGCATCCAGACCCCAATAAGATGGTTTTTGGGGACACTAGTCAGCCATCTTCTCGGCCCACCGACTTTCCGAATAAAGTCACTCTTCCTTGCCTCAACACCTCGTCTCCCGATTTATTGGCCTGTTGTGCCGCAAGCAGAGCAAGCTGGGACTCGGTAACACTACCTAAGCAGGAAACAGAACAAGAAAGGCTCATTTCAGATGAAGTCCCATACAGTGGAGGACCAACACTGAACAGTGGCATCTGAAGGTCCAGCAGAGCTGCGAACATGGACTAAGAAATCTTGTTTGAGGATATCTCTAAGTTCCTGCAGCTTCTCTAGAAGCTGAGAAGAGATCGCATGTCCCCAAAACTAATATTGTTGGACCTATGTCTTTACATACATCCAAAATTAGGATTTTGGTAAAAGGCAGTTTATTTTGGTAGTGATTCCAGGAAGCAAAGTGAAGAAGTGGAAAGTGAGACAGTAAAGTTGGAGAAACAATGAAAAGTATGGCAAAGAGCATGTTACTGCTGTGGGCAACAGGGCCCCATCTTGCTAGAACCCTCTGAGCGACTGTGCAGATTGCAACATAGGGCAAGGAATCTGGATGTTTATCCATCAACTGTTCTCCCTCTTTAATTGAGGGTCATTCCTGAGCATTAACTTCCACTGGGCACCCAGCTTGCCCACAAATTTGTTCATGTAGCCAGAGAATGCTCTCAGATAAAGAAGTACAGAAAGCTGAAACTATCTATGGTGCCTTTTGGGGTGAGCCCAGGGGTACGTGCAGGACACTGAGAGAGTCTGCTGCAATTTGTCCCCAAACTTGGAGAGAAGAGTTCTAATTATTATGTCTATTTGATTTAGAAAAATGAAGAAGATTCTAATCAAAACGACAAAATAAGCCAATTCATGGACAACACTTCCTTCCACCCCAACTCCAAACACGAATAAGTGCAAGTGAAAATATTTAGTTTAAAGTGGTTTGTTAGAGCCAATCTCAAAAACAAACAAACAAAAATAACCTCCAGGTGACATAAACAAAAAGAACAGCTATAGCAGGGATTTGGAGTTCCATGGTCCATGGGAATAACCAAATCTGTGACTTAGGGTTAAGATTGTAAAACCTGAGTGAGGACTACTGCTTTAAAATGAAATAAACATTCTCCATGTGAAAAATATAGCCATTGAAGGAAAAATGAAGAAATATATCTTTTTTATTTCAAGTATTCTAACATAATGCAAACCTGTTAATAAATACACAAAACTGGTTTTATACAGTGCAGTATGGGAAACATCTTTAAAATTCTAAGGGAAAAATTATTATCAAACAAGAATACAGTGTATATTTGGCTAAAGTATCCATCAGTATGCTGGCAGAATAAAGATAAACTTAGATATACAAGGAACTTAAAATACTTCTCACACAGCCATTCTTTGAAAGATGCTTGAAGATGTACTCCAGCAAAATGAAGGAGAAAACAAAGAAAGAGAGGACAAAGCCTCCCAATGACAGCAGTTAAAGGATGATCTGAGATCATAGCCATGCCACCCACCTAGGGAGCAACGAATTCATACTGGCACAGGAGACAAAGCACCGATATCAATAGAAAAGGGGAAACAATATTTAATAGGTAGTATGATTGGAAAGAGGAGGCATTCCAGAGAGAATGTGGGGAAAATTACAGAGAAGAGAAAAAGCATAATGTGTTCAGGAAACTTCCAACATTTCGGAAGCCAGAGGTAACAAGAGAAGAGTCTGGGGAGGTAAGCAGAGCAAGATCACTAAGGGGGCTGTGCAGAGCATGAGAGACTTGCTGTCATCCCTGGCCTTAACCCCTGTTGCTCACCCCAGAATGTAAGAATCAGACCCCACCAGAACTCACACATCTCCTCTCAATATGTGTGATTCAACACCATCCTGTATTCAAGTGGCCAAAGGCAACTGTGGCAAAATTTGCAATAACAAGTGTCATCTTTGATGACATTTTCTGTCTCCTTTGTTTCAATGGCTGGATCTTCCCTCTGGACTCTAGCATTTATCTTCAGTCCCTCCCCTACCAAAATGTACTTTAATGAAAGCATTTAAAATTAATAATTTACTACTTAAGGCTGCTATAAATGAATGTGTTGTTATCATTTTAAGCCTTTTTTAAAAAAATTTAAAGTGAAAAGCTTTGCTCTCTGTTTTGAAAGCTTTCTATTGTTAACAGTAAGCTGAAGGTGATCCAGTCAAGGCCATTTTTCTGAACGTGTACAATATTATCATAATTTCAAAATAGATAAACCAGGCAGAAAGTCCCCTAGGGTTTAAAAATAATTGTCCCTGATATAATAAAATCATACTTCTAAATTGAGCCAACTTTAAAAAACCATACAATCCCATAATTAAGGGAAATGATAATTTTATAATAAAAACATTTAAATATGTTCAAAATAATAACAATAATATTATGCCACGTTTAAAATACAAATTCAAATTAAATGCTAAAATGAAAAACAATTGGATTTTTTTGGTTTACTTTGTCCAGCACTTTTCTTCTTTGTAGTCCCTTGGGTAAGGTTATACTGTGATAAACCATCTTAATATCACTGACTTTTCATCTAAGGTAATTTCAGCATTTTTTTTGTTTGTTTTTATTTTAATTTTTATTGAAATATAGTTGATTTACATTGTTATGTTAGTTTCAGGTGTACAGCAAAGTTATTCAGATATACATATTCTTTTTTTACATTCTCTTCCATTATAGGTTATTACAAGATATTGAGTATAGTTCCCCGTGCTATACAGTAGGTCCTTGTTGGTTATCTGTTTTATATTTGTAGTGTGTATCTGCTAACCCCAAACTCCTAATTTATCCCTCCCTCCCCCCTTTCACCTTTGGTAACCATAAATTTTTGTTGTATGTCTGTGAGTCTATTTCTGTTTTGTAAATAAGTTGATTTGTATCATATTTTTTTTTAGATTCCACATATAAGCAATATCATATGATATTTGTCTTTCTCTGTCTGGCTTACTTTACTTACTTCACTCAGCATTATTATTGTTTGTACTTTTCTTCAGCCTAGAATTCACTGCCTTAAATACAGATAGAAATTTTTCTTCAGTTATGCAAATACTGTCTATTATAACACACTCTGATGGGAACAGAAGCAAAAGAAGTTAGCAATAGATATTGCAATACTTAGTAATGAGGGATACACTATTATCTGTTGAGAAAGACAACATAGTGTTAGAACAGTTCTAAAACTTTACTCTGCATTTAGCCCAAACTAGCTAATAGCTAAAAACAATCACCATATTAACAGATTTAGCCATGTTAACCTTTTGACTATGAATGTCATGGCAAATGTCCACTTTATTCACTTTAGAAGCTAGAGAAAAATCGAAGATGTCTGCAAAACAAATACTTCTTTTCTAACACAATAAATATTAAAAATAACAGCACTTAAATGTAAAGTTTATATTAATATAAATGTAAAATGTATATAACGTGCTCTGTATATTGTAAAGTGCTATACAAATGTAGTATAAATGCCAGAAAGTAGGAAGATGAAGATCAGGGTAGAATTTTTTTTTTTTTTTTTTTTTTATGGCTGTGTTGGGTCTTCGTTTCTGTGCGAGGGCTTTCTCTACTCGCGGTGAGCGGGGGCCAACTCTTCATCGCGGTGCGCGGGCCTCTCACTATCGCGGCCTCTCCCGTTGCGGAGCACAGGCTCCAGACGCACAGGCTCAATAGTTGTGGCTCACAGGCCCAGCTGCTCCGCGGCACGTGGGATCTTCCCAGACCAGGGCTCAAACCCGTGTCCCCTGCATTGGCAGGCAGACTCTCAACCACTGCGCCACCAGAGAAGCCCCCGGGGTAGAATTTTAATCCCTAAGAAACACACTAACCTCATCTCTTAGCAGAAGTAGGTCCAATTCATAAAAATAAGATAATGTCAAGGAATTTCTAAATCCCCTAAAACTGGCATTTTAGATTGAATTTATGACCTAATCACTTGTGGATTCCTTTTGTGCTAAAGTATATTAAGGTCTGTAATGTAATGGATATCTGCAGGGATTGCTTCCGAAGGGTTTGTTAGTTTTCTTAATGTGATTTTTCTCTATAGGATTTTTGCTTTCCCCATTATAGTCTTAAAGCCATTGTGATAGATTATATGTAGAGTGACCATATAATTTATCACCCAAACCCAGACACTTTTGAGTAGAAAGGAAGTGCTACCAGGTGTAAACAGATACCGTCCTGAGCAACCTGGGACATTTGATTATCCTAGGTACCAGGGAGGAACACTATTGCTTCCACATCATGAAATTCTGCAGCCGTTCTTTATGTATTGAGGTTTGATGTTTAAGTATGAACTACCCAAGATATGTTAATCATTTTCCATTTAGCTTTTTCAGATACTTCACAGCCTTTTAAAATTGTATATTTTAACAATCAGAGATTTATTTGGACATGTAAACTTTATTTCCCCAATTCTTCTGGGGATCAGTTGAAACAAAGTAAAATATAAAAGATTGTGTATGGTACCAAAAGAGTCAGTCATTATTGTAAGCATATAATTTCCTAATTTCTATAATTTATCAATAAACATTGTAAGTGCTTATTATATGCAAGTTGCTACCAATCGATAGTGTATTGTAGGAGATAGAAAAGGCATATAATCCATATACAACTTGATAAACACTATTCTCTAAGTATATACAAATAATTGGTAACAGGCAGGCCCAAGAAGAATTCCCAGAGGAGGTAAGGTTTAAACTGAGTCTCAAAATACAAGCTCATTAATCAGACAAGGACATTTCAATTCTTGTGTGTAAAAGCATGAAAGAATTCTGAAGTGTGGCATGTTCACATAGGGAGATCTGAGACTCCATCAGTAAGAAGGAGGATAGCTTTCCATGGGACTGAAAGGTAGGTTGAAACCCAATCATGAAAGGCATTGGGCAAGGCTAATGATGAGGGAACATAGGGAAGGTTAAGGTGAGAATTACGTTTAGTTAAAACTGCCTTGAAAGTCACTTATATTGCTCATAAAGTATAGTATTCATTTTTAAAAATGCAATCCTATGTAGTGTTCTTAGGCACAGTGAGGCCTGAGACCAACTAAATTTCCTACAGGAAGGAGTGAGTGAAACTGACATGCAGATTATCTGCTCATTTAAATCTTTCTACTTTTAAGATAACTATGAAATCTCTAGGATGAATGAAGGGGGTGCGGAGAAAGTAGGGAACAATTCTGTGCTTCTTACAAGAGTTATCAAATTCTGTCTTAAGATTAAGCCTCTATAACTATAATACAGCTAATTAGATTAGATGATGTGACTTACTGTGTTGATTAAATTCATTTGCTACAGACTATGCATTAATAAACCAACTACAAACTCAGAATCTATGGTAATTTACCATGAGTCAAATCACATTTATCTATCAAAGAGAAATAATCTATATGGCAAGTTTATGTCTTAGACAAATTTAAGTTTACCAGGAATAACCTTAAATTTTTAAATGACTTTTAGATTATATTATTATTGTACTAATACAAAATTTTAATTACACAATGTCATTGAAGCCTCTACTTGAAAAATACTCTGTTAGCAGTTAGTTACCAATGTGCTTGAAAAAAAATGATTTCTTTGTTTAAAAAAATTTCCTGTAATACAGCTTTTTACTAATTCAACCTATCTGCCAAACTGCCCCTCTTACTTCTGTAATATTACCTTAAGTAGGTCCTATTTTACTGTTATGACACTCTCCGTTTCCAATTAAGAATGATATTAAGCAAATCAAATTAAAAATAAAGCAGAGGCTGCAAAACTAAGTTGAGATGTATAACGATTGCTGATAGGGTGTGAACACAAATAAATAGAATACCACGCTGTGGTTTTCTAAAAGGACTCATTCTGAATGATAGATCACTCATTTTATGGGTATTGCAAAGGTGGGCTGAAATCTTCCAAAAGTCATTTTTATTTTTCACAATAACTTAAAATATATTGAAGCTACTAACACAGGATGTAAAATGAATTAGAAGTAGACACTTTCAAATGAGGAACATAGAGATAAGGTGTTAGAATAAATTATCTATTTTGTCTATGTTATTTATCTTTATCTTGTGCTTTTAAATTAATTGTACTGAGCTAATGGAAATATGAAATTAGCATTATAAAAAGAACTTGCGATCTAGAGAGTAAATATTTATTGAGTGCCTACCATTTAATGATACAAGGCACTGTACAGAGGGAATATTTTCATAAGTGCATTCAAAATAATAATCTGGATATTTTCTAAAAGAAACCTTTCAGTATATTACATTAGAAGGCTTCCTTTTTTATTAATTATTTCTGTATACCTCACCTTCCTCTACAAAAAGGTTTAAAGTTAACCAATTTCTGAGGATACTTGAAGGCATGTATGAAAATAATACTCCAAGTCAGTATATATCGTATAAACTCCATGAGCATGGATACAAACAAAAATGCTATTGGATTCTGAAGAGAACAAACCATTTCTGTCCTTAGTGATGAGTGAAGTCTTTAAGGATTCAGTGCTATTTGAATCTGGCTTCAAAGGATAATAAAGTGAATTGCAGGAACAGTATATTTCAGATTCCAGAGATAGCTTGTTTAAAGGAAACAAGGCAGATGACCACTAGATGCATTTGAGTAGAGTGAATGCACTTGCCTCTTGTTGATGGTGGTCGATCAATGGGTTGGTTGCTTGGTTGCTTGGTTGGAAGAGGGGACAAGAGATGATCGATTCATTTATTGTTTTTTTTCAAGCACTGCGTTCATGAAGAAGAAATGATGAGATTAGAAGGAATAGTGCAGAGAAGGTGGACATAAAAACCAGAGACCAGGAATCATACCAGAGCAAGTCACTTAACCCTTCAGAACCTCCGTTCTTTTCTTCTAAAATGAAATTAGTCACTGGTTTCTACAAAATTTAAATAAGACAACATATATAGAACATCTAGCCCATAATTCTAAATGATTTTTACTATTGGAAAGAAACAGGATAATGAAAGACTTTGAATGAATGTTAATAAAAACAATAATTTTACTGACTGCTTATAACATGCCAAGCTCTGTTTTAATCATTTGACAAGTATTAATTTACAAGAGATTGAGGGAGTAAATTTCCCAGGGTCACAGAGCTAGAGCCAGGATTTGGACACAAAAAACAGCACTAGCACAGCTGTAAAGGCAAAGGCTGTGGGGTCAGTTTGCCTGGATTGAATCCTTCTGACGTCACCACTTTCTAGCTGTATGACCTTGTCTAGTAATGATCATTTCTTTGCCTCAGTTTCTTCTTCATGTGTAAATAGAGTTAATCTTTCATAGGGGTGAGTCTGTGTTCCAGTAAAACTGTAAAAACAAACCATAGGTCAGAGTAGCCCTCCCGTCTCCCTAACCCCCATCATAGTTTGTTGACACCTGGTCTAGCCAACTCCCAGCTGGGTGACGTTTGGAAAATCATTTAACTAACTTTTCTCACCTCACTTTCCCCTTCTGTTATATCAACATCAAAGCATTATTGTGAAAATAAAATTAAATGATGTGCGTAGAAATGCTTCATAAATTCAAACTCCTTTAGACTTTAGATTTTCTAGCAAGTCCACAAAATATAAATTGCTCTAATGGAAGATAATGTCCATTTCTATTAAAGAGCCATTGATCCCAGTGTCCCAGTGCCTTTGAATCTCAGAATTCAGTGATGTTTGAAAAGTTTCCTTCCTCAAATTTACGGGAATCCATGACTAGTCTCAAAAGCTTCCAACAGTTTTTGTCTATTTTTGATCTCTCCTATTAAGCCTGTTCTTCCTTCTCTGGGTTCTTGTGGGCATTGCATTCTGGAACTGAAAAGGTCAAGACAGAGTCCATTGACATGGGGTTAGTGATACATGCTGAAAAGAAATCAATTTACAGGAAACATTTGCCCATATATTTAGCAATACACTGATTTGGTTCATTCTTTCAACAAATATCGATTGAGCATTTATCATAAGGCGAGCACTTCAATGTCCTGGAGATACAAAGAGGAGTAAGACACAGTCCCTGGTCTGTGTGAACAGACCAGTTACAACTAACTATTCTGTTTCAGAACATGGAACTCTTTTGCCTTGAATGCATTCAGTAAGCAAGCAACCTTGGAGCTGGACAAGCAAAACTTTTGCTAAGTGGAGCACACATGTGTGGGCAAAGACAGTCATGAAAGGACATGTCAGGAAAGGGTCATGTTTCACAAAATGCGCTCATTTGCATGCTGTCTTCAAAGCATTTATCATGTCTACATGCTATGTTCCATTATTTACTTCATGATTTTCTTTCAATCAACTCATAGTTTCAAGTTTAAGTACATTTATCTACAAAGAAAAGTTCAGTTTTGTTTTACTAGTTACAATTTTCTCTGATACAACTATGAAAATATGTTCATAATTACATAAAAATAGTAATGAATAAAAAAATGGGAATTCTTCTACCATTAAAAATTATTTCCTTGACCATCAGTAATATGCATTTCACACTGGGTAGCGGTATTGAGAGAGTGGTGAATCCAAGTAGGGATTTTAAATTACCTAATAGGAAAACAGATGTTTAGTCCAGAAGGAATCTTAGAAGCCATGTAATCTAATTGCCAACATTTTACTGATACTAAAGCCAAGGGAAAAAGTATTTTGCCCAAGAAGGCAAAGATATATCTTGAATTGAGAACTAACAGCTTCTAATCTAATGTTCTTTCCAGTGCTACATGGAATTGGATTTAGCTTTCGATACTTAATGACTCTGATAAATAAATTTATAGATCTCCAATTTTACCCTGAGTCACCTAGAAACTTGTTTGAAAAAATAGATTCAATATGACCTGTTCTTTGGTAATGGCATTAATAACTTCAAAAAATACTGATGAAATTTATAATTTCACTTGATACCACCATTAGCCTACTGCCCAAAGATAAAAGTGAATAATGGCACTTGAAATAAACATGGCAGGCACAATATGTGTTTATCTCTGCCCTATCATGAAAATTCCACTAAAATAACTGTGAAGGATTATTTTTTTAAAAAGGTTTGGACCTCCCCTGCCCTTAAAAAAAAGAAAAAGAAAAGGAGACAACAGTAGATGGAAGGTAGCAATAAAATTCTGGGGAAAAAAATAAATAAGGGTATAAGCGGATACTGAATTAGCGGAGTGGAGAAGAACGAAAATTAAAGCGCCAGCAAACCAGGGTATGGAAAACCCAAAAGCAGAAATTGGAGGGTCCCAGCACACCTGAATTGAGGGGTAGGATTCAAAGTGGAAGTGAAAGCAGGAGAATCAGTTGAGAGTCTGGATAAGAAGCAATTAGACCCGCTGTGCCCTCCCCAATGTATACAACCAGACAACTGGCCCTGAGTGATTAAGTCAGCATGTCCCTGGACTTGGGACCCCAGGCATAGCTGACAGTTGCACTTAAATGAGGGGACAGAATGAAAGTAAGCTTAATGGGCGGGAGACCCCCTTCCTAACCCCACTCTAGGAATAAGGGGATTCCTTTCTGTTGAAAATGACCAGGCCAAAAAAATGACCTACAAATAGTGACCCTTGAATATCCCTTAACCTAATGAACAATTTCCCCAATCAATTGTCCTAGAGTGAGGCTGACTCACCCACCAGCCAAATGGGCCTTCTGCCTGTGGACTGGCTTTTTAATAACTATATTTAAAATATGCATGGACTGGACTTCCCTGGTGGCACAGTGGTTAAGAATCCACCTGCCAGTGCAGGGCACACAGGTTCAATCCCTGGTCCGGGAAGATCCCACATGCTGCGGAGCAACTAAGCCCATGCACCACGGCTACTAAACCTGTGCTCTAGAGCTCACGAGCCACAACTACTGAGCCAGCGTGCTGCAACTACTGAAGCTCACATGCCTAGAGCCCATGCTCCACAACAAGAGAAGCCACCGCAATGAGAAGCCCACGCACCACAACAAAGAGTAGCCCCTGCTCGCCGCAACTAGAGAAAGCCCGTGCACAGCAACAAAGACCCAACACGGCCAAAAAATTTTTTTTTTAAATTTAAAAAAGTTAAAAAAAATATGCATGGACCATGGATCACCAGGCATTTTAAGGACTTTAGCATAAAGGACTGTGATGAAAATAAACAGAGAAATAATTTGGAGTGTAGAGAAAAAGGAACTAGAAAAACTTAAGTAAAATTGTATTTAGTAATTTCAGAAAGATAGAAGATAATTGCATTCATTAAACAAGAACAGATTGCTAGAGAAAGAAATGAAGACCATTTAAAAATCAAGAAAAGTTCTTGAAAATTATAAATAGAGTAGGAAAAAAAAATTTTTAATCACTGAAAAGCTGGGAGTTGAAAAGAGGAAATAAGCTCCAAAAAAGTAGAACCAACAGATGATTTAATAGAAATAGGAGTAGGAGAGAATATACTTTCAAAAGTCAATCTTCCTAGTGAAACTTGTATAGAATCAATCTAGTTTAGTTGTAACAGGGAGATTTGCCCAAGCAGCTTCTTGGATTTCTTCTATTCACACTGTATATGTTTGACTGAACTTGCTCCAAACCGGGTTATCAAAAAGTTTTATTGAAAACAGAATATTTTAAATGTTTAAAATCAGTCAAGTGGCAGCTTAACCATAAGAACATAGTCTGTCTCTCTCTTCATATATATATGTGTGTGTGTGTGTATATATATATCTCACCATCATCATATTCCTGTTTTATTAACTTCAGCCAATCTGGCTTTCATTACTTTAAGAAGCCTGCTATGTTGCTCATCTGGAATTCTGATTTCCAAAATCTGCTTCAGTGAGCTGGAGAGATGTGAGAATGGAAGGGAGGGGCAGAATGGGGTTGAGGCTAGAGGAGTGTCAGGGATGGGGGGAGTGGACAAGAGCTGTCTGATCAAAATGAGCATAGTCTTCAAAGGTGATATTATTCAGTAGTTTCTGCCACAATCCGCTAATAATATGGCCACCCATAGATGCCAGTGGTTTGATCACTGTTGAAGAAAACCAGAGCTGGACAGTAGGATAAACAATAAAAAAGAGATTTTATTCAGGACCTATTGCAATAGGGGGAAAGAGACCTCAGTATAGAGATGGGTTCTATTCCGAATATAGCATGGACAAGTGACGATTTATAGCCAAGGAACAAGTTGGCAGTGGAGTGGGGTGGGGGGATCAGATAACAGAATGCTCTGTGCTTTGGAAAAACAGGCCCTATGGGTAGATGTATATCTTAGGAAGAAGTTTAATGAACCCAGGTTCTTGCATCTTCCCATACATTAAAAAAAGCACTAAAACCATTAAGTTGAGATACCTGTTTTTTTGTGACTAGCAGAGATCTTTTACCAAGAATGTATGCTTGACTGCACATATTCCCTAGCCAAAAATCATAGATATAGGGGATATAGATCTATATATACACACACATATATATACATATACATACTGGTTTCTCCCCCTACCTCTTTGGAGCAGTTCCCTCAGAGCTACTGAGAGGTTATTTTCTGGACTATAGTCCTCACTGAGGTCCCTTAAAAAAACTTAAATTCAGAACTCTTACGTTGTGCATTTTTCTTTCACTCAACACTTGGAAAACCAGAAACTCTATTTTTAATGGGAACTATATTTTAATTATTATCTTTAAAACACAAAGATGTGATTCAGAAAACAAAGACTCCTCAAAGGTTTTTAATGAAAAGCAAATCCCTGCCCCCAACATTCTAATCCTCTAACTTCTTTCTCAAGAGGCAAGCATTTTTGACCCTTTAATTTTTTCTTCTTGTAGTTATCTCCCTATTCTGCATAATACGCTTATGTTAATATCTCTTATTTTTTCCATTTTATGCATTATCCATTGATCTTTCTGCTATGACAGATGAGGATGTACTTCATTTACATTACTTGCATCTCCCTCCTCTAATCCACCTAACATAGGAATATCACTCTCTAGGTTATATCAATAAACTATGGTTATGGGAATTCTCTGGCAGCCCAAGGTTAGGACTCCACACTTCCACTGCAGGGAGACATGGGTTCGATCCCTGGTCTAGGAACTAAGATCCCGCAAGCTGCACATTATTTACTACAGAGCAAAGTAGTATCTTGTGATTATTTTTCCATTCTTGTATAACCAGTTGTTCCCCTGGAATTTCAAATTGACTCTTCATCTGTTCTTCCACTATTTGTCTTTCTCAATATTTTGAAAATTTTCCAAGTTCCCGGTCACAGCGTATATTCTACTAAGAGCTGGTAGCTCTCTCAGTATTTTCTATTTTAGTTTTAATGTTCCATCGTGTTTTCATCTCCTTCAATTTCTGGATTGTTCAGGAAGGGAGAGGTAATTGCAGTTATTTTGTAATCCATTCTTTTCAGTTCTATCAGGTGCCATTGTTGTCTTCTTCAGGGCCCTCAGACCTCCACGTTTTGAACACCTGTGACTTAGTATAATTTATCTCCTGTGGCTCAGGCTCACTGTTGAGCGGCAGGAAGAGCACAGGCTTAAAAGCAGTCAGACTCAGATGTAAAACCCAAATCTGCCACTCACCAAGTATGTGATCTCATGCCGTGGAATCCCTCTGGTCCTTCAATTTGCTACTGTACATCAAGGAATGGATTAGAGAATTCTTCAGGAAATATGCATTTCCTTATTGAGCACATAACCTATCCTTGGACACTATTCTAAGCTCTTTACATGCATTTTCTCACTGAATCCTTACACCAATTTGTGAAGTAGGGAGTATTATAATCCTCATTTTGCATCTGAAGAACCTGAGGTCTATGGAGCTTAAGGAATGTGCCTAAGGTCACAGGGCACCAAGGGGTGGAACCAGGAATCACCCTCAACAGTCTGACTTCCGAGCCCTAACTCTCAATTCATACTGAATGCTTCCCGTGAGTGTGAAAATGCATCTTGACCAACTGTTCACCATGATAATAAACCATACGGCTTCTCTTATGCATCATCCATGTCCCAGGATTTATCTGTAAAGGATGGTCAGCCTAATGGAACATTCTGGTAAAACACTGATCAGCGGTGACTATTCTCTAGGCAGAGCCCGAGGCCAGCAGTGAATAGAGTGAAGGGTACATTCCATCCAGCAGATGTGGCCCCAAAGGCTGAGCTTTAAAGAGCCAGCTCCTCTGTTATTTCCTTAACCACCTGACCCATTACGCAAAAAGTTCACTTTCCACTGCACTGCAGCTTCGTACACAAGTCTCCATCATTATCAAGTAGCAAGCATATCCTTATTAACCTCCCTCATTGGCTTGTTGAAAATATTACAGGAGAATGTGATTTCCCCAAATTACTGGTTGTCTGAATCCCTTGAAAATTATCTCAAGTGGTTGAGATGACAATTTTATACATACATACATGTATATATATTCCTGGGTCTCACATCTAGAGATTCAGATTAAATAGGTCCACGGAAGGCCACATAATATATTTTTTAAAAGCTTTTCAGATGATTCTGATGATCAGCCAGATTAGGGAACCACTGCTCAAAGCACTAACTCTGTTATCGCCGGGGGAAATGATAGCTTTCTTCCCTTGCTTTTCTTCTTCTTCTTCTCATAGGAACACTGCAGTCAGCTGACGTTATTCTTCAGTTCCTTTCTTTGATCCTAAGAATGACTGTCCAAAGGTTAACCCATATAGTCTCTATTTAGATTATTACTGATCTAAAACCACAAGTTGATTTCTTGGCAGATATTTCATTAACCATAAGCTACAGATTGATTTTTCAGTAGATCTTTTTCCTTCTGCCAGTTTTCCATATGAATTTCCATGAAAATATCCTGAATTCTCATTTTCCACTGTTCACCTCGCCCAGGCCTTTCCCTCCGCCCCTCTGCTCCTCCCGCTTTCCAATTCGCCCTACATCCAAGTTGTCCTGTTCCCTCGCCAGCCCATCCTAGATGCTTGCAGAAGGAATCAGCCACAGAAGTGGCCAGAGAGGCATGTTTATCTGGAGGACGAGACGAGTGCAAGGAAAGATAGTTAAGAAGTCACCTAGTTATCTAATTCCCTGCTGCTTTCTTCCCAGCCCCAGTGGCTGTGCTTTTTCAACAGGAAGCCAGCAAATTGAAGATAATCGTGGGAAGTTTTTATGAGAGCAGGAGTGGGGAAGAGACCAGGGCACAGAGAGGAAAGATACCATTATCAAAAGATTGATGCCTTGTACTGTTAAGACTAGAGAAAAGACTGAGAAAAATAGATGGAGAGAGAGATCTATTGACCTGGGTTAATAGCAGCTAAGGGGCTTGTACCAGACTGTCAGGAAGGATGAAGTCTGTGACCTCGAAAACAGAACTATTTGCTGTGCTAGAAGTGATGCAGGAATAAAATTCCTCATTTGTAAAATAAACCCAGTTCTGATAAACCTCAAACTGATGGGATGTGAGTAGGGAATAAATGAGAGAGACGCTTTTCATGCTGGGTGGGTGAATATTTTGTTTTCCACCAGCTCCCCCCCTCAAGGAATGGGAGTGGCAGGAGGCATTCTGATTTGACTTAAAATCACATTGTTGATTCAATTATACAACTGACACTTTAATTTCTGATGTTTATCGGTTCATATCTACTTGCAGTAAAGTAAAAGTATTCAGTGGATTGTTACCACTGTTATGTCCAATTTACATAATCCTGAGTTTGCCAGACTGTTTGGTTATCAAATGCCTGGCACTTTCTTTTCACCTGGAGGACATATCTGCAGGACAGGAGACACCAGTACCAGCTGGGGCAGTGAGGATGTAGAAGGGATGGGGCCAAGGTGTATTAGTTCTTTCTGAAAATGTCACAGAACAACAACAAAGGTTAAACAAATACCATAACATAGAGACATGCTGTGCTCCAACCTGGAACACCTTCTGCCTTGCGTGGCAAACTTTTACTTACCATCCATTTATGCCTCAAAGCTATTCCAGAATAAACTATTTCATGGCCGCTCCAGGTATTTCTATCTATTCTTTTTCTATTCTGCCACAACCGTGTGAACTGACTGTATAAAGTACTCTGTTCATCATGATGTATTTTAAATAATTGGATACATCTTCTTCCCAATCACATTTTGAGTTTCTCCCAGGAACTGTGTTTTATTCATCTTTATAGTCCTTCCAGGGCAGAGCGGTGACAGGCAGGAGAGAGCTTACAAATGAGCAGTTGTAAACATGATAGAAATAAACAGCCTAAAATATTTTAATGATATGTAGGCATGAGATTCAACCTAGTGCTCTACCCACTCAGGGAGAGACTGAAACTCTAGCTCTGACTAAGATTGAATAGACAAAATCCAGTTGCAAGATAAAGATAGAGGAGATTTGTCAGGGCTCTCTGAGTCTTGTTGATGTGGTAAATTTCTGCTGTATAGAGGTTCAGAGCTCTGGCTTTGAGTCAGACAGCATGGAATTTACCAGCTATGAGGCCTTAGGAAACTCACTATCTCTTAAAGCTTATCTCCTCATCTGTAAGATGGGGGAAATTAATAAAGTAAGCACAATCCTTGGTACTCAATAAAGAAGAAGAATATTATTATTAAATAAGATAATGAAGATCATCATCATCATCCAACCAGATTTGTACAACGAGAAAAAACTTTGTCCTGGAAAAATAAATTATTAATCACGAGCCCTGCATTGTGATTGTCAGAAACTCTAGTATCAAATTCAGAAATGGAGACAAAGTACTAAGTCAAGGCGGTCTGTGCACCTGTGAGATATGCAGGGATGTCTGTGTGTCTGTGGACTGTGGGTATGAGTGTGTGTGTATGTGTGTGTGTGTGTGTGTGTGTGTGAGACAGAGAGAGAGTGAGAGTGAGATTGGTGAAGAAAGGCTTTGGATAAATAGTGATTGCCAGGTTACGGTTCATCACATATGCTATAGAAGAATAAATGACTGTCCTCAGTTTTAGAGACTGAATTGTGTCCCCATAAAAATTCATATATAGGAGCCCTCACCCCCAATGTGACTGTGGAGATAGGGTCTTTAAGGAGATAATTAAAGTTGAATGAGGTCATAAGGGTGAGGCTTTAATTCAATATGATTGGTATCCTTATAAGAAGACAAAGAGACACCAGGAGCGCATGCTCACAGGAAAAAAGGCCATGTGAGGTCTCACGAGTACAAGGCTATCTGCAAGCCAAGAAGAGAGGCTTCACTAGAAACCAACCCGGCTGGCACCATAATTTTGGACTTCCAGCTTCCAGATTGGCAACAAAATTAATTTCTATCATTTAAGCTACCCAGTCTGTGGTATTTTATGATGGCAGCCATAGCAAACTAATACACTGAATAAGAGCAGTCTTTTGTTTCTCACAAAAATTTCTCTCTCTCTGGAAGCGGGGATTTGGAGACCATATAGTTTGATCCTTAAAAGGCATCCTCAGTGGATTCCACCATTGCCTGTGCACACACAAGCGTTCCTCCTACTCAGGGCCCGGGAGGATGCCCCAGCATCAAAGTCCTTCGCAAGGCTTGACCGGGGAGCAGATATTTATGGCAGGTTCTTTTTATCTGTGAAAGAGATTTCTTTCTAGGGTCACATGAATAGCAGATGTGAAGCCACGATTTCAATCCAAAGATGCTCAACTCGGATGTCCTGTACGCTTTCTATTTTTTTTTTAATTTATTTATTTTATTTTTGGCTGCATTGGGTCTTCGTGGCTGCACGTGGGCTTTCTCTAGTTGTGGTGAGCGGGGGCTACTCTTTGTTGCAGTGCGCGGGCTTCTCATTGCAATGGCTTCTCTTTGTTGCAGAGCACGGGCTCTAGGCGCACGGGCTCAGTTGTTGTGGCTCTCGGGCTTAGTTGCTCCGCGGCATGTAGGATCTTCCCGGACCAGGGCTCGAACCCGTGTCCCCTGCATTGGCAGGCGGATGCTTAACCACTGTGCCACCAGGGAAGCCCTGTACCCTTTCTATTGATACAGCAGCATCCTCCCAGTTTTCCCAAGTTGGCGCATAGGAAGCGGTCATAAAGCTTGGTTGAATGCTTGAGTGAAAATTGAACAGTATGTTAACTTGTCTTATTAATAATATTTGATCATATATATATATATAATATATATATGTACATATGTATAAACTTTAGTTTATGGTACTTGATTTTGGACAGGAGGAAAGAAAACTAAAAATATATAACTAGAGGGTAAATTTTCATAAAGTAGTTGAAAAATCAAACTATCAGGAGCCTGCACCGAGGTGTTTAAATTTGCTAATGAAATCTTCAGCATTACCTTCCTCATGCTGGATTTAAATACACAGATGTACTTTTTATTTTTATCTCTTTTTTTAGGAGGATCAGTTTTTATGTCCTCCCTTACCTTTAGAAAAAACATCTGTTTGGGATTTCTCAGGTTCCCAAGGCTATAGCTAGAGCATGGAATTAGCTGATGCTCACAAGGGGCTGCCAGGTGCTTACACGTCCTGCCCCAAGCTGTTCAGGCTGCTGCTGACTGCACTGACACTGCAGGAAAAAAGAGCAAGCAGTCTCAGATTCTGCTTTAGTCGAGACACAAGAGGAAAAGAAAGAAAGAAAGAAACAGAGAGAGAGGGAAGGAGCCAGGGAGGGAGGGAGAGAGAGAGGAAGGAAGGAAGCAAGGAAGGAAGCAAGGAAGGAAGGAAGCAAGGAAGGAAGGAAGGAGGGAAGGGAGGAAGGAAGGAAGGAAGGAGGGAAGGGAGGAAGGAAGGAAGGAAGGAGGGGAGGAAGGAAGGAAGGAAGGAAGGAAGGAAGGAAGGAAGGAAGGAAGGGAGGAAGGAAGGAGGGAAGGGAGGAAGGAAGAGGATCTGACCCACCTGCCTATTTCCTTCTCTTAAACACACAGAAAACTCACTTTTTCCCAAAGGTTTAAGCTGGAATACTGGGGGAATGCAAATCATTAATATCTTCAGATTGTTGTAATACTTTATGTTTCTAGAAATTCACGTTTGTTCATTAGTAGTCTCTCTCTGCTTATGTAGCAACTAAATAAACCTGATTACCATTTCACTCTGCATAGTCACAGATCATGCAGAACTCGGGATGGGCTTTTTTTTCATTTTCATAAGAGTTCAACAGTGAAATAAACAAAAACATCTCTATGTCAGACACCCACCACTCTCCAACTTTCATTTCCTAAATATCTGAGGAGAGAGGAGGGAGGAAATGATGACAAGTGACATTACTCCTGTAATAGGCTTTACATAGTTTGATTCTGTCCTTTTTTTTTAAAGGCACCTTTTTTTTTTCCACAATTTCTATTTCAAGTATTTACTTTCTATAGTTTCTGATGGCTGTTTCCAAACTCAGGACTTTTTCCATTCTATCCCAGCTCCTCCTAGACATTTCTAAAAAAATGAGAATAGAGATGGTAGTTTGGGATACTGAAGAGTAATTTAATTCTTTTGAATGTATCAGCAAGTTAGTAAATTTTGAGGTTCCAGAAGACAATTCAGGTTTACCTATCAAGGATAAAGATTCTAAATACTGCAAATAGAATTATAGATCTGCTTATAAATTTGATGAATATTTTTAAAGGATTAGAGTTAATTCCTAAGATTTAACTAGGGGAGAGGGGAGGACCAATAAACACTTTTCAAAGTAATTACAACCAAATACAAAAACAAGATATTGAACCTAAAACTATTTTTGGCAAGCCACAGTATTGCAGTATGAAAAAAAAATGTGCTTCAAGAGAATCAAATGAGAAAAGCAGAATATGAAACTAAAAGTAAATACCTGGACTTCCCTGGTGGCGCAGTGGTTAAGAATCTGCCTGCCAATGCAGGGGACACGGGTTCGATCCCTGGTCTGGGAAGATCCCACATGCCATGGAGCAACTAGGCCCATGCGCCACAACTACTGAGCCTGCGCTCTAGAGCCCACGAGCCACAACTTCTGAGGCCGCGCACCACAACTACTGGAGCCCCCGCACCTAAAGCCCATGTGATGCAGCAAGAGAAGCCACCACAATGGGAAGCCCGCGCACCGCAATGAAGAGTAGCCCTCACTCGCCGCAACTAGAGAAAGCCCATGTGCAGCAACAAAGACCCAATGCAGCCAAAAATAAAAAATTAAAATTAAAAAAATAAATAAATAAAATAAAATAAAAGTAAATACCCGGAAGAGTCATGATTACCTACATATCCCTTTGACAGATATTTGCACATGAAGAAAGCTGGGAGAATAAAAATGATGCTGAGAAGCTAATGCACAAACAACCTTAGAAATGATCTAATTGTTCATTCTCTATCTTCTTACTAAGGAATAATGACCAATCAAATATTACAAAGTGAATAGTAAGTAGTAAGCTAACTAAAATTAGCCAGCATTTTTCTCTCTGGAAAGCAAGTGTCTGTTGGAAAGCAAAACAAGCTTCAATAAGAGCACTTGCAAGAGACAGAAAAGCAAAGAATATATAAATGTCTGAAATGTAGGGTTTATATTCAGAATTTCTTTCCCTTTCTTTCATTTCATATTTTGATTTAGAAACCAAATGTCCTCAACCCAGATACAGAAGGATTAAGTGACTGTATGAGCTGAATTAACATGTAAGTGTTTGGGTAGGTTGATTACATATTAGGGAACTGAGAGTGAGGATACCAGCTCTAGAGGGGTAAGAGGAAGGTACAAACCAGAAGGACAGTTTGGCATAGCTATGGTGGCTGTCGCCCTCTCCTCTCTTCTCCATACACAGCATCTCCAATAAGATAAATACTTCTTGCTTTTGTTTTTTTTATGTTATGAGTACGCTGTAAATTATTAGAACTAATAAATGAGTTCAGCAAGGTTGCAGGATACAAGATCAATATTAAAAAGTCAATTGTGTTACTATACACTTGCAAAGAACAATCCAAAAATGAAATTAAGAAAGCAATTTTACTTCCAATAGCATCAAAAAGAATAAAATACTTAGTAATAATTTTAACAAAAGAAGTGCTAAACTTATACTCTGAAAACTATAAAATATTATTGAAATTAAAGAAGATATAAATAAATGGAAAATACCAACATTCCCCAAACTGATCTACAGATTCAATGCAATCCATATTAGAATCTCTGCTGGCTTTTTTCTAGAAATTGACAAACTGATTCTACACACATATGGAATTACAAGGGACACAGGTTGCCAAAACAATCTTAATAAAGAATAGGAAAGTAGGAAAACTCACATTTCCCAATTTCAAAACTTACTACAAAACAACAGTAATCAAGACAGTATGATACCAGACCAAGGAAAGACATATGGACCAATGTCCAGAAATATAATCATGTGTCTATGGTCAAGTAATTTTCAGCAAGTGTGCCCAGACTATTTAATGAGAAAAGAATAGTTGTTTAAACAAATGATGATGGGACAAATGGGTAATCGTGTGAAAAGAAAAAAAAAAGAGAGAAGAGAAAGAAATTGGATCCTTATCTCACCCATACACAAAAAAATTAATTAAAAATGGATCAAAGACCTAAACGTAAGTGCTAACGGTATAAAAAGTATAAGAAGAAAACATGGGATAAATATTCATGATCTCAGATTTGGCAAAGGATTTTTAAATATGACACGAAAAAAATGAGCAACGATAGATAAAAACAGATAATTTGAAAGTCTTCAAAACTGAAGATTTTTGTGTTTCAAAGGATACCATGAAGAAAGTAATATCACACAGAATGGGAGAAAAAATTGTGTGTCATAAGGGAATCATATTCATAATATGAAAAGACCTTACAACTCAACAACAAAAAGACAAAGAAGCCAATTTTTAGAATGGGAAAAGATGCTGAATAGGCATTTCTCCAAGAAAAACATACAAATGGCAAACAAGCACGTGAAAAGATGCTCAGCACCTTTAGTCATCAGGGAACTAAAAAGACAGACAATATCGAGTGATGGTGAGGATGTGGAGAAATGAGAAACCTCGTATACTGCTGGTGGGAGTGTAAATGGTGCAGCTGCTTTGGAAAATAATTGGACAATTCCTCAAACAATCACACATAGACTTACGATATGATGCAGCATTTCCAGTCCTAGGTATATAGCCAAGAGAAATGAAAACATATGTCCATAAAGACCTGTACATGAATGATTATAGCAGCACTATTCCTAATAGCCAAAAAGTGGGAGCAACGCAAACATTCATCAACTGACAAATGGATAAACATAATGTAGTATTATCCATTTAACAAAATATTATTTGACCATAAAAATGAAAGACATAATGTTACATGCTACAACACCAATGAACCTTGAAGACATTATGGTAAGTGAAATAAGCTAGTCACAAAAGTTCGCATACTATATGATTCCGTTCATATGTAATTCCAGAATAGGGAAATCAATAGTGATAGAAAGAATAGTTGCTTAGGGCTCAGTGATTGCTTGGAGTTGGGGGTTATGATGGGAAAGAGACGTGATAGTTAAGAGTATAGGGTTTCTTTTTGAGGTGATGCAATGTTGTAAAATTGACTATAGTGATAGCTGTATATATCTGACTACAGGAAAAATAATTGAAACTGTACACCACAAATGGGTGAATTATATCCCAATAATGTTGTTTCTTTAAAAATTTAAGTGTACCATATCAGTTTTCTGAAAAGTTAAGAAAATTATACTATAAAATGTCTCATACGTTATGCATTTTCATCTAATCCTTCATTGCTCCAGTCTTTCCAAAATTGCAGGACAATTATTTTTTGTAGTATTAAACACATCAAAAATCATCTCTGTGTTGTAAAGCAACTATACTCAAATAAAACTTAATTAAAAAAAAAATCTTTGTGTCCCAGGGCTTGCAGAGAACAACTAAAACTCCTTAGTTTAGAGTTCAAGTTTCCTCACAATCTAGCTTTATAGTACCTTCAGAAAACATATTTAATTTAAAAAGTTATATGAACACAAGTAAATAATGCCACATAAAAGGGTATATAGTGAAAAGTACAAATCTCCTTCCTACTTCAAATTCCCAGTTTCTTTCCCTAGAGGCAACCAGTTGCCAATTTCGTATGTATCTTCCATAGGTGTTTCCCATGACTGTTCTGCACACAACCTATCCTGATCTCTCCATGAATACTCTACTTATACTCTTATCGTTTCATATGCATAAAAGTAATGTTCTCAATGAAAGAAAACTATATGCTATACTTTTTAAAATGTCGCCTGTAACACCAAAAACCCAGGACCTTCCACATTATAGATATCCCAGCAAATATTTGTCGACTGGCAAGGTTAGAGGAAACTGCTCAGAAAAATCTTGGCTCACTACGGATAGTGGAGACAAATACCATAACAAGGGAAAACATGTAGACAGGGGTAGAAGTATATGGAGGAAACATTTTCTTCAATGTTTTCACAAATGCATATGGATGAAAATAGTCTACAGGATTAACTTCCATTGAGAATAACCAAACTTGGTATTGTTCTTCTGTTAATTTTACATAATGGCAGAGTAAACAATACTCCCTACATGGAAATTCATGGCCAAATAACTGTGCTCTTGAAACGTTACAATTACATCTTCTAAAGTAATACATTTTTGTTTTGATGTCAGTGGAACATTCTACTAGATTACAAATTCATTCCTAATAACATAAAAGATTTTCTGAACTTGTAGCTCAAAGCCTAGCAATGAAGATAACAATGTAACAAATGCTCTATTCACATCTCTATAAGTACTTGATTCTTGGTATTAAGAAAAGTAATGTTTCTCTTCAACTAACTTTTGTAACAGTTTCTCTTTTAACGCCTTTTCCTAGATACAGTCTGTGCCTTTTCTGAGTTAGTCACCATTACATTTACTTCCTTTTTTCTTTCTACCTTCTTTATAATATTTAATGACAATCTTAGTTTTTGTACTCTCCTATTTTCTCTTTGCTTCACTAATTAGAAACAAAGCAAATATTCCTCTGAAGGTCAGAAACACAAGTGTGATGGATTCACCTTGCATTATTAAGAAATAATAATGTTTTGAGATTGAACCTGGTTCTTCAATATCCACCAGTCTTTATCTTCCCAGGGTACTATTACTGGCAGCACAGTGCTAACTTGCCTGGACAAAATGCTTGCAGCGAAATTAATAAACCTCACTAGTTAGTGAGTTGGGTGAATGAGCAGTCTGAATATATTAAGGTTTGAATTTGTAAAATGTTAAAAACAAACAGCTAGCCACTTTGCAATACAGAGAGTAACAATCAAAATACTCAAGTGATTTATTTAGATGTTTCCAGCTATAGAACTTCAACTTGGACCTGGATATGTTTATTTGCTCATACTGTTGTTAAAATAATGATATGATTAAATACTCCATTTCTTCCTTCTGGAGAGTCGTCATTAAGTTTACATTTTATGTCAAGATTTCTTTTCAGCCATGTGCCTTAACTTGACTCAAACTAATATGGTAAATAGACCATATTGAAACTTGCAAATCTATTTGCACCTGAAAAGAGAGAAAACATGCCAAATGAATTCCAAATTTTTGTATGCGTTTTAGATAAATTTGGTGATTGATAACTGAGCTTAAATAAAACTTCCATAACCTCATCCATCTATGTAATATGTTTAATAAAACATGTTTAATAATATGTTTATTTAAGGGGCCTTCAAACTGCTACTTAAGAAATAATAGAATGATATATTTGAGTACCTTAATATTTTAAAATCATGCTCATTACAGACAATGGAATCATCCATTGGTAGAGCTTCAACAGCAGACCCAGAGATGACAAGATATTTAGTGAGTAAATTACTGAGTACCTCATTACCTTTTCTCCAACCAGAGACGTTGTAAGTTCATTCTATTAACCTTAATAAGGTTGCTTCTGAAGCTCTTTATTTCTAAGATTTAAATGAGAACTCTGTCATATGTCAACCTACAACTAAACCTAAATAACCAGACCAAAAAAGCAGATGCAATGTGCTAAAGTCTTCATCTGCTACTGAGTTAGGATGTGCCCTTTCACTTAAGTGAGGCTATTTATATCTGGCTTGAAAATGAAAACTTAAGCAAGAATAGGTTTCTATATCCTCTGAGCACTGATGTTCCTTCATCCTTTTAGGTTAGTGAAGCACATCTCTCTCTAAGGCTGACCTATATAATCCTCAGCCCAGAAAGTTATTCTAAACAGAATAATTTTAAAATCCATGAAGTGTATACATTAAAATTTAAGTTACAAAAAACTGTTTCTAACTAAACTAAGACAATATTAGATAAATGATTTTGTATGACCAACACATCCAAAGATTTGTTTATACAGAAAGAAAAAATGCATGTGTTTTTTAATACTTATTTTTTATTTTTTTTTTAGGATTTCTATTTAGTTATTTATTTACTTACTTATTCTGGCTGACCCGGTCTTAGTTGCGACACGCAGGATCCTCAGTTGCCTTAGTTGCGGCATGCATGCAGGATCTAGTTCCCTGACCAGGGATCGAACCCAGGCCCCCTGCATTGGGAGTGCGAAGTCTTACCCACTGGACCACCAGGGAAGTCCCTAACACGTTTTAAGTGCATTTTACTACTGAATAAAATGAAATAGTGTTCAGAAGATTTATTATTTTTTGTTTGTTTTATAAAATAACAGGAAAATACTGGAATCTTAGACATTAAACCATTTCAACATCTAGCCTTTCTACCCCATCTCTGACAACTAGCTGCTCAGCCTCGGCTGGAAAATATTGTTACAGAGAACCAAATGCTTCATTATTGGAGGGTCCAAGATTTTAAAACAATTCTTACTTATGAGTAGCTTTCTGTAATTTCTACTCATTCTACCTCTTATAGAAACATAAATTAGTCTAAATTCAAGGAGTAAATAATATTGTAAATGACAAAAATGCATTTCAAACTTGGTTTTCTTGAATTCTTGATTAAATAACCCAATTTATGTACAAGAAACTTCCAAGGCATTTTACTAGAATTTCAATGAGCATGAGAAGCCCGAATATGAAGAACATTATATTATTGCCATCCAAGATATCAAAAGTATATTTGCAAATACTTTTCCTCCCACTTTTGTAGCCTTTCCTCTATTTTCTTCAATTTTCCTTTAAATTAAAACCCCTTTCCACTAGGAATGATTTCAGCTGTGTTCCTCCCCGATTAAAGCAAACGACATTGTTATTCCAATGAGATGTTTGTTAAAATGAGTGAATATCTAATTGGCATAATGTAAAGAAAAGAATATTTTGGTGCTTTTTATCACTCTGAGAAACCACTTCCCTCTCCATTTATCCCAAGTAAGCCACCAGGGGGTAAACTACACAGAGCTATTCACATTACTTAGTAATGCACAGTCACGCATTATTTGCAAATAGCTCTGCACCTTGAAGGAAATAATGTCTTTAACTCCAGAACCTAACATGAGATAGCCTCTACCTCTCCAGCAGGAAGTTATCCTCAAGGTCACAGAGTAATATACCTGTCTCTTTCAAATGCCAGTATTCAAACTGAATTCCATCTCTGTTTGCACTGTGCAGAATCACAGAAAATCTCAGCTTACATAATGATTCTTACCCACAGCACCTGAAAGCTCCTTCTTTGTGGGGATATGATAAATGAGGACTGCATCTGGAACTTGGTTGCTAGAGGTAAAGGCTAAGTGTGAATTTGAACTGGATCCAAAGCCTGACGCTTATTTGGACATTGAAACTGTCAGATGATCCTACAAAATATGCCTCCTGCTTGCTTCACTGTGCCAATTGGCCTAAGTGTATCGACTTCCAAGTTTCATCCCACACTCTGAGACTCTATTTGGAGAGCCAAGAGACATGAAATTGTTGACACAAGAGGATACAATGTTGGGAATAAAATATTCCATTTATCTCTTTTATATCTATGCTTTTTAAAAAAAATATAGGGCACTTAAGGATGTTGTTCAGGAGACCAAGTTTTGGACAGGTTTAACATTTAAACTTTGTTACAGGTTTAAAGAAATTTCACTCTGTGAACTTTCTATATCCACATAGATTTATTCTATGTGTAAGTTAATGATTAATCAAATTAAGCTTTTTAATTCTTGTAGATTTTAAGAATTCATTTTCTGTGATGTGACAACATCATAGTACTAGTTGCTTCCTATGTTCGAAATAGGCATTCTGGGTTCTTTTTTTAAGAACCCATTCTGGGTTCTTATTTTTGAAAATGTAACTTTTTTTTTTTTACTAGTAGTTATAAGCATGTGAACAATTGTTAATGAAGTTTTCATTGGAAAAGAAGGTAAGAATGAAGGAGTAAAATAGTGACTTTTAGCCTTTCTATTCAGAATATGTGGGGAACTGTGGTAGATAAGAAACTATATTCTATTGTATTTCCTGGGAATTTTCTTAGCCTTTCCTGGCCTCGGATTCTCCACTCATAAAATGGATATAAAAATGTGATATTTTATCAAACCTAAGACACCATTGATTGTAACATACACTATTATTTTGTGTACCACTAAGGAAAACAAAATACTACTTTAACTATAACATAATACTTTCTTATCCCTTAGAATTCTTTTTTTTTTAAACGTTTCTTTAATTAATTTATTTATTTATATTTATTTTTGGCTGTGTTGGGTCTTCGTTTCTGTGTGAGGGCTTTCTCTAGTTGCGGCGAGCAGGGGCCACTCTTCATCGCAGTGCGCGGGCCTCTCACTGTTGTGGCCTCTCCCGTTGCGAAGCACAGGCTCCAGATGTGCAGGCTCAGTAGTTGTGGCTCATGGGCTTAGTTGCTCCGCGGCATGTGGGATTTTCCCAGACCAGGGATCAAACCCGTGTCCCCTGCATTGGCAGGCAGATTCTTAACCACTGCGCCACCAGGGAAGCCCTCCCTTAGAATTCTTGTTTTATACTTATCAAAAATCTTTTTTTAGTTTTATTTAGACATATTTAATCATTTGTCACACATTTGTCTCTATGATTTTCTGTGTGCACAATAATTCTCAGTACATTAAAAAAAAAAAAAAAGACTATAACCAAACTGAGTTCACAGGCAATGGAATTTGGCTAACAAAGACTATAACCCTCCATCAATTTTAGATGCTCCCAGGGTTGGAAGTGTCAATATGTGAAGTATTAAACTCTACGAAGTATGTAATTCTGTTATTATCAATACAAATAATTATTGTCATTATCACTACTAATTTATGGTTGTTATTATTATCAAAATCATTTGTAAATCACAGATGATTATGTTCCAAAATAAACATACAAAGATGATCTGCTTCCTATAGAAACCATTGTGTTAAAGTTAATTTTTGGACCAGTTCCTCCCATCAGGAAACTTACACAAGCCCCTTAGATAGCCTCATCCACCAGAGGGCAGACAGCAGAAGCAAGAAGAACTACAATCCTGCAGCCTGAGGAACAAAAACCACATTCACAAAAAGATAGACAAGATGAAAAGGCAGAGGGCTATGTACCAGATGAAGGAACAAGATAAAACCCCAGAAAAACAACAAAATGAAGTGAAGATAGGCAACCTTCCAGAAAATGAATTCAGAATAATGATAGTGAAGATGATCCAGGACCTCAGAAAAACAATGGAGGCAAAGATCGAGAAGATGCAAGAAATGTTTAACAAAGACCTAGAAGAATTAAAGAACAGACAAACAGAGATGACCAATACAATAACTGAAATGAAAACTACACTAGAAGGAATCAATAGCAGAATAACTGAGGCAGAAGAACGGATAAGTGACCTGGAAGACAGAGTGGTGGAATTCTCTGCCACAGAACAGAATAAAGAAAAAAGAATGAAAAGAAATGAAGGCAGCCTAAGAGACCTCTGGGACAACATTAAAGGCAACAACATTCACATTATAGGGGTCCCAGAAGGAGAAGAGAGAGAGAAAGGACCCAAGAAAATATTTGAAGAGATTATAGTCGAAAACTTCCCTAACATGGGAAAGGAAATAGCCACCCAAGTCCAGGAAGCACAGCGAGTCCCATACAGGATAAACCCAAGGAGAAACACGCCGAGACACATAGTAATCAAATTGGCAAAAATTAAAGACAACGAAAAATTACTGAAAGCAGCAAGGGAAAAACGACAAATAACATACAAGGGAACTCCCATAAGGTTAACAGCTGATTTCTCATCAGAAACTCTACAAGCCAGAAGGGAGTGACACGATATACTTAAAGTGATGAAAGGGAAGAATCTACAACCAAGATTACTCTACCCACGAAGGATCTCATTCAAATTCAATGGAGAAATCAAAAGCTTTACAGACAAGCAAAAGCTAAGAGAATTCAGCACCACCAAACCAGCTCTACAACAAATGCTAAAGGAACTTCTCTAAGTGGGAAACACAAGAGAAGAAAACGACCTACAAAAACAAACCCAAAACAATTAAGAAAATGGTCATAGGAACATACATATCAATAATCACCTTAAATGTGAATGGATTAAATGCTCCAACCAAAAGACACAGGCTTGCTGAATGGATAGAAAAACAAGACCCATATACATGCTGTCTACAAGAGACCCACTTCAGACCTAGGGACACATACAGACTGAAAGTGAGGGGATGGAAAAAGATATTCCATGCAAATGGAAATCAAAAGAAAGCTGGAGTAGCAATACTCATATCAGGTAAAATAGACTTTAAAATAAAGAATGTTACAAGAGACAAGGAAGGACACTACATAATGTTCAATGGATCAATCCAAGAAGAAGATATAACAATTATAAATATATATGCACCCATGATAGGAGCACCTCAATACATAAGGCAACTGCTAACAGCTATAAAAGAGGAAATCGACAGTAACACAATAATAGTGGGGGACTTTAACACCTCACTTACACCAATGGACAGATCATCCAAAAGGAAAATAAATAAGGAAACAGAAGCTTTAAATGACACAATAGACCAGATAGATTTAATTGATATTTATAGGACATTCCATCCAAAAACAGCAGATTACACTTTCTTCTCAAGTGCGCATGGAACATTCTCCAGGATAAATCACATCTTGGGTCACAAATCAAACCTCAGTAAATTTAAGAAAATTGAAATCATATCAAGGATCTTTTCAGACCACAATGCTATGAGATTAGAAATGAATTACAGGGAAAAAACGTAAAAAATGCAAACACATGGAAGCTAAACAGTACGTTACTAAATAACCAAGAGATCACTGAAGAAATCAAAGAGGAAATCAAAAAATACCTAGAGACAAATGACAATGAAAACACGATGATCCAAAACCTATGGGATGCAGCAAAAGCAGTTCTATGAGGGAAGTTTATAGCTATACAAGCCTACCGCAAGAAACAAGAAAAATCTCAAATAAACAATCTAACCTTACACCTAAAGGAACTAGAGAAAGAAGAACAAACAAAACCCAAAGTTAGCAGAAGGAAAGAAATCATAAATATCAGAGCAGAAATAAATGAAATAGAAAGAAAGAAAGCAATAGCAAACATCAATAAAACTAAAAGCTGGTTCTTCGAGAAGATAAACAAAATTGATAAACCATTAGCGAGACTCATCAAGAAAAAGAGGGAGAGGACTCAAATCAATAAAATTAGAAATGAAAAAGAGGTTACAACAGACACCGCAGAAATACAAAGCATCCTAAGAGAATACTACAAGCAACTCTATGCCAATAAAATGGACAACCTGGAAGAAATGGACAAATTCTTAGAAAGGTATAACCTTCCAAGACTGAACCAGGAAGAAATACAAAATATGAACAGACCAATCACAAGTAATGAAATTGAAACTGTGATTAAAAATCTTCCAACAAACAAAAGTCCAGGACCAGGTGGCTTCACAGGTGAATTCTATCAAACATTTAGAGAAGAGCTAACACCCATCCTTCTCAAACTCTTCCAAAAAATTGCAGAGGAAGGAACACTCTATGAGGCCACTGTCACCCTAATACCAAAACCAGACAAAGGTACTACAACAAAAGAAAATTACAGACCAATATCACTGATGAATATAGATGCAAAAATCCTCAACAAAATACTAGCAAACAGAATCCAACAACACATTAAAAGGATCATAAACCATGATCAAGTGGGATTTATGCCAGGGATGCAAGGATTCTTCAATATACGCAAATCAAGCAATGTGATACACCATATTAACAAGTTGAAGAATAAAAACCATATGATCATCTCAACAGATGCAGAAAAAGCTTTTGACAACATTCAACACCCATTTATGATAAAAACTCTCCAGAAAGTGGGCATAGAGGGAACCTACCTCAACATAATAAAGGCCATATATGACAAACCCACAGCAAACATCATTCTCAATGGTGAAAAATTGAAAGCATTTCCTCTAAGATCAGGAACAAGACAAGGATGTCCACTCTCACCACTATTATTCAACATAGTCTTGGAAGTCCTAGCCACAGCAATCAGAGAAAAAGAAATAAAAGGAATACAAATTGGAAAAGAAGAAGTAAAACTGTCACTGTTTGCAGATGACATGATACTATACATAGAGAATCCTAAAAATGCCACCAGAAAACTACTAGAGCTAATCAATGAATTTTGTAAAGTTGCAGAATACAAAATTAATGCACAGAAATCTCTTGCATTCCTATATACTAATGATGAAAAATCTGAAAGAAATTAAGGAAACACTCCCATTTACCATTGCAACAAAAAGAATAAAATACCTAGGAATAAACCTACCTACAGAGACAAACGACCTGTATGCAGAAAACTATAAGACATTGATGAAAGAAGTTAAAGATGATACCAACAGATGGAAAGATATACCATGTTCTTGGACTGAAAGAATCAATATTGTGAAAATGACTATACTACCCAAAGCAATCTACAGATTCAATGCAATCCCTATCAAATTACCAATGGCATTTTTTACGGAACTAGAACAAAAAAATCTTAAAATTTGTATGGAGACACAAAAGACCCCGAATAGCCAAAGCAGTCTTGAGGGAAAAAAACGGAGCTGGAGGAATCAGACTCCCTGACTTCAGACTATACTACAAAGCTACAGTAATCAAGACAATATGGTACTGGCACAAAAACAGAAACATAGATCAATGGAACAAGATAGAAAGCCCAGAGATAAACCCACGCACCTATGGTCAACTAATCTATGACAAAGGAGGCAAGGATATACAATGGAGAAAAGACAGTCTCTTCAATAAGTGGTGCTGGGAAAACTGGACAGCTACATGTAAAAGAATGAAATTAGGACACTCCCTAACACCATACACAAAAATAAACTCAAAGTGGGTTCGAGACCTAAATGTAAGACCGGACACTATAAAACTCTTAGAGGAAAACATAGGCAGAACACTCTTTGACATAAATCACAGCAAGATCTTTTTTGATCCACCTCCTAGAGTAATGGAAATAAAAACAAAAACACACAAATGGGACCTAATGAAACTTCAATGCTTTTGCACAGCAAAGGAAATCATAAACAAGATGAAAAGACAACCCTCAGAATGGGAGAAAATATTTGCAAACGAATCAACGGACAAAGGTTAATCTGCAAAATATATAAACAGCTCATGCAGCTCAATATTAAAACAACAAACACCCCAATCCAAAAATGGGCAGAAGACCTAAATAGACATTTCTCCAAAGAAGACATACAGGTGGCCAAGAAGCACATGAAAAGCTGCTCAACATCACTAATTATTAGAGAAATGCAAATCAAAACTACAGTGAGGTATCACCTCACACCAGTTAGAATGGGCATCATCAGAAAATCTACAAACAACAAATGCTGGAGAGGGTGTGGAGAAAAGGGAACCCTCTTGCAATGTTGGTGGGAATGTATATTGATACAGCCACTATGGAGAACAGTATGGAGGTTCCTTAAAAAACTAAAACTAGAATTACCATATGACCCAGCAATCCCACTAATGGGCATATACCAGAGAAAACCATAATTCAAAAAGACACATGCACCCCAATGTTCATTGCAGCACTATTTACAATAGCCAGGTGATGGAAGCAACCTAAATGCACACCGACAGATGAATGGAAAAGAAGTCCTGGTACATATATACAATGGAATATTACTCAGCCATAAAAAAGAACAAAATTGAGTCATTTGTTGAGACGTGGATGGATCTAGAGACTGTCATACAGAGTGAAGTAAGTCAGAAAGTGAAAAACAAATATCATATATTAATGCATGTATGTGGAACCTACAAAAACGGTACAGATGAACTGGTTTGCAGGGCAGAAGTTGAGACACAGATGTAGAGAACAAACGTATGGACACCAAGGGGGGAAAGCCGCGGGGGGTGGGGATGGTGGTGTGGTGAATTGAGCAAATGGGGTTGACATGTATACACGGATGTGTATAAAATTGATGACTAATAAGAACCTGCTGTATAAAAAAATAAATAAAATAAAATTCAAAAATAAAAAACCATTCAAATAATACCACTGTAAGAAAGTCCTTGTAACTCAAGTTGAAATAACTTTCTTATAATAAGAGGCCATGGACCAAAGAAGGAAACAGCTTTGCAAAACAGAGACAAATGGATGTGTATGCAGCATATGAAAAAAAATGTCAAGTGGAGTTACTAAAGCCAGTTTAAAAATTCAATCATTCCTTGGACATACTTAAAGACTAAGTGTTTTTGTTTGTTCGTTTTTGGGTGAGGTTTCTGTTTTATTTATTTATATATTTATTTATTTATTTATTTATTTATTATTTTTATTAACAGTGTTGTGTTAGTTTCAGGTGTAAGTGTTTTATTACAGGAATCTTCCCTGTTCACCCTGACTATGCTTTTATAAGGGTAAAAATGTAGAAAGATTATATGTGAGTAAAAAAAGAAGACAAAAAAAAAAGTTAATTTTTGAGTATAGAAGAGAAAATAAATTCTCTTTTTCCCAGCATAATTTTTTTTGGGAGCTTCTCTGACCTAATATCATCAGTAACCCAGTATGCAATTATTTCATTTTCTGCCTGTGTACCGGGAACTATCAAAGTCTTCCAGGTACCATGGACAGCACCACTCTTGATTAAACTTCCCTCTAATTAAATAGGTACAAAATAATACCTAACAGTAACTGTGAGATTGACCTATAGGAACAGCTAAGTGTATAAGCCAAGCCATCCTACTTGCTTTCTTTCAACTTCTACCTCCTCCTGTGACAGCAAACCTTAAAAAAAAAAAAAAATGATAGCTCCATTCTGTCAAGCTTTACAGATTTTAGAGCTTTGTGTAAATTCCACTGAAGCTACATACTCTAACTTGATGACCTCATCCTAGCTGAACACTGCACTGAACTGCTTCACAGTCAATAGAAGTATCTTTGGAATTTTTCGGCATGTGCTTTCCCTCTGTGATTCACTTTTGGTGGCTCATAATGCAAGGTATACAGTACTGCAGAATTTATTTCTCTAAGTTCAGTAACCTTTCCAGTTCACTCAACCAAATAAGAATAACATGAGACCACATAATGTAAAAATAAATTCCTAGGTGTGATCTTTGCAGGGATAAAAAATGTTTATAGCTCATACTTAAACTCCTTTGTCTATGTAATGAACACAAACGCAACCTGTTAAAACTGATCACTTTTGCTTTTTCAATACAAATAAGGATGGATCATTAACAAAACAAAGTAAGAAAAGCCAGGGTCTACTGGTGTCAATAATAGTATGTGTATGCCTGTTTATGAGAATAAAATATAAAATTTATCTTTTCAAAATCAACATGTTTAAAATTTTGTGGGTTTTCCACATTTTGATATACTCAGTGACTTCATAGTTACTATATATCTTCTCAACTGTATCTACCTAAATTGCTTGAGTCTGCCTTTAAATGACCTAGCCACACATCATTCCAAGGGGAGCCCTAACTAAGGGACTTTGGATGTAGCCCAGTGTTTTCATCCTGAGATGTGCTCCTCTACTGCCCTCTACTGTAAGTATCAATAATTTCTACATGTCGGCCAGGATATATAGTGTTTTTATTAATCGAAAAGCAGAAAACCAAGGAAAAGCTCTACTTTGGAAAGAAAAACAGCACGGAGGTAACATAAAAAGAACAGGCAGTAATTTTTCATTATATTATACATTACCCCCAAAGTTGCTACCTTAAGTCACTATTATTAAAACAAGTTTCCAAAAACATGATACATTGTACTAAGCAGAGTTGGCTGTATCTGTATTGGCAGGAGGAAATTATCTCAGAGTCTTAGGTTGGAACTCTTTTGTTCACTCCATGTTAAGTAAATGAGTTAAAACAAGAAGTGTAGTAAAGTCCATAAACTTTGACCTCTGCTTCCAATCTCCTCTTTCTAAATTTCTCCTTTCTCTACTGAGAAAATAAGTTCATTTATTTTCCTCTCTTACCAAAAATGAAATGAAATTGAAGGTCAATTACTTGCAGTTGTTTATAGTTGGATCAATTTCACTTTATCAAATGTTCATTCCAATTAAGGTTCGTAATATGGTGTTTCTTTCTTTCTGTTCTTCCTTCCTTTCTTCCTTCAACAAATAGTTTTGGGGCATATTCTATGTCCCAAGCACCTTCTTAAGAGCTGGAATGAGACTGGTTTCTGTCTTCACGGAACTTATAGTCTATAAGGAGATACAAACATTTAATTAAAAATTACAGGAATAAGTACTTCATTATAATTTTCTAGAATAACATTACAAGCAGAGCAAGTATCAATAGTATATGCAAAGGATCCTAGTTGGAGGGGAACTTGGTGCACTCAAGGACCTGAAAGGTCAGTGTGCTAAAGAAATGTGCTACATGAGGCTGGAGAACGGGGCACAAGCAGAATGGTCTGGGTCATGTTAAGGATTTTGGCCTTTATCCCAAGAATATTTGGAAACCATTTGGTCATTTTAGGCAGAAGAATGACATATCAGACTTGTGTTTAAGAGAGATCATTATGCCATCTGTATGAAGAAAGTGGGGACAAGACTGAATGCAGATTTTTTTCAGGGGACGTTGCCTAAGTGAAATGTGATGGAGCCTGAAATAAGGAGGAGGAAGTGGACAACTTGGAGAAAGTTTTAGAAGGTACGATGGAAAGGACTTGATGTGTATGAGAGGGCGTGAGGAAGAGGTTGTGGAGTTGGACTCTAAGGGAAGAGTAGTTCTGAAGCAGAGAAGGCATGTGATTTCATCATGAGGTGTGTTAAGTTTTCTCTGTAATTCAAAACAAAACTGTCCCTTCCTTAGTCCTCTCCCCAGCTCATACAACAGTACTCATGTATACACATAGAAATCCCAACATTCCAAGGGAATTTCAGGCACATTCCAGCTATATGTCAGATAACTGATATAGAAGACACATCCTCTCATTATAAAGATATTGAAATGCTGAGTATATTTAAATATATATATGTCTTTGTTTTTTGTGTGTATGTATGTATGTATGCGTATTATGCATTTATGTGTATATATGTGTGTATACACACACATACATATCTGCATGTGCACTGACTCAGTTGTTGCTAATAGGGATTCAGAGCCTCATAAAGATCTTACAGTGGGAGACTAGAACACCAAAGAACATTTGGGGCAAAAGACATAAGTTTGGGATTCATGTGATGGGACTGCCAGAAGCAAAATTTTGCATAATGCCTTGTACTGTACTTCCTTGTACTGTATTCAGTGTCTTGGATAGAAAGGAAATTTAAAAATCTGCTGTGAATGAACTAATGAGAATTAGGTGTCTGCTACTCATTGGTACAACACTGTAAACTGAAATTTAAAGTAAAATCTAATTCAGAAATGTTGAAATCCAAAGGATGTTGTCATAAGCAAATACAAAACTGTTGTTTACATATAGTCAAAATTTTTGTTTCCACATAAGGAAACAAATAACAATGTGAAATTGTCCATAGATACAACCAACAGGAGGATTAAGACCTAAAAACTGCAGATGATTTAACAATCTGGAAAGAACTATAAAATAGATGTTAAATGGTTAAAGAAGTAAAAGTAAGAATAGATGTCATAGTAATATAAAACAGTACAACTAGAAGATCAGGCAAATTTTTAAATAACTGGAAAAACTGATTCTGAAAATATCAAAAGATTAAGTGAAACATACCTTCAGAATAAGGTTAAGTGACAGGAAAAAATAAAATTAAATAGAGTTGTTGGACCACCCTAACAGAAAATGAAAAGTTTATCTTCTGGAGCTATTTAACTGAAAAAAGATCTGAACTCAGGAATAATTGAATTTCAAAGTGAGATGCCTAAAAGAAAGGTTTTAGAGATAATGACTGTTATGGGGGATTGGTAAAGAAATCAATCATCCATTCTATTATGTGGTCCAGCAGTCAAAACTCCTCATCACAAACACAGAGCTTCCAACAAACTTTTTGGGATTTTAGATGCAATCTTCAGGGACTTCCTTGGTGGTACACTGGTTAAGAATCTGCCTGCCAATGCAGGGGACATGGGTTTGAGCCCTGGTTCCAGAAGATCCCACATGCCGTGGAGTAACTAAGCCCCTGTGCCACAACTACTGAGCCTGCACTCTAGAGCCCGTGAGCTACAGCTACTAAAACCCATGTGCCTAGAGCCTGTGCTCCGCAACAAGAGAAACCACCGCAATGAGAAGCCCTCACGTCACAACGAAGAGTAGCCCCCACTCGCTGCAACTAGAGAAAGCCCACATGCAGCAATGAAGATCCAATGCAGCTGAAAAGAAAAAAAAAAAAGATTCAATCTTCAACTTAATGAAAAGATCTTACTCCCATATAGAAGAATCTGGTACAGGACCTGCCTTCTTGCATAAACAACTTAAAAACTGCATAAAATATGAAGCAGACAGAGCAGAACTGTGTTGCCTAAGAGAAGAGAAACAAAAAGATGAGCCCTATGATCATCTCAGCTTTCTATCTGAAAGTGATTTCCAGATTACAGTATAGATAGGGAAAAATAAGTAAAACCAACTGTCTAACTGAGATGAAAAGACTGATAAAAATTTGAGGAGGCCAACGACACTGGGATTTTCAGGGAAGAGTACCAGGGAACCATGCAGAAAAAGAGCTCCAAAAACCTGCATAGAGATCCCTTCAAGTCTTTGACTGAATTCAATTCTGGCCATGTGTCTACAAGACCAGCCAAAGTACAACATCCAGAAAACAATAAGCTAACAATTCCCAGAGTTCACACAGGATTGGGAGATATTGGAGTTCCTTTCAGTCAGAGAGGAGAAAACCACTAAATACACAGCACACTCACTGGGGACCTCAGAAGAGTCATGCCTTAGAACTATGACTAAATAGTCCTAGAGTAAAGGCTACTGTAGACCTGTCCTAACAAAGCCTGAAGACAAACCTCAAAAGCATAAAACAGATCCTTAATTAACTGGCTGACAAAACAAACTTTAAGATCTTTAAAGAAATAAAACAAAATTCAAACACTCAACCACATAAAAAAATAATGTCCAGCATCCAACCAAAAATTGCTAGACATGCAAAGAAGCAGAAAGACTTGATCCATACTAGGAAGAAAGAAAAAGGCAATAAAGAGATCCCAAAATGACAGGGATGATGGAATTAGCAGATAAGGATTCTAAAATAGCTATTATAATTATGCTCATGGATTTAAAGGAAAATAGATATTTTTAAAATTAATAAATGGAATTTCTAGTTTTTAAGATTACAGTATTTAAAATGAAAAATTCAGTGACATCAGCATCATGGTGGCATAAGACATTTCTTCTATTTGTGCCCCACCCAACCACAAAAAGATGGCATCTATCCATGGACAAAAGTGCCTTTGAGGGAGCTGTGGGACCTAGCACCATATGCTAAGGGACCCATGAGGAATCTTTCCCACCTCTGTGCTGGATAATAGGCAAACAGACCTCAGTCCTGGCTGTGGATTCTGCAGTTGCCTGTGTACCAACGCTAGCCTCCCTCAGCCACACTCTGAGAGCCCCTGGAAAACATTGTCTTAGACAATCACCCATGGATGAGAGACCCTTTGTAGCAGTACAGGTTTCCAGAGGAGAAGTTCCAGCACACCACTGGAGCAAAAGAAACATAAATTTGGATGCACTGGAGTAGGTAAAAGGAACAGCTTGATTTTACCCACATTATCCCTCCCCAAGGCGGCACAGCGTAAGGCCAAGAGAGATCTTCTCAGCTGTGATTTATCCGACGGGGAAAAAGTGAGTGAGTGAGCACATGTCTTCCCCAACTGTGCAGGATGCTGCCAAAGGGATTCATTTCTCTCATGCCCCACCCAGAGTACAGAATCATGAGCTATATGACTGAGGGGCAGGAAGAGACTGGGAGAGCTGAATATAGAACTGAGAGGGCATTAAAAGGATGCAGATCCTACTAACGCCCACAGACTCCATCCACAAGCCCACCCACAAGCCACTGGGAACACCTAACAGGGAGATCCTCCCAACTGGCCCACAGGCATCCACAGCACTCCGTGCATTTAACCCACAGACCTCCCAAGCCTGTGGCCAGCTCCCTGTACGTGCTCCAGACAGTGGCAGAGACAGCAAGTTTTGGTAGATGACTAGTGAGCACACACAGAAACCAGATCCAAATCTCCAGGCTGGGGAGAGACCACAAACTTGAGCTTTAGCGTGATTATTTTTGGAAAACGAAAGAGGCTGTCAGCACATACCTGGTTTTTTGCAAGATCCAGAGAAGTCATACAGCTTTAAAATTCTGCCACAAGAAGTGTGGAGCAGGGGTACCCATAGAAAGTCTGAGATAGCCTCAGAATCTCTAGTAGGGCTGATGGAAGGTATCTCTCTCCTGAAGGCCATTAGTAAAGACTGGAGGAGGTGACTGGTATTTCAAATGTGAAGACAACAATAGACAACTTCAAGGAACGTGAAGTATCAAAGTAACATGACACCACAAAAGGATCACAATAATCTTCTAGTAAACAAACCCAAAGACATGGGAATCTGCAATTTATCCAATAAGGAATTCAAAATAGCTATTTTAAGGTAACTCAGTGAGTGACAAGAAAACACACAAAGACAATTCAGTGAAATAACGTAATAGGGCTTCCCTGGTGGCGCAGTGGTTGGGAATCCGCCTGCCAATGCAGGGGACACGGGTTCGAGCCCTGGTCTGGGAGGATCCCACATGCCGCGGAGCAACTGGGCCCGTGAGCCACAACTACTGAGCCTGCGCGTCTGGAGCCTGTGTTCTGCAACGGGAGAGGCCGCGACAGTGAGAGGCCCGCGCACCGCGATGAAGAGTGGCCCCCGCTTGCTGCAACTGGAGAAAGCCATTGCAGAGAAACGAAGACCCAGCACAGCCAAAAACAAATAAAGAATGCAATATACGAAAAAAAATGAGAAATTAAACAAAGAGATAGAAATCATAAAAATGTACCAAACAGGGCTTCCCTGGTGGCGCAGTGGTTGAGAATCTGCCTGCCAATGCAGGGGACACGGGTTCGAGCCCTGGTCTGGGAAGATCCCACATGCCGCGGAGCAACTACGCCCGTGAGCCACAACTACTGAGCCTGCGTGTCTGGAGCCTGTGCTCCGCAACAAGAGAGGCCACGATAGTGAGAGGCCCGCGCACCGCGATGAAGAGTGGCCCCCGCTTGCCGCAACTAGAGAAAGCCCTCGCACAGAAACAAAGACCCAACACAGCCAAAAATAAATAAATAAATTAATTAATTAATTAAAAAAAATGTACCAAACAGAAATTCTGGATCTAAAGAATACAATGAATGAAATGAAAACTGAAACAGAGAGCACGAACATCAGAATAAAACAAACAGAAGAAAGAATCTGGGAGATAGAAGACAGGAACTTGGAAATTATCCAGTCAGAGGAAAACAAAGAAAAAGAATGAAAAAGAGTGATGAAAGGTTACATGATCCATGGGATACTATACAAAGAACCAATTTGTGAATTGTTGTAGTTCCAGGAGGAGAAGAGAGAAAAGAGGTCAGAAAGCTTACTTAAAGAATGAAATGAGGGACTTCCCTGGTGGCACAGTGGTTAAGAATCTGCCTGCCTATACAGGGGACAGGGGTTCGAGCCCTGGTCCGGGAAGATCCCACATGCCGCGGAGCAACTAAGCCCGTCTGCCACGACTCCTGAGCCTATGCTCTAGAGCCTGTGAGCCATAACTACTGAGCCCGCATGCCACAACTACTGAAGCTCACACACCTAAAGCCTGTGCTCTGCAACAAGAGAAGCCACTGCAATGAGAAGCCTGCACACCACAACAAAGAGTAGCCCCAGCTCGCCGCAACTAGAGCAAGCCCGAGTGCAGCAACGAAGACCCAGTGCAGCCAAAATAAATAAATAAATATTTAAAAAAAAAAAAAAAGAATGAAATGAAACCTTTCCAAACCTGCAGAGAGATTTGGATATACAAATTCATGAAGCTCATAGGTTAACAAACAAAATCAACTTAAAAAATTCATCTCCAAGACACATTATAAAAAACTCAAAGCACAAAGTCAAAGAGAGAATCTTAAAAGAAGATCTTTTAAGAATCTTGAAAGAAGAATCTTAAAAGAGGGTAACTTACAAGGAAACTGCCTCACGTCTATCAGGGGATTTCTCAACAGAGACCTTACAGGCCAGGAGTGAGGTGATATATTCAAACTTCTAAGACAAAAACTGCCATCCAAGAATACTTTGCCCAGAAAATACATCCTTCAGAAATGAAGGCAACATAAAGACTTCTTACAATCAACAAAAGCTGAGATCACCACTAGGTATGCCTTATAAGAAAGGTTGAAGGGAGTTCTTCAAGCTGAAATGAAAAGATGCTAATTAGTAATAGGAAAACATATGAAAACATAAAACACACTGGTAAATGTAAGTGTATATTCAACGTCAGAATACTCTAATACTGTAATATGGGGGAGTATTACCCACTTAACTCTCGAATAATGGTTAAAAAGACAAGAGTATTAAAAATAACTATAGGTATAATAATTTGCTCATGAATACACAGTATAAAAAGAGGTAAATTGTGACATCAAAAATATAAAATGAGGTGGTGAGGAGTAAAAGTTTAGAGGTTTTGTAAGTGATTGAAGTTATCTGTGTAAAATAGACTGTCACATTCATGAGATGTTTTGTGTAAGCCTCATGGTACCCACAAAACAAAAACCTACAGTATATACACAAAAAATAAAGAGAAGGGAATCAAGGCATACCACTATGGAAAGTCATCAATTCAAAAAGGAAGGCAGCAAGAGAGGAAGAAAAGGAACAAAGGAGCCAGAAAACAATGGTATTAGTAAGTCCTTACCTATCGACACTTACTATAATGTAAATGGATTGAATACTTCAATTAAAGATATACAGTGACTGGATGGATTTTAAAAAAAATAAACAAGAACCAACTACATGTTGCCTATAAGAGATTCACTTTAACTTTAAGGACACGCACAGGCTCAAAGTAAAGAGATAGAAAAAGACATTCCATACACGTGGAAGCCAAAAAAGAGCAGGGTAGCTATACTTATATCAGACAAAACAGACTTTAAGCCAAACATGGTAACAAGAGACAAAGAAAATCATTATATAATGACAAAAGGAACAATTTATCAAGAAGACAGAACATTGTAAATATATATGCTGCCAACATCAGAGCACCTAAATATATTAAGCAAATACTAACAGATCTGAAGGGAGAAATATACAACAATACAATAATAATAGCGGACTTCAATTCCTCACTTTCAATAATAGATAGATCATCCAGACAGAAAATAATTAAGGAAACATTGGACTTGAACTATAATTTAGACTAAATGGATTAACAGACACGTAAGGAATTTTCCATCTAACAGCAGCAGAACACACATTCTTCTCAGAAACACATGGAACATTCTCCAGGATACATCACATGTTAAATCCCCAAAAACGTCTTAGCAAATGTATAAATTTGCAATGTATATTCTCAGACATTAGAAGAACTAAACTAAAAATCAATGACAAAAATATATCTGGAAAATCCCCCAATATTTAGACATTAAACATCACACTTCTAAATAGCACATGGATCAAAGAAAATTAGAAAATATTTTGAACTGAATGATAATAAAACCCAACATCTGGGAATTTGGGGGTGCACTTAAAGAATGCTTAAAGGGGAATGTATGGATTTAAATGCTTATAGTTGAGGAGGAGAATATAAAACCACTAACCTAAGCCTCCTATTTAAGGAGCTAAAAAGGAAGAGCAATTAAATCCAAAATAAGTAGAAGGAAAGAAAGAAGAAAAATAAAAATGCAAATTTATAAAATATAAAAAGAAAACAATGGCGTGAATTGATAAAATCAAAACATCTTTTCAGAAGATTAATAAAATAGATAAAACTCTAGCTAAGCAATAAGTAAGAAAAGAGAGAAAACTAAATTGCCAATATCAGAAAAAGACAAAGATCATCACCTTGGATCCTTCAGATTTTGAGAGGATAATAAAGGAATATTAATATTATTATATCAATAAATGTGATGGTACAGATGAAATGGAAACATTTCTAGAAAAACAGAAATTACCAAAACTGGTACAAGAATAAATATAAAACATGAATAATCCTGTATTTCTTAAAGTAATTGAATATGCCATTTAAAATATTCCTGTCTAAAAAACTCCACGCTCAAGTGGCCTCACTAGTGAGTTATATCAAATAGTTAAGGAAGAAATAAAACCACTCTTACATAAACTTTCAGAAAATGCAAGAGGAAGGAACTTTTCTCAACTCAATTTATGAGGCTAGAATTACAGTGAAACAAAAACTGGGAAAGGAATTCCTTTACAAGAAAGGCTTACTAATACTAATATTTCCTCATGAACATAGATGCAAAATATTTAACAAAATGTAAGTCAAACCTAGCAATATATAAAATGGATAATCCATCATGACAAAGTGGTATTTAATTCCAGAAGTTAAGTAAGATTGGTTTAACATTTGAAAATCAATCAATATGATTACCATAGTAACCAAATTAAGTAGGAAAACCATATAACCTTCTTATAATAGGTGTAAAAAAAAGACATTTCACAAAATTTACACACATTTACAGAGAAAATCTTAGCAAACTAAGGAATAGGAGGGAAATTTCTCAATCTGATAAAAGCACATTTCAAAAAAACCCTACAGCTAACCTCATAGTTAATGGTGAAAGACTGAGTACTCTGTGCCTAGGTTTGGGAACAAGGCATAATTCCCAAAGGGTCTGTTCTCAGTTTTTCCTTTCAGAATTATACTGGAGTTCCTAACCAGTGAAATAAGGCAAAAATAAAAATGAATAAATAAAAGGCATACAGATTAGAAAGGAAGAAATAAATCTGTCTTTATTGCAGACAATGTGATCAATAGATTTGCAGACAACTTGATCTGTAGATTCTAAACCTACAAAAACATGTTAAATGACTAATAAGTGAATTTAAAAAGATCACAGGATGCAAGGCTAATGTAAAAAATAAATTATATTCCTATATATTAACAACAAACAACTGAGGTTTAACAGTTGATGTATAAATATCCCTCAAGTAGGAAAATCCTGAAATACACACACACACACACACACACACACACACACACACACACACACACACACGTATTTCCCATGGGATTCGGCTCCAGTCTCCTATAGTGGTACCTGGCTTATGCAGCCTTCCTTTGTTGCCTTCTTTAATATTTGGGTTGGCCAAAAAGTTCGTTCGGTTTTAAGTACAAATAAAAGGCACGTTTTTCATTTTCACAAAGAACTTTACCGGACAACGGATTCACTAACTGAACGAACTTTTTGGCCAACCCAATAACTCCACTCTCTACAAGGGGTTCTGCACCTCCAAATAAACTACTTGCACTTAAATCCCTGATTTAGATTTTGCTTCTGAGAAACCCAAACCAAAGTGTATGACAATTTGGTGTGGCCTAGAGTTGAGGAGGTAATGACCAAACTCCTGAGTGACTAGTACCTGGGAGGTTAAAAAAAAGGGGTCCTCTGCCTGCAGACAGGCTCCAGATTGCAAGTAGCTGAAATTAGGGAGTGCAGGCTTGCCCAGGTCTCTGCAATGTGCGGTACCAGCCTAAGCACACAGGAGATGTTTTGAAGTGATTCCTTTATCCTTCCATGCATGATGCATTGTGATTCGTTCACCAATGCGGTGAGATGATGTCACGTTCAGTTCACACTGATGACTGCAAGCAAACAAAAGATAACCAACGGAGAGGGGACAGCAATGTCATCTTGGCAGACTGTTGACCCTTTACCTCTTCACGCTCCAAAGTTGAGCATTAATCCCAAAGAAGCATCAGGGGGTGTGAGACAGCAGGATGCTTTCTCCTCCACTCAGAATTGCTAGCCCCACAAGTCTAGTCTGGGAGGTGGGAGAGGATGAAAGTTTTGAATCAAATATGAGACCTAAGTTTTATAATGAAAAGCTCTGAATCTTAATAACTGAACCTATTCCAGTATTTAGTTTTTACCATAATATTTAATTTTCATATTAAAATAAACATATTCTAATACTAAAAGAAGCATATTTTAATACTAAAAGTGACCAAAAATTATGAATTGGAGTGATGTCCTCAATGAGTCTCATATTTACCAGGTGGGAGTGGGATGGGGGTCAGGTGAGTTTCAAGAAAGCACAGCTGGCAGTAGTTACAAAAAATAAATATGGGTAGGCAGAACTACATAAATTGTGTGTATATATATATATGCACATATATATACATATATGTTATATAAAGAATATATATTCTTTCTCAGATTCTTTCCCATTATAGGTTATTACAAGATATTGAATACAGTTCCCTGTGGTATACAGTAGGTCCTTGTTGTTTATTATTTTGCTTTTCAATACATTAGACATTTATCTTTATATGGCGTGAAGTAGAAATTGGTTTTCATCATTTCCATGAATAGATAATTGCATCAGAATATTTATTAAATATACCACTGTATTTTTTTCTCTAATTTAAAATGTCACACATAAACTCAATTCCCACATATGAATTTGTTTCTGACCTCTATTTTGTTCTATTAAACTGTTTCTATGCTAGTGATACTTTTTTAAAATTACTATGGTGATATATATTTTTCTATACCTAGTAGGAAAGTCTCTTCTTATTGACCTTTTTTTTTTCCCCAAAAAAATGTTATTCTTCTCCTGGTATACTTACAAATCAGTTTGTAAAATTCCATAAAAATCTTGATGGTACTTTGAGAATCTAAATTTATTAGATTTATTTGGGAATTCTTAATTTTATTTATTTTTATTTTATTTTTAGTGATAATGTGTCTTCTCAATCAAAAACATGTATGTCTTATTATTTATGTCTTAAAACAGGGCTAGTTTTTAACATAATTTTTATATATAGTGTATGTATACACAATGAATGCTTGCTATGTAGTATGCAGGCTGTTTGACACTCAGGATACGGCAGTGAACAGATCAGGCCAAGTCCCTGCCTCATCATGGAAAAGGTCAGTACATAAGTTAACAAGATTAAGGGTTCTAAAGAAGAGAAACAGTGTATAAGATAGAGAGTAACTAGGGGAGGTAATTTTACAAAGGAAAATCAAGGTAGGCTTCTTCGAAGAGGTAACATGTGAGCTGGGAATGAGCCAATTATGTAAAGAACTTGGCGGGAGGGGAAGAACATACTAGGAGAGGGAAAAAGAAAGTAGAAAGATTTGTTCTGTTTAAAAACACAACGTAAACAAGCATGTGAGGAGAAGAATGAGATAAGATAAAGCTGGAGATAGGAAAAGTCCAGATTATTCAGGACCTTTTCGGTTTGGGTTTTATTCTTAAAACATCTGATGAGTTTTAAGCAAGCAGGGACATGATCAATTTTACAATTTAAAAAGGGAGCTTTGGCTACCATGTGAGGACTAGATTAGAAAGATACTAGGGTGGAGAAGGGCAGCAGTCGGCAGATATTACAGAGCCTGGTGAGAGACAAGCTAGTTGGTGAGTTTGCTCTGAACATCTGTTTTCCCTTACCTGTTTAGTAATAACACCCATTCTTATCTGGTCCTACTGCATCTCATCTAAGTGATTACACTTCCCAGCCTCTCTTAAAGCAAGATGGAGCCACATGATTAAGTGACACCTGACAATTATGTTTAGACAAAAGCATTGTGTGAGACTTTCCGGAAGCCTTTAAAATGTGGAACTTGATCTGAGCCTCTGCTCCGGGAAAACAGTGCAGGCTAAGAAATTCCCCACCCTCTCTCTTTTTTTTTTTCAAATGAGCTATCACTGACATTATATTAGTTCCAGGTGTATCCAGCTCAGCATTATCTCATGAATGATTAGCTGATATTAGAAATGTTTGTCTGCTTGAAAGTAGCTAAACACATACATAAACATCTCCTGTTCAGCTGATTGAGGAATGACCCTGATTGCAAAATGACCCCAACTGCAAATCACCCCACCTGAGACTCATCTATACCTCCCTATAAACATCTAAAGCAAAACCACCCAGTGGAGGCACTTGGATCTTAGGGGATCTAGGGTGTGATCCCTGTTGCAATAGCCTGAAAAAAATCATCTCAATTGTCAGATGCATTTTGTCTTCCACACCTTTTTATAAGGTAGGTGGTGTATCTTCTTCACTCTTCCTCCTTTCTTTCTAATGCTTTAAATGTATAGGTGAAGGAGAACAAGCAGGCTTCTGGGAGCACGGGGTGGCATACATTTAAAATGAACTCTATCAGAGGGCTTGGCTATAAAAGGGCTATAAAAGAAAGGGTTATAAAAGAAGCACAAAAGAATGTAATGAGCTTACAGAGCAAAGTAAGATTAATTGTGAGAGGCTTGAGTGAATCTCAGGGAAGACTTTTCAGAGAAGATGATACTCTAGATAGGCTTTAAAATAATGAAAATTTTGATTGATAGTTGAGAGGAAATGACAAGGATGATTGAATCTTGATCCATATTGACCTCAACAGGCTGGGTAAGCGATCAGTAGAACAAAAGTTGGCACCTTACTGAGTTTATGGAATGAAAGAAAAGGCAAATTAAAGTTATTTATCAAGGAGTACAGAAGAATAATGATGCTAAGGAAAGAAATGGAGACTCTGGGAGGAGGAATAAACTAATGATTTTAGTTTTAGCCACTTGAATCAGAGGTGATGGTGAGATATTTAAGTGGAAATATCCTAAAGGCAGCTTAATACTGTTTGAACTGTTAAAGTGAGATCAGGATAGACACACATTCTGAAGCTGAGAGAATGATTTGATTTTCTGAACAAAAAATGCTGAAGTAGATGAGGTGATAGAAGCTGATTGAAGACCAGAAATTCCAAGACCACTTAGTGGCAGCAGTAGGGAGAACAGCTGTTGAAGGAAAGAGGTGTTAGCACCTGTGCTCGCAGCTTTCCTCTGGTAGCTTTCCCCCAACAGTTGTTTGGAGGAACACTGTTCTGCAAGATTTTAAAAGATATACCAAGCAAACAGTGTTCCATGCTCCAATAGTTTTGAGACATTCTGGGTTTGGAGATAAACATGAGATGTTTAAAGATGTATAATGTGCTATAAATCTCAAAGGAGGTTGTTAACAGTGTGCAGTGTTTTCAAAACTTATTTCACTCCAGAAATTTTTTATTATAAAATCTTTAAAACAACATATATTTTGAACTTCACCAGTTCAAGAAAATGGGGTCAGAATGGAAGACAGTTGGGGAGGGAGATGGGAGAGCCATCTATGTATCGTAGAGAAAAATGCATAACCTATTACTAGAGGTTCCGTCCTATCCCATGGAACTTTTGGGGATCATAGGATCCATTGAAAATTTGGTTGAAGCTACGGAATTTCTCCTCTGAAAATTATACCATGTATGTATATATGTTCCTTTCCCTGGAAGCCCAAAATATGACAGGGATTAACAATAATGACCATTAATTTCCTTTTAATAAACATTTTCACAACCTTAAATTTCTTTACTATGCGTATTGCAAAAATATTAAGTAATAGAATACAAACATATATAAAATAGAAAGTGATATTTCCCTGAGTCTGCTGCCTCCTATGTACTCCATCCCTTTATCTCAGAGGTCATTTTTAACAATTCTCTTTGTACGGTTATCCAAATACATTTAAATAATATAGGTAGGATTTTTCCTACTACTTGCATTTATAAAATTTACTCTGTCATAGATGTTTTTCCACATGAGGGCGTATTGATTTAGCTTATTCTTTTTAATAATTGCTGATATGATGCACTGTAATTTTTCATTTTTTCCCACCACTTATTAATCCATTTAACAAACATTTATTGACTCTGTATTATGGGTGAGGTATCTTGTTTGCCTGGAGAAATAGCAATGAACAAAACAGATATGGTTCCCGCTCTTAGGAAGCTCTCACGCTAGCAGGGGAGAAAAATCATAAACAAGTAAACAAGTAAGTTAAATAACTACAGATTGTGAGTATAGCTCTGCAGGAAAACAAGTAAATTAAATAACTACAGATTGTGAGTATAGCTCTGCAGGAAAACAAACAAACAAGTCTAGATGAAATAAAGAGTAACCGGGGGAAGGAAGTCAGTTTTGTGCTGAGGCTGGATGGATAAGTCAGCTGTGAGAAGAACTGGAGAAGAAGCATTCTAGGCTATTGCTAATAGTTATTGCTATTGCAAACAATTTCATTATGAACATTCAGTAAATACTCACTGATTGCTTACTCTTTGCCAGCAACTGTGCCCGAGTGTGAGGATTGAAAAGGGAACAATTAAAATTTGGTCCTAGTTCTCTTGGAGCCTACATTTTAGGGTAATTAAATCAAATACAAAGACGTCAACATAGGGACTGGAACATAATAATTACTCAACCAGTGTCAATTTGTCTGATTAATTAAAATATTATTTGCAATCTGGCAAGCAAATTTACCTCATTGTTCAAATTTGCTCTCCGAATGCTATTGATGCTGTGTTTTTCACGTTGTTTGCCATTTGAATACCTTCTGTAATTTGCCGGTATATATCCTTGTAATAAAGAAGAACACATCTGACTCCATATTGGATCTGTTTCTTTTACTTTAATCTTCCTTTTCTATTGCTTTTGCTACAAGTTAATCACTAAAGGGATGTTGCCTATGGCTTAAAGTATACATAATGGCCCTTCTCCCGGAACCCTGCCTCCCACATCTGAGCCTTAAGCTAAAATACTTTTGTTTGGCTTATAGGAAACATCCTGACTAGGCCCACCTGTGAATGGCTGCAGGAAAAAAGAAATTAACACATGCCCTCCAGGGTCTGGCTGGAACCAGGGAATATTTACAATAATGTATCACTTTTTTTTACTTCACCTCCTCCCTTCCCCCTCTTTGTCCTGTAAAAGAACTAGTATCCAAACCCAGACAAATGGTTCTTTGGGACACTAGTCCACCATCTTCTCTGTCTGCTGACTTTCTGAAGTAAGTAGCTATTCCTTGCCCCAACAAATTGTCTCTCAATCTGTTGGTCTGTCATGGGGCAAGCAGTATGAGCTTGGACTCTGTAACATCCTTGGTCATCCTTTTACTGGTCTGTTTGCTTTTTACTGATATAGATACAGCATCCATTTGTCTATTACATGGGCACCGTCTCCCTCCACCTCCAGTCTGTTGTCTTTTAGTTTCACTAGTGGCATCTTGAAACGTGGACTTTTGACATTTATTGTGGTTAATATTTCAGTTTTCTTCGGTAATGACTTTGGGAGAAACTTGAGCTAGATTACACATAAAAACTTTGCAAAGATGGGTGTTACAAATATAAACAAGGATGTCATAAGGTGTAAGTGGAATACCTCTCATATTGATGGAGAGGGACAAACGTTTGTTGCACACCTGTACGTGCTAGGCACCTGCCCAAGTGTTTATCCATACCAAGTCATTTGATCCTTACAGAACCGTTCCAAAGTAGGCAACGTTGTTCCCACTCTGTATCTGAGGAAACTGAGGTAGAGTTCCAATGTCTCACAGCTAGTAAGTAACATAGTTGAAATGGCCCACCCATGTAACTGTGATGGCAAAGTCATAATATTTAATTTTACAACGATAACTGTAAAGTCCCTAGCAGTTTGGTCTAAAATGGAGTGAGATAGGTGTACCCTTGGCTTAATAGTGGTGAATGTGAAAAACACCTGCAAGTTCTATTTGATCTGGCAGCTGAAAAAGTTAATGAGTATGGGCAATGTACTTTTCTATGGTCGCATCACTCCTGGAACATTGTGTCCAGTGTCAAAGATAAAGACAGCCGGGTATTAGTTAAAGCGTTGAAAATTGATTTTGTTTAGTAACTACTGACAGTCGAGAAAGAGCTGAGTTCCATTCCTATTTGTGGAGAGGCGACTGGAACGTTTTAAAGGGAGGATGAGAGAGGGGGAAGAGTGGGAGCTCAATAGAGTTAGAGAAGTGAAAATTGCAAAGCGTCGGTCAGTATAAAGGCGACTAGACCAGCTTCATTTGCTAGCTGGCAGCTGCGAAGTGAGGAGTCTATGCTCCCACAGAGACTGGGAGACAGGCGCTACCCTTCCTGAAGATTGCCTCTGCAGGGAATGGCTCTCAGGTCTTTGAGAGAGATGCTTTTGAGTCTTAAGAAACCTATTCACAACTTCAAGCCCTTTGGGAGGTCAGGGGCCTGCCATCAGCTGTTGGCTAGAACTTTCTCAGCTAGGCATTTTTATGGCTGTGTGTCCTAGGGATCCGCCTTATACTGACAGAAACCGTGATAGAGTTGGTCACGTCTCTCTGCGCAGGGGTTTGCACGAGTTGTCACGTGCTGACAGTAGGGCGGTTCTCAACAGTTGTCAGAACCACAATTTATGAGCAACATTAAATACGGAAGATGGGAACCACGATGGTGGAATCTGAAAATCATGTCCTATAAGAACCTCGAAAGAACAAGAGTTTAGCCTGGAAAAGGTAAAGCCTAGGGAGTCTAAGTCTAGAGATCTGGTTTGCTCAGTCTTGGAAAAGGCTACGTGGCCACAGAATGAACTCTTAAAGCTGGGAGTGTTGGAGCGAGCGGAGCTGCAAGTAAGCAGCTTAAAGTTCCTACCAGCGAAAACATTCTGTGATTGTTGCAACCAAGTGAAGACTTGAACGAAGGCGTGCTCCTTAAGTACACAAGCTGCAAGCAAGAGATCATAAAGAATGAGGACCGAGAAAACGGGCTCTGGATAACTTGGGACGTTTGCTTGGCTCTGATGCCAAGCTGACGAAGGGTGACGGGGAAGTTAACGCTTGGTTTGGAGCAAATGGCGGCCTCCGTGCCAAAGTTCAGTGACGAGCGCTCGGCAGAAACACCAGCGATGGCTTCAGGGCCGAACTAGCCTAGAAAAGAGGGCGGCGCGGGAGGAAGGCGGCGGCCGGGAGAGCGGACAGTCCGGCGCCCTCACCAGCCTGGACACGCGGTTCAGGCGGGGCAAGCGGCTCGCACGCGCCTCCGGCTCCCGGAAGGAGGCGGGGCCGCCTCGAGCGCCGTTCCCTTAAATCTGCGAGCGGGGAGCGCGCGTCGTCGAGGTTCCTCAGCCGAGCGCCGAGCGGTCGATCGCCCTCGCTCCCGCAGTCTGCGCTCCGCTCGCTGGTGGCTCCACCCGCCATTATGTAAGTGCGACAGCACCCCGGCGCGCCGCCTTCGTTCCCGGCGTGCGGGCTGCAGGCCGGGGCGGGGAGGAGGTGGCCGCCCCTCGCCGCTCTGGCTCCCTTGGCTCCCCCGGTCCCCGAATGGTGACGGCGGCGCGGGGAGACGCTGGACGGGGCGGCCCTGTCGAGGCACGCGTGGCGCCCGCATGCTTTGCCCCGCGCGCCCTGGAACCCCTCGGGGCTCGAGTCTCCCGCGTCCCCGCCGCCGCGCGCCCTGCCTGCCGTGCCCGGGCCCGCACGCCGGGAGCGCGGCTCGCTCCGTGCTCCGCCCCGGAAACCACGTGTACTGGCGATTTCGCGCGCTGTTTAATTAGCTAGAAGTTCTAATGTGGCGTTTTTGTGTTTTTAATGCAGAAACAAGTAATCCGTTATGGAGCATGCTATTACCCCGCTGGAACCCCTGCTTCCCACTGGTACCGTATTTCTTAACACGTTTTACAGTGACATTGATGTGCTTACCCCCAGAGCCCTGATAAGGTTAAGAGGGCTGGACTCTAGACCCAGAATGGTTTCCAATCTGCCTCACATTTCCTCCAGTTAGGCATATTACTTAACCTCTCTTGTGTCTCAGTTTCCTAATCTGAAAAAAACGAGGATAGTTTTTAGTCCTTGCGGTGTAGAGTTGTTGTGAGGGCTAAAAGATGATGTATTTTATGCCCTTCACCTGGAGAAGACTAAGCCCTACTTGTAATGTGAGCTCTTAGGCTCTTAACAGTCTGAACTAATCTCTTAACAGTAGAACATTAGACGCCAAAGGGGTAAAGATCAGTCTTTATTGCCTTTATTATTGCCTGCCCATGGTGCCCGTTTGTAATTCATGGAAAATGCCTGTTACCCAATAAAAAATGCTTTAAAGATGTAATACTCAAGAATTTTTATTATTTCTAAGTGTAAAGTCATTGTAATTCACATGGAAATAGTTGGAAGAATGAGTTCTTTGAAGCTAATTGTCGCATTCATTATCATGTGTAGTAACTGACTTGTGTGCTAATTTCATGATAAACATTTTTTATTTACCAGTTTTTATTGTGTTTCTGTTGTGTAGAACTTCTAGTTTATCAGTTCATCAATTGAAATAGAATGCATAGCTTTTTAATGTTTAAAGTTTTTTGTAAACCCATGAATTGATGAGTTTTTTTGGGGGGGGGGCGGGATATTGAATTTGATTTGAGCTTGTCAGCTTTCCCACATCCTGGGAGTATTTATGGTAAAACAATCAAAGAATAATAATAGTGAACACTGAGTCCTTCCTCTCCAGTCATTTGCTGTGCTAAGTTGTTTATATATAGTTTATATCTTATTTTACAGGTAAAGGAAACAGATAGTAATGGAACTAGAATCTGAACCCAGATATGTTTACATTGACTTGGTTAAGAGGTTGGGTGTTTCATCATAACTAAGCAGCTTCTCCTAAGTTAAGAAAAGCACTGGCAAACATAAATGTTTTGCAAATGAAATTTCATAGTTCTGTTATCCAACAGTAGCGGGACTAACAGCATTTCCAAGAGAAAACATTGGATTCAGGTGGCCTGTTGATGTGAAGATTTGTTACTAAATCTAAGTGCTTTAGGTTTAGTAACAAAGGAGGATTTCTAGTGTTTTCTAGGTTTAATGAGATATATAGATAGTGCTGCACAGTAAAGGTTGGAGTGAGGCAACAGGGTCTCTGGGTTTAAATCTTAGCTTTGCTGGTTGTGTTTCAGTTTCTTCATCTATAAAATAGGAATCTTTCGCAGGGTTACTGTGAGTATAAATGAGTTGTAAAACATGTAAAGCACTTGGCTTCAAGAGCGGTAAGCTATTAGATTCAGTAGTAAGGCTAACATGGTTGGATCTCTGGGTCAGTGCTGAGATAGAAAAGGTCTGGAGCAATAGAAAAGTAGGAAACACAGGCAGTTCTGCTCCCTCTGTGTTTTATCAAAGGCTTAGGAAGGAGGCCTTGACTCGTCAAGTCAGACGTGTAAGCTCCTCACTGGGACAGGGCATGTAGGGGAACCGTCAAGAACCGTGATATCCTCTATGAAGCACAGATCCACCAGGCAGAATCCCGAGCTCCTTTGAGGAGATCTTTGGGATTTAGTGGTTCTCCTAGTTTCTTCCTGTTCCTAAGGGTAAAAGTTTATACAGATTCCCATCTCTTCTCAAACACTGGCCTAGAAGCACGGGCTCCCTAGAATAGATAAATGAGAGATGTTTAAAAACAGAAAAGCGTATGTTGAGGGGCCCTTGCAATGCCTGGCCTCTTATAGGAATTCGGTAAGTATTCGAGGTTAACTTTACATTTAGAGGGATTCCCTTCATCAAACAGACACTTAATACTTTCTAGCAGAGAGGTAGTTTTTGTATTTATAACTTCTGTGAATTTAATTTTTAGGCATGATGTACCTGTAATGTGTACCCAGATTTAGTATAGCAGGCATCCTGACAAACTGATTCTCTTCAGATTAACTAACTGCTAGGTGGACCAAAATGCACATCTCTGGAATGATCATTGGCTCAGGGAAATATATATTTTTAATCTTTGTTTTTTGTAACTAACGTAAATGGTTATTATTTAAAGAAAAACGACTAACCTAGAATGTGAAAGTTTCCTGTAATCCCTCTTCTGGAAATAACCATTAATTATTATTATTATTTTAATATTTCAGCTTACTTTTTTTTTTTTTTAAACTTTGGGTTTATTTTATTTATTTATTTATTTATTTATTTATGGCTGTGTTGGGTCTTCGTTTCTGTGCGAGGGCTTTCTCTAGTTGCGGCGAGCGGGGGCCACTCTTCATCGCGGTGCGCGGGCCTCTCACTATCGCGGCCTCTCTTGTTGTGGAGCACAGGCTCCAGACGCGCAGGCTCAGTAGTTGTGGCTCACGGGCCCAGCTGCTCCGCGGCATGTGGGATCTTCCCAGACCAGGGCTCGAACCCGTGTCCCCTGCATTGGCAGGCAGATTCTCAACCACTGCGCCACCAGGGAAGCCCCACCATTAATTATTAAGGTGGCATTTTTTTAAAATATATTTTTAAAATTTATTTGGCTGCATCGGGTCTTCGTTGCGGCATGCGGGATCTTTCGTTGCGGCGTGCGGGGCTTCTCTCTAGTTGCGGTGGGCGGGCTCCAGAGCTCACGGGCTCAGTCGTTGTGGCGCAGGGGCTGGAGAGCATGTGGGCTTAGTTGCCCCGCGGCATGTGGGATGGATCCCAGTTCCCCGACCAGGGATCAGACCTGCGTCCCTTGCACCGGAAGGCAGATTCTTAACGACTGGACCACCAGGGAAGTCCCAAGGTGGAATGTTATATAAATACTTATTTTTCTACATATAGCCCAGTATATTATTATTCTTGTTTTAAATAAAATGGATTTATATTATAAATTGTTTTGTAAATTACTCTTTTGGAGCAGTGGGTGAAAACATATCAAATTCTATTATTACAAACATTCTATGTGCTCTTTGTTCATTTTTTTTTTTAACAAAATAGAAGTATTTCTATATGTTAAAAAAACAATGCAAGTCAGTAAATATTACAAATCTTATTCAATGATTATGTAACAATTCATGTATTGGGCAGTATCCAATGTAGCAGACAGAAAGGAGCTTGGAGGAGCTGTACAAGATGAAAGACTTTATAGGCAGAAGGGGGCAGGAACAAGGAAGTTATACTCACAAAAAGTAGCTTGGTTCTAGCAAGGTCACTTTCCTTTAGGGGATGGTAAGGGTCTGTCAGGCAGATTACTTCACTAGTGCTGATAGGGTGATTCCTGATTGGCTGGTTTAAGATTCCATTTTGGGGAGAGCTGAAGCTGTTCATAATTGGGTTAAGTATTAAGTCTGGGTTTGGGGATGTGGCATAAATGACTCCATTTTGGGCACTGCAAGGAAAAATCTCCTTAGCAGAGATTGTCATTTTAAACCTCTAAATTGTGTTTTTCTAAATTTGTGTGTGTGTGTGTGTATGACCTGTTTTATGCCCTTTCCTGCAACTTTTTTCACTTACTACTTTATGATGGTCCATATGTGTAGATATCCCAACTTTTTTTTTTTTTTTTAACGGGCAGTATAGACACAAAGGAACTAGGCTTTCTTAATTAATTTATTTATGGCTGTGTTGGGTGTTCGTTTCTGTGCGAGGGTTTTCTCTAGCTGCGGCAAGTGGGGGCCACTCTTCATCGCGGTGCGCGGGCCTCACTGTCGCGGCCTCTCCTGTTGGGGAGCACAGGCTCCAGACGCGCAGGCTCAGTAGTTGTGGCTCACGGGCCTAGTTGCTCCGCGGCATGTGGGATCTTCCCAGACCAGGGCTCGAACCCGTGTCCCCTGCATTGGCAGGCAGATTCTCAACCACTGCGCCACCAGGGAAGCCCTAGGCTTTCTTAATAGACATTTAGGTTATTTCTAGTTTTTCTTATTATAATCTATAATGCATATCTTTGATTATATTATTTTTGCATATTTATGTGAGTTTATCAGTAGGATAAATTTCCAGAAATGGAATTACTGGATCTAAGGATATGTTTGCATTTCTGTTTTCTTGAGGAGCTGACAAGTAGCTACTGTATGTCCTTTGATACTAGGTGCTGTGGAGGATACAAAAGTGATCCGTTCTATCCAGGAGCTTACGGTCTTGTTGGAATCAAGAACAAAATAAGACAGATTCTAGTTTGAGCTTGAATTATGTCCGATAGGACCCACATAGAAACCGTGGGGACTGGGGAGAAGGAGATGAGGGCAGGCTGGAGTAGGCAGAGAAATGATGGGATGGACAGGTGTCAAGTGGGCACCCAGAAAAGCACTGGATTTAAATTGTGAGAGGCCTGGGGGGAAGCACAAGAGCACTGCAGGCACGAGGCCTTCCTTGAGTGAGAGCTCATTGCTGCATCTGGCCATGAACTAATTCAGTTCATCTGGTGGCGAGTGAGGAAGAAAGAAGTTTGGAGAGAACAGGTGGAGGTTTTGGAAGAATGGTTGAGCAGTGAGGGTATAACCACACTGTGGAGGATAGAGAGATTTATTGCAAGGTAGGAGATAGAAAACTTTCGAAAGTTTGTGTCCTTCCGCCTTTGGAACATTTTATACGAAGCAGCCTTTTATATACCTTGAAACTCAATTAAATTGTGTCGTCCGTGTCATGGTTCAGCATGGCTAATCATATACAGGTCAAAGTCCTTATCCTGACCTTAAAGGCCCTTCGTTACCTGACTCTTAACCACCATTCCAGAATACTTTTTTTTATCACTCACCTCTCTGTGTCCAAGCCAAGCTGAACTCCCCACTATTTACTTACGTTGGACATTTATTGGAGCTTCAATACTTTGGCCTTAGCTTATGCTACGTTTATCACCTCGAATGTTCATTTTCTGTCCTTAGAATTGTTATTATAAAGTTTTAGCCATTCCGGTGAGTGTGTAGAGGAATCTGTGGTTTTAATTTGCATTTCCCTTATGGCAGAATGCTGACCTTGTCACTTGTTTATTGGTTGTTTGTACATCCTTTGTGAAATGTTTGTCTCTTGACATTTTTCTTTTTCTTTTTAAGTATAGTTGATTTTTAATGTTTCAGGCATACAGAGTGATTCAGTTATACATATATCTGTAGCTATATCTATATATCTATTCTTTTTCAGATTCTTTTCCATTATAGGTTATTACAAGGTATTGAGTATAGTTCCCTGTGCTCTACAGTAGGTCCTTGTTGTTTATCTATTTTATGTATAGTAGTGTGTATCTATTAATCCCAAATCCCTAATTTATCCCTTCCCTCTGTTTCCCCTTTGGGAACCATAAATTTGTTTTCTATGTCTGTGAGTCTGTTTCTGTTTTGTAAATAAGTTCCTTTGTATCATTTTTTTAGATTCTACATAAGTGATATCATATGATATTTGTCTTTGTCTGACTTCACTTAGTATGATAATCTCTAGGTCCATCCATGTTGTTGCAAATGGCATTATTCCTTTTTTTTATGGCTGAGTAATATTCCGTTGTTTATATATGCCACGTCTTTTTTATCCAGTCATCTGTCAGTGGACATTAGGTTTCTAACGTGTCTTGGCTATTATAAATAGTGCTGCTGTGAACATTGGGGTGCATGTATCTTTTTGAATTAGAGTTTTCATCTTTTCTGGATGTGTGCCCAGGAGTGGGATTGCTGGATCATATGGTAGCTCTATTTTTAGTTTTTTAAGGAACCTCCATACTGTTCTGCATTGTGGCTGCACCAGTTTACATTCTCATTAACAGTGCAGGAGGGTTCCCTTTTCTCCACACCCTTTCCAGCATTTACTATTTATAGACTTTTTGATGTTGGTTATTCTTGACATTTTTCTATTGGGTTTTCTTTGATTTTTTAAATTTAATTTGTAGGAGTTTTTTCTTAATTGAGATATAATTGATATATGATGTTGTATTACTTTTGCTTTGGTACATGTATATATTGCAAAATGATTACCAAGTAGGAGTTTCTTTATGTTTTCTGGATACATAGTTCTTTACGTCTTGATTTTCTCATCAGTAAAATAGAATGACACTTTCCAAGGAGAGTTACGAAGATTAAAGAGTATCTGTAAAGCGTTTAACACTGATATATAGTAAGAATGCAGACATTTTAGTTATTTTGCTCATTGACTTCTTAACGTTTTATCTAAAGGTTTTTTTAAATTGATGAGGAGTAATGTTTAACTGGTAAGCACATACTATTGCTATTTTAAACTCTGTAAATATAGGTGCATTTTCAAAATATTCTTAAAAATCTGGATTTTTTTTTTTTTTGCTTTAGTGTCTGTGATCATTTCAGTTTTTATCATGAAGCTTTATATTTACAACTCCATATGTTTGAAAGTAAAGTATTTTAAATACTTCATAGCTAAAATAGAAGTGAAGAGTAAAACCATCCTCAGAATCATTATTTTTACATGTGCTTATTTCACAAACTGATGACATAGAGCAAGTAATTACAGAGGTTTTAATTTCTGGCTTACTAAAAATACTGACATTTAAACATTTTTGTATACTTTCACAACATAGTACGTATGCATTATAAAAAGTTAGGAGATACAGATAAACAAAAATGAAATAAAAATGCTATATTTCAGCCTCTCAGAGATTACCACTGTTATTTCCGTGTTTGTGAACATTTAGTGTGTGTATGTTCATATTTATATCCCTCCAGATACTTGCTGTGTATAAATAGTTAGGTATTTTTAAACCAAAATGAGAACATACTGTGAGTTGCTTTATTCTGTTCATAACTCTACTTTTCCATGTCAAATGTCAGTGTCTAATACCCAACCATATTTAAATTTTCTCATTTTCAAAACAACTTTTCCAGGTGCTTGTTCCGAACTAGGACTACCTGTGCATTTGGTTCAGTCTTTTTAAATCCAGCACAGTTGTCCCTCACATTTTTAAATCCCCCTTAACATGGAGTATTGACATCTATTTATTTATTTATTTTTATTTTTGGCTGCGTTGGGTCTTTGTTGCTGCGCACGGGGGCTACTCTTCGTTACGGTGTGCAGGCTTCTCATTGTGGTGGCTTCTCTTGTTGCGGAGCACAGGCTCTAGGAGCGCGGGCTTCAGTAGTTGTGGCTCGCGGGCTCTAGAGCGCAGGCTCAGTAGTTGTGGCTCACGGGCTTAGTTGCTCCGCGGCATGCGGGATCTGCCCGGACTAGGGCTCGAACCCGTGTCCCCTGCATTGGCAGACAGATTGTCAACCACTGCGCCACCAGGGAAGTCCCAAATATTGACATCTTAAATAAAGTGTTTATATCCCTCTTAAGTTGATCTGATGGAATAAAAAAATACAGCAGTTTGGTATGAATCATCATTCACTTAGAAGTATATATAATAAACTCCAACTGAAAAGTTCAATTTTATTTTCCCCACATTTCTTCATAAATTTGTGCCAGAGAAAGCCTTTTATCTATCACTCTCCATTTCTTTGCAAAAAGATTATATACATTTAAATTTTAAAAGGATTCCTGTGACCATAATAATGCTCTTGGGAGTTATTTCTTCCAAACTGAATTACCATTGTTGAGGTTTATTATGAATCAAATTACCATTTTAAGTATTATGAGCACACACTTGATCAAGTCAGCATAATTATATTACACATTTTTGTAACAACTAACATTTACATGACACTGTGTGCTGGGCATAGTTTTAATGCTTCAACAGGGTAAAACCTATAGAAAAGTTCTGGAACTAGAAGTCTGGGTTTGAGTTTTAGGCATTCTCTTCACTAGTTATGTGACCTTGGGCATGTCACTCAATTTCTTAGAGCCTTAGTTTCTTTATGGAAAGTAGGATTATATACAAACGTGACCTCCTTGGTCAAATTTAAGCTAGTATAAAGTATAAAAAGCAAGTTTAAGTAGAGTCTATGCATATGTAAAATACTTCGTATTAGATCAACTTTATTATATTATTACATTTTGAAATCCATTCATTTTTCTAATTCTCAAAGGAGATAGCTATTTATTTAGTAAATGTGTTCACTTAGGGCTACCAAAACTATTCTTTTTCCTGGATGCTGTATTTTTCTTCCATGCTTGTTGAGTTTATTATTTCTAGATGCACAAAATTATTTATAGTGGTCATAGTTTTTTGATGCCTCATGGTTAAGTGGAAATGAATCTGGGAATATCTCATTCAGTATAGTATTCCTGCCATCTCTTGTATTTTCTAGAACTTAATTTCCATGGAAAATGCCTAAGTTTGTAAAAGGTGTATAAAACCTGAAGATGGATATTAGCGTTCCCCACTTTACTAGAAGCTAATTTGGGAATCCCTGGGTAATCTGTATCTAGAGTTTTGGCTCCTTTGTAATGTAAATGTGTACTGGCCACCTGCATTAGTAGTTCTGTGCGTTTTGCAGCAACAGATCTCAAGAACCCTTGGTGACGACATTCATTGGTACCAAACATAGTCCTAAACTGTTAACTCCCTTCTGTAATCTCTATTTAGCAAATCCTTATAAGAATGACATAAGGGTGGATCTGAGTTGTTTGCATTTGCCTTTATTTTTAAATTACAGATGAAAAATTCTTCAGTATATAGTAGCAAGATGCTTCTTGGTCACGTATGCCAACTGATGAAGCGTTCTTGTTAGACCTTCTGGTTTGTTCTCTTTAGATCTGGGCTATCTAATATCTGTGGCTGTTGAGCATTTGAAGTATGGCTGGTGCGACTGAAGCACTGAGTTTGTAATTTAAGTGTGAAAAGCAAAACCGCATCAGTTATTGCAAAAATTTTAACTGTTTGGAACAGTGTATTAGTTTACTGGGGCTGCCATAACAAAGTGCCATAGATTGGGTGGATTAAACAAATTTTATCTTCTCACAGTTCTCGGGCTGGAAGTCCAAGACTAAGGTGTTGGCAGGGTTGGTTTCTCCTGAGGCCTCTCCTTGGATTGCAGACGGCTGCCTTCTCTCTGTGTCCTCACATGTTGCCCCTTGGTCTGTGCGTCATCTGTGTTCTAATCTATTCTTGTAAGGGTACCAGTCCCATGGGATTAGTCCCACTCATATGACTTCATTTTGCCTTAATTACCCCTTTAAAGGCCCTATCTCCAAAATACAGTCACTTTCTGAGGTGCAGGAGGTTAGGACTTCAGTACAGGAATTTATGCGGGACACAATTCAGCCCAAAAGAAATAGTGTACATCAGTTTACTTTTTCAGCTGTAAACTTTTCAACTTTTAAAAAAATTGACTTGGTCCACATTTCAGAATTCTCATGATTACCAAGTAAGGGAGGTTTTAATATCACTCCAATTGAATATAGCTGGTGGATGAATTTCAATGTCAGTCTTACTTAGTTGCTGTTTTGTACTTCTATACAAAATTTTCTCTATTCACTCAACACTTCCTGACTATCTAAATTTCATATGTATTTTAAAATTTTCTAGTGGCCTCTTTAAAAAGATAGAACAGGTGAACTTTATCTTTAATGTCTAAAATGGTATAATTTCAACATGTAATGAGAAATAAACGATTGTTAATGCAATAGTTGACATTTTTTTGTACTAAATCTTCAAACTCCATGTTTAGTTTACACTTTTAGAACGTCTCAAATCAGATGCTAAATTTTCATTAGAGATAACTTTAGTTTGATAATTTGTCAAACATTTTGTTTTTATTCATATCAGCAAGGGTGAGCTCACAGACTCATACTTTTGGGATAAACTTGATACACAGGGAATAAAATGTTTCTTTTCCACAGAAAGCCTTTGGAGACAGGTATTGGAGCTAGGAGTACAACCTGGGTTTTCTGACTATTTTTCCTAATATCAACATGGCTTTTTTGTTGTTTAAATTAAAGTGCTATGCCTGCTTTGAAACTTGGAAAACCGGGAGGTTTTTTTGTTTGTTTTTAAAGAAATTTTCATCCCTTTGTGGATGGCACATAGCCCTCAGGCTAAAGCTTCTGCTTAAGGATTGTGATGTCTTTGCTCTCCAGGGATAGCTAAGAAATCCAAGAGGCAAACCTAGTGGATTTTCCAGTTTCAAGGGTTAATCCTCTTTACTCTCCTGCCCAATTAGAAATCCAGCCTAGGTTGTCTTCAAGTCTCTTGCATGTTAAGGGGAAATTTGCTGCTTTGACTCTTAATGCTTTTCCTTGGTGTATAACTTATAATTGTTGGACTCCTTTCTTTTTATTCTCTTCAATTTATTTCTAACTTACTAAGACTTTGCTGTCATAACTACACTTTGTGTTTGTAGTTTAACTTTTCCATGTATTTTACTTGATTTTCATACTTGCCTTAATTTTTGTTGTTCTTTTAATTTGTTTCATGATATTTGATGACAAAAATGGTTCATCCTCATTCTTAATGGCCAAATTGTTTCTTTTGCCTTAAGTAGTATCTCATTAACTTTATAAGCCATCTTTTCCACATGATCTAGAGAATCAATTTCCTTTGTTTTGGTGGTATTAAGTCTCTGCAGCAACCCCTTCACACATCTTTTCCATATTAGCGTTTTAATAGCTCCATGCTTTCCGAAACAAAAGCTTCTAAAGTGAGTTTAAAAATAATCTTAATTAAAAAAAAAAATCTTGTAAATTGGTCCTTTGTAGCGTTATCAGAAATAATACTGTTCTTTTAGACAAAACAATTGAAAATATCAAGTGCGGAGCTGTGGAGGCAGCTGTAATTTTTGCAGTGCAGGAATGTCATGGCTTGGTCACACCAAAAAGGAAAATAATCTTCTGTGTTTTTTGATACATTAACACCAGATGTCTTTGGAGGTTCTCTAGGAAAATGAAGTGTGTTTGTGCATTAACTTCTCATTCAAATGAATTGTATTCTCTTTTTTTCTTGGTTAAATCCATCAGAAAAGTTATTCTTTGTAGGTGGAAGACAGATGCTCAAACAAATGGATTTCATTCTGAGAGTATTTCTGTATCTTTATCACACCATTGTCTTTGAAGGTGTTCATTTATCACCGTGGAATAGTTTCTTTTGTTTTTATAACTTTACAGAATTTAAGCTTTTGATTTACTCTTAGGCCATGTGTAAATTGTATAAATTGGGCCTCTGGCCCAGTTGCTGCTGTTTACGTTGAGGCAACTTTATTTTTCTGTTTCAAAGTAGGAAAACTACTCGTGCCGTTTATTCTTAATGTGAGTAAAAGTGCTGTGAGTAGTGAATCCTGTGTTGGAGAGAAGACTTTAGAAATCCTTAGTGTTCCTGGGGCAAGTGTGTCTTTGGTAGTGCCCCTCTGAAATGGCTCTCCGACTTTTTTGCTTGAACATGTTCGGGTAGTTCTGACTTTTTGAGAAAATACATACTGTTCTTGGTCAACTGATTGTTAAAAATGTGTACTTAAGCTGAAATTGACCTTTAGTTCTCTTATTTTCCAACTGAAATCATACAGAAGACTTTCACTTACTTTCTACTTAATTGCCTTCAAATACTGACAGACCTTAACCAGATTTTTCTTCCTTTTTTCTCTTTTTCCAGACTAAATATCGTAGTCATGTATTCAATAGTTATTGGAGTGATTGCCGTGTACCAGGAACCATTCTAGGCAGTGGAAGACATACCAGCAGTTTTCCTTACGTGTCTTATTTCTCAGTTCCACTATCCCAGTATAGGCATCAGTAATCTACTCCTGGAAAATGAGATGTTCTTCTCAAGAACACTTACTGAGAGCCTGTTTTCCATTTTTTTTTTTTAAAAAAAAGCCTTTATTTTTTTAGGGTAGTTTCAGGTTTACAACCAAATTGAGAGGAAGGTGTATAGAGTTCTCATAGACCCCCTACACATGCATAGATAGCCTCCCCCATTGTCCACATCCTCCACCAGACTGGTGCAGTTATTACAGATGATGAACCGACAGTGATAGATCAAAATCACCCAAGTCCATAGTTTACTGTAGGGTTCACTCTTGGTGTTGTACATTCGATGGGTTTGGACAAATGTATAATGAAATATATCTATCCTTATAGAATCATAACGGACCATTTTCACTGCCCTAAAATCCTTTGTGCTCTGCGTATTTACCCCCCCCCCCACATTGATCTTTTTATTTTTTTCCATAATTTTGCCTTTTCCAGAATGTTATACATTTAGAATCATACAGTATGTATAGTTTTTTCATATTGGCTTCTTTTACCTATTAATATGCATTTAAGGTTCCTCCATGTCTTCTCATGGCTTGATAGCTCATTTCTCCTTAGCACTGAATAATATTCCATGATCTGGATGTACCACAGTTTACCCATTCACCTACTGAAAGACTTCTTGGTTGCTTCTGAGTTTTGACAGTTATGAATAAAGTTGTGATAAACATCCATGTGCAGTTTTTGTGAGGACATAAGTTTTCAACATCTTTGGGTAAAAACCGAGGAATGTGATTGCTGAATCATAGGGTAAGATAAAGTTTAGTTTTGTAAGAAACCACCCAACTATCTTCCAAAGGGGCTGCACATTTTACTTTCCCACCAGCAGTGTATGAGAGTTCCTATTGCTCCGCTTCCTCACCAGCATTTGGTGTTGTCAGTGTTCCAGGTTTTGGCCATTCTCATAGGTGTGTAGTTGTGTCTGTGGTATTGTTTTAACATGTGTTTCCCTGATGATGATGGATGTGGAGCTTGTTCTCATGTGCTTATTTGGCACATGTATAACTTGTTTGGTGAGGCCTTCCTTAAGGTCTTTGGCTCATTTTTTAATTGAGTTGTTTTCTTATTGTTGAGTTTTAAATGTTTCTTTGTATATTTTGAAGAAAAGTCCTTTATCGGATCTATCTTTTGAAAATACTTACTCGCAGGCTGTGGCTTGTCTTCTCATTCTCTTGACATTGTCCTTCGCAGAGCAGACGTTGTTAATGTTAAGGAAGACCAGTTTATTAATGATTTCTTTCATGGATTGTGCTTTTAGTTGTTATACCTAAAAAGGCATCGCCATATGCATAATCATCTAGGTTCACTTCTTATGTCTTAGTAATTTTGTAGTTTTGTATTTTACATTTGGGTCTTTGATCCATTTTCAGTTGATTTGTGTGAAGGCTGTAAGGTCTGTGTCTACGTTCATATTTTTGTATGTGTATGTCCAGTTGTTCCAGAACCATTCTTTGAAGAGACTGTCTTTGCTCCGTTGTGTTGCCTTTATTCCTTTGACAAAGATCAGTTGTATTTATGAGGGTCTATTTCTGGGCTCTTTATTATTTTCCTTTGATATATTTGTCTGTTATTTCTGATACTACACTGGGAAAGCTTTGAGTTTCTCACCATTAAGTATGATGTTTGCTGTAGGTATTTTGGAGATAGTCTTTATTAAGTTGGGAACATTCCCCTCTATTCCTAGTTTACTGAGAGGTTTTATCATGAATGGGTGTTGGATTTTCCAAATGTTTTTTCTGTATATAGTGAAATGATCATATGTTATTTTTCATTTTTAGTCTGCTGATGTGATGGATTACATTAATTGATTTTTGAATCAGTCTTGCATACCTGAAATAAATCCCACTTGGTTGTGGTGTATAATTCTCTCCATACATTTTTTGGATTCAATTTGCTAATATATTCTTGAGGATTTTTGCATGTATGATCACGAGAGGTCTGTAGTTTTATTGTAATATCTTTGTCTGGTTTTAGCGTTAGGGTAATGGGGGCCTCATAGAATGAGTTAGGAAGTATTCCTTCTGCTTCTATCCTATGAAAGAGACTGTATAGAATTTGTATGATTTTCTCCTTAAATGTTTCGTAGGATTCACCAGTGAACCCATCTGGGTCTCATGTTTTCTGTTTTGCAAGGTTGTTATTGATTCAATTTCTTTAATAGATGTACACCTCTTCAGATCATTTATTTCTTCTTGTGCAAGTGTTGGCAGACTTTCAAGGAATTCATCCATTTCATCTAGATTATCAAAAATTTGTGGGCATAGAGTTGTTCATTTTATTCTTTTAATATCTTTTTAATTTCCCTGGGATCTGGAGGGATGACCTCTCTTCCATTTCTGCGTTTTCCATTATTTTAAACTGTAGCATCTGCAGGATATTGAGAATCCTGATCAGAAAGGTTTTGATAAATCATCAGAGGAGAGAATAGTGCTTTAGGATTCCAAAAAAAACCCCAGGAGAACGGAGCTTTTCATACCCTTCTTTACATTTATGAATTTCCTTGTATGAGATCTTGCTACTTAGATTGAAGTCCCTATCCTAGCGCTATTGGTATTACCTGGGACTTGTAAGAAATGCCGAATCTCAGGCCCCACTTTAGACTGACACAATAAGAATCTGCATTTTAACAAGACCCCTGCATGAGTCTTATGCTCCTTAAAGTTTGAGAAGCACTGACCTGAGAAACATATCAGATTCCTTTTTAACATAATTAAAACAAAAAAATCTCCATCACATTTAAGGATAATATTTATCATTATTCAAATTTCCTTTAAGCTAATAGCATACGGTGGTTTTCTTTAGAGCTTTATTGTTGTCTGTGGAAATGCCTCGCGTGATCATGCATTCAGGACGTATTCACAGTGGCAGAGATTGGCTCACCTTGGTGTGACGCTGTGATCTCTTTCTCTGCATCAGCAGTAACTGTGGTGCATGTCCCCTTTGTTGGCAGTTTGTGCTTTTCAAAATATATGCAAATGATTCTGATGGTCTATCTATGTAGTCGGAATATAACTTGAGGCTTTTCTCTGACATAATTTTGTTTTGATGTTGCTAATACTTGTAGTTATGTTTTCATCTCCACAGAGGAAACATATATGTATTTCAGGCTGTATAATAATTTCATTGAGCCAAACTTTGAGTGCCTACTATACATGTGGCATCATGCTAAATCCATGCGACTGAAATACGTGATCCAGGCCTTTATGGAGATTATAGCCTAATAGGGCAAATAGATGAGAAAATCGGAAGTTAGAGTGCAGTGTGATAAGAGACATCATAGAGGAAATCCTGTGTGTGAAGTGGATTGCATAGAAAGGATTTGAGACTTACAGGGTTTCTGGAAAGAATATTTAAGCTGGGAAATCTACTTAAGTTGTTCCACATGTTTTACTTCTGTAATTAATGCTGTGAGGTAGATTATATCGTAGTCCACGTTATGTGTTGAAGGAAAATTTCTCAGAGTGCAATCACACAATCAAAGATCTGAGTCCCTGCAATTTCTAGTACATGTTACCAAATGGCTTTCCACGAAGGTTGTACCATTATGTGTCCAATAGGCACATATCAGACTGTCCCTTGTAGTACGTCCTTGCTGGCAGTGCATACTCTGCAACTCTTGATGAAAATACTCCCGGATTGTAGCTGCCCCTGCTCCCCTCCCATCTCGTATGATTTTTGCTTTACTTCTGTTACTACTGCCTTCTGTGATCTGAGTTGGGAAAACTTGTGCAAGACTTGAAAATGAGCAAAAGAGATTACCTGGTGTCTTTTCAGTGGACTACTGGGCTTGTCTTTGTGGACCCTCCTAGTGACTATACTTGGGGTGTATACTTTTTACTCATTTTCTGTTGTCTGAGCTGTTTGGCAATTCCGTGGGGGTAGAAGTTGTGACTGATAGTTGTGCAAATGATTCTTATCCATCATAATGCAAAAGTTTTTATCCAGTAGAGTTACAGTTGATTTAAACTCTGAAGAAGAGAGAGCCCCTGATGTTTTATTGCCCTGTAGCAGAGATTTCTAAATTTTCTTTCTGTTTATGGCACTCTTAGTGTATCAGTAATTTTTTCATGGTGCCACTAGGCCAAAGGAAATGCCTAATGGTTCCTTTTTATTAAGCAGTTAAGTCCAAAGAACTAAGTAATGTTTGTTCACTGTTTCTGTTAGTTCACTGAGGCACCCTGAGTGCTTTGGTGCTTATTTCTCGAATCCTTCTTATAATGGAGTCACCATTTTTGCATCTATCAGCGAATTCATTTTAGTAATCTTGTGTCTATTCAAAATTGAACTGTTACCGTCGTTAGTTAATGAGTTGAATAATATCTTTGGCATTGTTCATTTTGTATTTCCATGAAAGTCATATTTTTAAACTTTGGAAAATTACATTCTAGCACCCGTTACTTTCTTATCTTGTCATTAATTTAAAAGGTGAATAAGTAGATAATTTTAAATTTCTTTAAACTCAGTTTCCTGATCTGTAAATGATGTATCACAGGCTGTGAGCTTTAAAAGTAAAAACGCATCTGGAAAACCAGCATAGAGCCTGGCAGGAAAAGGGGCAAAGTGGGCGGGACACACACGCCCCAGACTACACAATGCACAGTGTAGTGGTTACCTAGTGTTTATTGGGGACAAATGTACAAGCAGAGAAATAGCAGAGCACATGTGATTGCCCAGGCTCTCATCCTGCAGAGAGGTGCTTAGGCTGGCACATCTGGCCTGGGACGTGTCTTGGAGGTGGCTCCAGGAGACGAACTTCACCCCATAGTGTCCCACATCTTTGCTGGAACCTCTAGGTGACTCTGTCGCAGTAGGAACTTCTGGTTGGTGGAAGTGGGAGCCTTGGTTCCTTGGCAGCTCATCTGAGCCTGTTCTTTGATTAACTCTGACCTGCTGAGCTCGCTCTTTGAAAAGATGCAGAAATGGGGGAAGGGAGGGAGGCGAATGAACCTCCAGGGCCATCCAGATTTGTATTTACATAAGATGAAATGGATATAATGGTCAAAAACTTTACATTTAGGCAACAATTATATAATTTTATGCATTTTAATTTCTTTATGCTTGATCTCCATGTGCTAAATATTACCTTTTAACTATAGAAGTGACTTTTTTTTTTTGAAGCAGTGTTGCAGTCAATTCTGAAAATGTTTTGCCCCCAAGTTTAAAATTTTTTAATTTATAAATTTTATAAAACTTAAATTTTAATTCTGAAATTTGCAAGTAGGATAGGATGCATTTGGGATTGATGAGGTATGCAAGGAATGGTGGGTAAAAGAAGCTGATATGTTTGTGATAGACTTGAAAGGCTAGGAACATTGACATAGGAATATCAGGACTAGAGCAGGCCTGGGGAAAAATGAGATGTTGATGGGAATTTACAGGTGTCTAGTGCCAGTGGCTTTTATAGTTTTCAAAACCAGATAAGTTTTGAAGTCTGGTGGAAACTTTATACAGTTTTTGTTCAAAACTATACAATAGTTTACCTCTTTAATTTCTGCTGTCTCTTTCTTGATTCAAATTACTATTATCATAGGAACAGTTGGTTTTTCAAAGTTCTCTATTGCCTATTATCAACTCACCTACCTGAATTAGTGTTTCCTGTTTCATTGGATATGTTGCCATGTGCCTGCAGTAATTCTTGTTAATTAAAAAAAAAAAAAAATCTTGGGACTTCCCTGGTGGCGCAGTGGTTAAGAATCCGCCTGCCAATGCAGGGTACACGGGTTCAAGCCCTGGTCTGGGAACATCCCACATGCCGCGGAGCAACTAAGCCCTGCGCCACAACTACTGAGCCTGCGCTCTAGAGCCTGCGAGCCACAACTACTGAGCCCACACGCAGCAACTACTGAAGCTGGCGCGCCTAGGGCCCATGCTCCACAACGAGAAGCCACTGCACTGAGAAGCCTGCGCACTGCAACGAAGAGTAGCCCCTGCTCGCCGCAACTAGAGAAAGCCCGCGCAGCAGCAGAGACCCAATGCAGCGCCCCCCCCCCCCCAAAAAAAAGATTTCATGTTAAGGGACCCCTTCATATGTGCTGCTTCATGCTAATGCCATTCATAGAAACTATAATGGTTCAGCTGAAGTGTGAATTGGTCTGTGATATTAGAAAACTGAAAGGATTATGCATAGTGTAGTACGGTATACTTGAAATCCATCATAAATTCACCCTTTCTATGCCTGTTAGGAGACGAGTTATTGTTTCCACTTGCCAGGTAAGAACAATACTTGAGATAAAGTCTGACATTACACTTTTGCCCTTCAACTGTTTTTTGAAGTGTAAATGGCTTATGTTTAGTCAATCTTCTTGTTAAGAAATCTGATCATTTTTATGGCCTCTGATGAGAGCTGGAGTTGCTGATGGCAGCTATTGACAGACACAGAAGAAGTACTCAGGTGAGACAAGGACACTTTAAAGATGGTTGAGTTCTGTGAGGAATTTTCTGCTCGCTTGTACCACACCATTTGAGCCATGTGTGAGCTGCATCAACTATACTTACTCCTTTTGATCTCTTTGTGTCTGCACGATAGCAGTTTGTGTTTGCGTTATTAGCATAAGGATGATGATGATGATTTTGAATATTTGCTGAGAGCTTACTGTATGCAAGGAGCTATTCCTAGAGTTTTATATATATGTGTATATCTCCTTGTTTATTCTCCCCACCCACTCTTAAGATGAATATATTGTTACTCCCATTTTAGAGATGAGAATGCTCAGGTACGGAGAGGTTGACTGTCTTGCCCAAGGTCTCATATCTCATAAGTGGCAGAGTCGTGGTTTAGACTTAGGCAGTCTGGCTGCAGAACCTATACGTAAGCACTATGCAGTACTGATTTTGTGTGTGTACGTGTGGGATGCCTGATGTAGTTTTATTTCTCTCCTGTGAAAGCCTTCCCACACTCTGTTATCTCTTCTTCTGGGACCACCGTAGACTTGCTCTCATTCTGGTCAGTGAGACCACTGCCGCCTTTCTTTGGGAAACGCTGTGTCAGTTAGGAATGTGTTTGGTGATAAGTAATAGAAGAACTCATCTCACAGTAGGTTAAGCAGGTAGGGGTGTATTCCTCTTCAGTGCTCAGGGGTCCGGATGCAGGTGGCTGAGGGCTGGGCGCAGCTGCTGAGTTCTGTTGACAGGGACAGAGTTCTGTTCTTTGTGCTTGTCCGTCCTTACCGTGTGGGCTGTTGGCTTCATGCTTGTGGTTTCATTCCAAGCAGGAAGAAGAGAAAAGGATGCAGGGATTTAAAAAAGGAGCAGCCAGCCTCATTGATCCTTTTATATGAGAAAAGAAAAAGGTTTTCCAGAAGATTGACGTAATTGACTTTTGTTTTATGTCATATTGGCTCGAACTTGGTCACATGGCCATTTCTAGAGACCAGTCACGTGGAGTCATGTTATCAGGACGGGTTTGACGAGCCACAGCTTATCGCTTAGGACTGGGGTCGAGACATGCTGCCACCTATGTAAACTGAAGTTCTGTTCCCAGAGAAGAAAGCAGGTTGGGTGGGCTGGATATTGGGGAGAGAGTTGACAAAGCTGACCACAGAGGTGACTTCCTGGAGCTCCAGCCCAGTCCTCAGGATTTGCTGTCATTGTAATCTTGTAGTCAGGATCCAAGTGCTCTAGTCCTGGTAAGGATTTCCAGAATATACTTGTCATTTTTTATCTCAGATGAAGTGGCTCACTTCCTGTTTCTTCTCAAAGGCCTTTTTCTAATATTCCCAGGAGTCTCATTTCTTTGGATCTGGAAGTTTGCCTTGTGTTTTGCTTTCTACCCATTCCAAAGCATCTCAAGTGTGAGAGTCCTACTGAGTTTTAGTGACTGAGGCCTTGTGACTTCTTGACAGGATTCTCTGATGCTGTCTTTTGTCTCAAACTAGAATCTACTTGCAGATTTAAAAAATTCCGCTGCCTGAGCAGCTTGTCAGGATATTTTGCTTAGTTGAACCTGCCTAATGTAATAGTGTTGTTCATTGTGTCCCTAATCATTGGCTAGGCACTGTTTTAGGATAATTAGGGGGTCTGATTTATGTGGCAAGCATATAAAATGCCAGTAGCATGCCACCAGTGCTTTGCCGATAGTAGATCCATAGATAACTGATCAATGAATGCTTAGGTAAACTGAGATCAAAGAAGTGGAGAAAGCCTTGAGTTTTTTTTTCCCTAGGAGCTGAGATCCTGTATTATATAAATGGTTAATGTTACCAGTTTTAGCAAATAAAAAAGATTTAGTAAACATTGTATGAGACATGGTTACACTGAAAGTAATTTTTTCTTTATCTCTCAATTGAAATGGATGTCCAGGCACTTACATTAAAAAATTACTTGGCGACTCTACAACGTGTTGACTTACCAAGGCAGTGATATATGTCATAAGTACCTAGAATGCAGTTGGAGTGGGTCAGGATGTAATTTTAATTTTGATCTTCATATTAATAGTATTTTTTTGGGTTTCTTTGGATATTTCTGAGTGTGCTATTTATATCTAAGAGGAAAGATTGTCTAGTTCTGAAGTTCAGGAGAGGCAAGGGAATTGAGGTCAAAGAAGTAGGTCAAGGATCAGGCGGCAGTATCATTTACTGAGCGGTGCTGTAATTGGTTGGAATACTTGTCTGAGTTCTTGGAGGGCAAAAACAGGACTTCTTATTCATTTCTGTGTCTCCTATGCTAAGTGTTCTACTACTTATATTTGGAGAATGAGGTGTAGACCATTGAAGTTGACTTGACAGGATGCTCAGCTCCAAATCCCTGACTTGCGTGTACCGTGATTTCTTTTCCTGTCCTTGTATTTGTGTCAGAACCCTAAAGAACAGGCAGCTAATCACACCCCGCCTCTCCTTGACTTCTTCCACTTCTGGTCTTGCCCCTGGTCTTAGCGACATCTGCTCATGAGTCTAGTCTGACGAAATCTCTCATGAGATTTGAACTTGCCCTTGTTATCCCCCCACCTCTCGCCCCAAATTTGGGGTTTTCCCGCTCTTGTAAGTCCAGCTATATTATTAGAGAACAGTCTTACGTACTTATTCTGTTTTATCCAGCGTTTTGAGGTGTTTATAGTAAGAGTGTTCTGTATAAGATTAGTCTGCCATGTTACTATGTCTTCCTTGTCTTAAGCAGAGTATTTTACACACATTTCAATCTCTTATGGATAGCTCACTTTTTTTTCTACTGCTGGTACATAAACCATCAATTTAGAGGCTTAAGACAATACTGATTTATTTTTTCCTCACGATTCTGCAGTTGGGCTGGATTAGGGGGTCGTTCTTCTGTTCCAGTTGCTCCCTTTGGGGGCTGGAATGTTCAAGATGGCTTCTTCACTTACATGTATGGTGTCTTTCCTGGAACAGGCTTAGCTGGGTGTCTGTTTCCAATGATCTCTCCAGTGTGGTACCTGGACCTCTTTGCCAAGGGCTCCAAGAGAGTGCATATCAAGAGAGTAAACCCCCCTGTGGAAGCACTTAACCCATCGCTTGCTTCGTGCTTGTTATTGTTGCTTTGGCCAAAGCAATCAGTCACTTAACCAAGCTCAGAGTCCAATCTGTAAGGTCTTTTTTTTTTTAACATCTTTTTTGGAGTATAATTGCTTTACAATGTAGTGTTAGCTTCTGCTGTACAACAAAGTGAATCAGCTATATGTATACATATATCCCCATATCCCCTCCCTCTTGCGTCTCCCTCCCACCCTCCCTATCCCACCCCTCTAGGTGGTCACAAAGCACCGAGCTGATCTCCCCGTGCGATGCAGCTGCTTTCCACTAGCTATCTGTTTTACATCTGGTAGTGTATATATGTCAGTGCTACTCTCTCACTTCATCCCAGCTTACTCTTCCTCCTCCCCGTGTCCTCAGGTCCATTCTCTACATCTGCGTCTTTATTCCTGTCCTGCCCCTAGGTTCTTCAGAACCATTTTTTTTTTTTTTTTTTTTTTAGATTCCATATATATGTGTTAGCATACGGTATTTGTTTTTCTTTTGACTTACTTCACTCTGTATGACAGACTCTAGGTCCATCCACCTCACTACAAATAACTCAGTTTCGTTTCCTTTTATGGCTGAGTAATATTCTATTGTATATATGTGCCACATCTTCTTTATCCATTCATCTGTCGATGGACACTTAGGTTGCTTCCATGTCCTGGCTATTGTAAATAGAGCTGCAATGAACATTGTGGTACATGACTCTTTGAATTATGGTTTTCTCAGTAGTGGGATTGCTGGGTCATATGGTAGTTCTATTTTTAGTTTTTTTTTATTTTATTTTTATTTGTTTATGGCTGTGTTGGGTCTTAGTTTCTGTGCGAGGGCTTCCTCTAGTTGTGGCAAGCGGGGGCCACTCTTCATCGCGGTGCGCAGGCCCCTCACTGTCGCGGCCTCTCGCATCGTGGAGCACAGGCTCCAGACGCGCAGGCTCAGTAGTTGTGGCTCACGGGCCCAGTTGCTCCGTGGCATGTGGGATCTTCCCGGACCAGGGATCGAACCCGTGTCCCCTGCATTAGCAGGCAGATTCCCAACCACTGTGCCACCAGGGAAGCCCTATTTTTAGTTTTTTAAGGAACCTCCATACTGTTCTCCATAGTGGCTGTATCAATTTACATTCCCACCAACAGTGCAAGAGGGTTCCCTTTTCTCCATATCTTCTCCAGCATTTATCGTTTGTAGATTTTTTGATGATGGCCATTCTGACCGGTGTGAGTGAGGTACCTCACTGTAGTTTTGAGTTGCGTTTCTCTAATGATTAGTGATGTTGAGCATCCTTTCATGTGACTGGGTTTCTGTTGTTATTATTGAGTTGTATGAGTTGTCTGTATGTTTTAGAAATTAAGCCCTTGTCAGTCGCAATGTTTGTAAATATTCTGTCCCAGTCCGTAGATTATCTTTTTGTTTATGGTTTCCTTTTCTGTGCAAAAGCTTATAAGTTTGATTAGGTCCCCTGGTTTACAAAATGACTTATTATAGATTATTCTGTCCTTTTCTCCTTCCTCTTTTTGTGCTCTGAGCCTTTAATTTTTTTTTTTTGTTAAACTTTTCCCCTCTTTTTTCTTTAAAACCACCTTCCAGTCTGCTCTTTTTTTTTTTTTTTTTTGAATTTATTTATTTTATTTTTGGCTGCATTGGGTCTTCATTGTTGCTTGCAGGCTTTCTCTAGTTGCGGCGAGTAGGGGCTACTCTTCGTTGCAGTGTGCAGGCTTCTCATTGCGGTGGCTTTTCTTGTTGCGGAGCACGGGTTCTAGGAGCACGGGCTTCAGCAGTTGTGGCTCTCGGGCTCTAGAGCACAGGCTCAGTAGTTGTGGCGGACGGGCTTAGTTGCTCCGCGGCATGTGAGATCTTCCTGGACCAGGGCTTGACCCGTGTCTCCTGCATTGCCAGGCAGATTCTTAACCACTGCACCACCAGGGAAGCCCTCTCAGTCTGCTCTTGATCTTCAAAGGAGTTTGGGAAATAAAGGGAAGTAAAGGAGTCCTCAAAACAGATTTTTGAAGTGGACTGAAGATAAATACATATTACAGGTTCTCAAAATCACTTATGCTATAAATCGTCCCTTTGTCTAAACAACCATCTGCTCTACTTTAGCCTTACCTCATCACAGAGTCTTTTATGGATAGACAGGTTTCTTTTTATATACAATTCTGTTAATAAATTACTTATTCCAATATGTTGACTCTATTTTTGACAAAACTTTAGTATTTGAAAACATAGAAACCCAATCCAAAACTAATTACTGCAAAACAATCAATACAGGATTCCATGGTAGTTTTGTGCTAAATGGTTTATTCTGCCGTAGAATTACGTAAGAGTGAGGGCTGTGGATCCTGAGTGTTTTGTAAGTTATTGGATGTAGTTATTGTGAAATTTTAATCAGTTTTTGCCCTTTTGTGCTAGTTGAGAATAAGATATTTGGCTTGGTTTAATTTAAAAAAACTAAAGTTAATAGTGAAAGATCCTAGAGAGTGTCAGATTTAACTTTGCAAAAGAAATATATTATTGTGTTGATTGGCTCTCATAAACAATAACTTTGTATAGACAGCTGTACCCAAAGTATTTTTCTTTTGTACTTTTAAACTCAGGATATATTTTCTTATGGAAATGAAATTACAATGTTGGTTAAGGTCTTAGACTAGCCCATAAAAGCCCATTTAATGCATAATGAAGTAGAATTATAGTACTTCTGGTAATGGGATATTGTTCCTAGCTTCTGAAATTCTGGCAGCAAGGCTGAGATCAGGACTCCAGAAGTGGCAGTGGAAGCAGGTTTGATGGCACTGGGGAAACAACCCCCAGCTGGGAAGTACAGCATTGGAAGTGGTGGTTTGTACATATGTGGGCCCTAAATCCTCTTGATGAGTCAATATTGCCTGTGTTGTGTTCCAACTCATTTTTCTTCTTTGGGCCTCTTTTTAAAAATTTTTTATTATGTTTTTTGCTTTAAAGCTCTACTTGCCCAGTAAGTCACAGGGTGCGTTACAATGTTTTAGTTTTTTTCCTTTCACATAGTCATTGTGCGTGAGCAACTGTAACTTTCAATTGTGAAAGCTAATTATATTGTGAAACTGAAATCTGAGTGTTCTTCAGGACGCTTGGAATATATTGACAGGTTTTTCTTTGAAAATTATTTTAATTTCTTTTATCTTTGTTCAGGATCTTCACTTAAGCTTTTAAGATAAGAACTAATTTCATGAAGAGCTGTACTTCTTTCCCATAATGTGAGAATCCCACATAGTGATAGCAGGCTAAAATTCATTGATAGTTGAAAAGTAATTCTTCTCCATTTTTAATGGCAACACTGTCAAACTAGTGGTAGAATGATGCAAATAATCCTTGTGGGCTGCAACTTTTAGTATCCTACACGTGTAATTTCAGGTGTATTCAGTCTTTATGCAAGCTTGAAATCTAGGCAGTTGATCTGATAGTTTGCACATGCCAAGGTTTTAAAGTTTGTTATATTTTTATTGGAAGTTCCCATGTAAAGTTTCTAAGGGATGACTGAATAAGCTGAGTTACTCCAAAATTAAAGGTTTCATGGTTTTCTGTCTCTGGCAGTTTTCTGCTCTCCAAAAGAAAGGTGGAATGGCATATCTTCTAAAGCTGTAAACTTCAAATTCCCTTTTCCTTCTTTCCCTAAACTTTCCTCTGTTTAAGGCTAACTTGTTAAAGTTGTGGTTAACACTTGAGTACAAGATTTCTTTGCTCTAAGGAGAAAAACTAATCTTGAGATAGGAATGCTATAAAGGAAGTTTTGGTTTAGTTTTTTTTTTTTTTTTAATAAATTTATTTATTTGTTTTTGGCTGCGTTGGGTCTCCATTGCTGCATGCGGGCTTTCCCTAGTTGCGGTGAGCGGGGGCTACTCTTCATTGCAGTGCACAGGCTTTTCACTGCGGTGGCTTCTCTTGTTACAGAGCACGGGCTCTGGGCATGTGGGCTCAGTAGTTGTGGCTCACGGGCTTAGTTGCTCCGTGGCATGTGGGATCTTCCCAGACCAGGGATCGAACCTGTGTCCCCTGCATTGGCAGGCGGATTCTTAACCACTGCACCACCAGGGAAGTCCCTTTGGTTTAGTTTAACAGTGATCAGATGGCTACAGTTCTATTCTGGTTAATTCTGAACTATAATTTTTGGGTAGGCTCTGGAGGGTATAACATTAGTTTCAGGTTGAAATGGTCCTCTACATTTAGACTCGACCTTTCTTTTCTTTAGATTTTGCTGTGCAGATGTTTATCCTTGTAGGAGGAGTACTTCTCTGTTGGTGCTCCCCACGTCTACAGTTCTCCTGATTTTGCATGAGCTGTTCAGGCATTGTTTTCATGGTCTATTCTTGGGAGAAATTGTGTTGTACTGAATTGGTGGTTGGATTAGATGACGTTCCCTTTCACCCCAGGAGCATGTGGTCCTGGCCTGCCTTTTCAGAGTGCACTGCATTGTCTATGGTCACACGTAGCTGTTGGAGATTCTGGAGAGCTTGATTGTGGGTGGTGAAGAAATCAGTTTTGTTTCCTCTCATGAGCGCACAATGGGGATGAGAAATACGGTAAAGTATGTTGTAGAGAATGGATGTTAACTAAGGAGTTCAGACTTGAATTCAGTTAGGCTTCTGCTCTGACTGAACAGCAGGAAGTAGCTAACATGTTGAGGCAAGTATTTTTTAGTGAAAAAAAGTAGTGGGCTTTCTATTTAATGTAATTATAGATACAGAAGACTATCTGGGCATTTATGACTGAGCTTTTGAATAAGCCTCAAAGAACAGTAAGAGAATATGAAAAGTGCCAGCATCTTTGAAATACAATACTAAAAAAATGCCATCACAGTCTCTGAAATTGTATGCAGAGATAATGTCATTAAAGGAAAAGGCTTAATAGAAGTCACATGTAGGGCAGGAGTTTTTCAGTAACTTAAGGATTCAAAATGAAGTCTTTTTTATAATGTGAAACTTGATGATAATATACAGGCAAGAGTAAGTACATATCCTTTGCTACTGCAGGGTACATACAGAGGAATGAGTATAATTTGCTATGAAAATATTTTTATTTGGAGCTCCAGTGATATTTACATATATTTGGGTGGAATCCATTTTAAATTTAGTTACACAGTTAACTAAGGCACACAAATGAAACAAATTGCAGGAGAATAAATTATTTTAATAGCATGTCATAACCACAAGAGTAAATACTAGCTTACCATTTCTCTTTTATAGTCAGAGTTTTCATTACTTTAAGATGTCACTTTAAAAAGAACCTTGCATAAATGTGTAATTGGTTGTTTATTAACAAACAAATCCAGAAGCACGAACTCACTCTACTTGTTGAGGAAATAGAATCTGTGTAGTTATCCATTTCTTGGATTTTATGATAATAAACTGGGATTACTCACATTTAGTGTATACAAATGTACGTTTTGGGGATTACTTTGGAAATATTTGCTTTATATTAAGTTAAAATGGAATAATCTTATTCTTTTAAAAAATTTGAAATCATTTCATTTTATTATTGAAAAATGAACTTTTTAAGTTTTTTCCCTAAAATTTTATTGGAGATAATTGAGATTTTATGTTGCATTAAGTTATGTTAAAATTTGCATAATGCTGATTGGTACAGGTTAGAGGTAAAAATGTAAATTGAATATTGCAATTGAAGGGGAGCAGAATACTTGACCCCAAAATACAACTTTGGCATGTAGATTATTTTGAGCTGAAGGCAGTCAAGACAGAGAAGACTCGAGAAAAAAACTTTACCTCTCCCTTTTAACTACCTAAAAGAATTTAGGTAGGGATTCTGGCTCAGAGAGAGCTGTTACCAGAAATAACTGTATCTGAATGAACTATCTGTATAGCAGGGCAAACATCTAATTACCAAACATCTATTCTTACTGTCCTATGAATTGCCCTCCTCCCCTTTGAAGCCCCAGGCCCCTATCCCATTCCGTAGCTCAGGATGGCATATTAAAGCCTCAGCTTCCCTACTTGCCCTTGGATCTCATACTCTTATGGGATCCCATACATATGTAATTAAATTTGTTTTTCTCCAGTTAATCTGTCTTACGTCAACTTAATTACTAAACCAGCCAGAAGAAGCTATAAGGGTAGAGGAAAAATTTTTCCTCCCAAGCACACAATCAAAAAGGTTGGTATAGCTACATGTTTTTCCCCCCTTTACTTAGATATATATGATGACCTGTAAAAATGTGGAAAACGAAAAATACATTTAAGAAAACGTGCAATTAAGGGAGAATAACTTTTTTTTTTTTTTAACACTCGGTATTGTTTAGTATTTTTATAATAAATGTTGTGAAATTAACACATTTATCCCTCTATCTGTGAGAGAATGGTTACAGGACTGACTTCTCATGGATACCAAAATCCGTGGATGCTCAAGTCCCTTATATGCGATGGTGTAGTGTTCGCATATAACCCATACGCATCCACCTATATACTTCAGATCATCTCTGCATTACTCATGATACTTAATACAATGTGAATTTTCTGTAAATAGTTGAAATTCAATATAAAGAGTCGGTGCGTGGCAAATTCAAGTTTTGTTTTTTGGAACTTTCTGGAATTTTTTTTCCAAATATTTTCAGTCTGCGGTTGGTGGAATCCACAAATGCAAACCCCACAGATATGGAGAGCCAGCTGTATTCCAGCCAGGCGTGTTTTAAAGAGGGAGGATGTTTGTGGATATGTCCAAAGCTAACTGCAAGCAAGTAATTTGATACCTTTCTTGGAAGATAAAGAGTGATGAAGTCAAGGCTACGTAGTTGCAGGTAGCTTTAGTACTGGCAGCAGGAAATCAGCTGCTTCTGAAAACAGCATGAAATGTAATTCAAAGTAGCCATCTCATTTATCAGCAAGATCAAACTGCTCCTGCTTTAAAGTATATCCATTACTCTAGGTACCCATTATGGCCTGTTCAACCTAGTAATGTTTGCTCAAGACTAGAGAAAGTTTGCCTATCTTCTTAAGACCTCTTATATTTCTTTTAAGTGTTCTTTAATTAATTTTGAATTTGTATCCACTTACTATTAAAAAAAACTTCTTATTGATGTATAATAACCAGAATAGTATTTAGCCTGATCTGTTTTCACATTTTGAACGCACCCTGCAGTCAGCACCTGAGTCACCTGGCTGTTTCTTTAGAGTATGTCGACTCTGGAGACCTCACCTATGACAGCATTCATTGAAGATTAGACCCCCTCAGAGGCTTTTCAGTATTTCTACACTAGCTAATATATTTACCAAAATATTCAAAATTATTTAATTTTCTGAAGGTACTTGGTAAAAATCTTAGTGGAGCCTTAAAAGAAATCTTAGTGTAGGAATCTTAGTGTAGCCTTAAAAGAAAATAACGATTTTTTTCTAAGGATACTGGAATGTTGATAAAATTCTCTGTACCTGTTTCTGCTTCTTCCCATGCTCCGTGTAGTATTCAGTTTGAACAAGCATTTAGAAAAAAACCCAGCTCTTAATTTGTGCCAGGTACTGTGCTAATCTGGAGGGTTAAAATAATAAGCAGGCATCTAGGTCTTCCTGATCCAGGAGAGAGAAGTGAAGTAACAAGTCAGCATGAAAATTGCTCTCATAGAGTTAGGTACTGGAGTATTTGCAGAAGGGTGGGATGGCAGTATGGCTGTCTGCCCCAAAGCAGAATTGGTGCCGTCATTAAGGTTATGAGTCACGCTGGCATATCGTTGCAACTGTAAACAGAACAACGAAGTACACTCAAAAACAGTTGTAAGATATTCAGGCTTTGAGTCCTAGCTTGAATGTATTTGAAAGATGGAGCTATTATTTGAAGGTCTGATTGATCTTTATAGAAAATTTTTATCTGACTGTCCTTTTGTCCTGTCTTTTTCTACCTGTAAGCATCCATGTTTACTTTATTTCAACAACAGAGGAATAAGGGCTATTTTGAAGAGATAGTAAGATGAAGATGAGACATTATAACATGAACTATGGTGTATAGAGTCTCTGCCAGTATCAACCTTCACCATCCACTTCAGTCACAGGTAGATATGAAATTCAGCAACTAGTTTTGAACACTGACAATGGGCCAGGTGCTGTGCTGTGTACCAGATAATTTAGGTTAAGACATAGTCCCTGCTTTCAGAAGTGTATGGTCAAATTGGGCATCTGAAATAGAATAACCATAGTACTACTGTCATAATGTAGTATGCAGCTGCTCTAATTCAAGTATGTAGCAGTTGGCATCAAGATACATAAAATGGCATGCCAATTAAATGGCTAGTATCTTGGACACAGTGATCCTTAATACATATTTTTCATGTTGGTAGGGCAGGTGCTGTATAACTTTATGGTGAAACTTCTTTCAACTAGTGGAGAGAGAACCATGACCGACAATGTTGAGTTTACATTAAAGGGGGCAAATCAGTTTGTTCCTGATAAGGAACTCATGGTGGGAACAAACATATAATGAAAGTTTTTCTTTTTGGCCACTGTGTGTGTGTGTGTGTGTGTGTGTGTGTGTGTGTGTTTTAAGATTAATAACCAAGCTGTTGATAAGCAGCCAGCCTAAAATTGTGTCCTTGGCCTTGGTTTAAACAAATTGCCTGACCAGAGTTGCTAGGGTTCACTCAACAGTTGAGTACTGAATGCCTACTCTATAGCAGACCTTGGCCCTACATTGGTACTTGTGGAATCTCTGTTTAGCTGGAGGAAAAGAAACAGTTACAATACAGATATATAGTAATACGTTTGAAGGTGGTAAATGTGATGGGAAACAGAGAGGGGTTCGAAGGGTTGGAAGTGTGAGTGGCAGGGGAGGGGGGGGGGCGCAGTCCATAGGGCTGCCCTCGTGTCTCACGCCAGTTGTAAGTTCAGGGGTCCTCAAGACTGCCCGCTGCTTCAGTAATTTGCTAGAAGGACAGATAGAACTCATGGAAGTTGTAATGCTCCTGGGTACGGTTTATTACAGGGAAAAGATACGGATGAAAAGAAAGCAGCCAGTGAAGTGGCGCATAGGGCAGCGCCAGGAAAGTTCCAAATGCAGAGAGCCCAGTTGTTCTCTCCTTGTGGACTTGCAGACAGCACTCAGCATCTTTGTGTGATGTTCTTGGCAGCCTCGTGTGGCAGTAGCATTGAGTATTGCCAACCAGGGAAGCTCACCCACACCTTGGTGTCCAGAGTTGGAACTCTTCACGTAGGCGTGGTTGACTGACCACGTGGCTGATGTCAGCCTCTTGCCCCTCCAGAGGTCAAGCTGACCCAAAGCCCCCACCCTAAATCAGCAAGGTCCCCAGGCAAACAGAGACCCTCTTCTCAGGCTCTATAATACAAGGGTTTAGAGATTATCTCCCGGAAGCTGAGGGCAAGGGCAGATTAAATCCCCTCGTACAGAGGTGGTTATGTTAGGCCAGTGAGCAACTTGAAGGAGGTGAGGGGGTGAGTCATGAAGATGTTCATGTATAGGCAGAGCAGTAGCGAGTGATGAATGCCGGTGGTGGGAGTTATGCCTGCCCTGTTCAAGGGACAGCAGAGCCAGGAGGCGGCTGGAGCAGAATGGGGAAGGAGGTGTGATAGTTGAAGTGATGGGTACGGGGGGCTGCGTTGATTTTGGTTTTTCTCTGAGTGAAATGGGATTTGAGCAGAAGATTGACACGATCGGATTCAGTCATAAACCAGATCTGCTTTGTCTGTAATGGATTTAGGAGGTAAAGGCAGAGGAACAACTGAGCAGGATGTTGCAGTAGTCTAGGGTGAAAGGATACAGTGGGTAGAAACCGTGCAGGTGGGGAGACGTGGTAGGATCCTGGGTGTTTTTTGAAAGCAGCATGAAATAGGTTTGCTGATGGATTGATTGAGGGTGGGAAAGGAAGAGAGGAAGTCAGAGGTGACTCAGGTTTTTTGCCTGAGCAACTGGAAAGATGGAGTTGCCATTAAGGAGCACTTTTGGTGAGAAGATCAGGACTTTAGTACCTGTTAACTTTGAGATGTTCATTACATACACCTATGGATACACAGCTTTGGAGTTACGAGAGTTTAGGGCTGGAGACACACATTTGAAATCGGCAGCCGTGGGCGGTAATAAAAGTATGAGACTGGATGAGGTCATCAGAGGAGTGAATGCAGATAGAGAGGGGAAGCAGACCAAGGGCTGAGCCCGGGGCTGCTCTGACTTCAGGGAACTGGGTAGAAGAGGATGAACCAGCAAAAGAGAATGTGAAGCACTCGCAGTGAGGCAGGAGGAAAACTATGGGAATGTCATGTTTTGGATGCAGGTAAAGTGCTTCCTGGGAGGAAGGAGTGATCAACTGAATGAATTCCTGCTCACAGGTCATGGGGCTAAGGACTGAAAATGGACCATAGATTTAGCAAAGCAGAGTCATTGCTGACTGTAATGTGAGCATTTTCATTGGGTGGGATTGTGGTGGGTTTAAAGCGTGGGATGTTAGGGATTGAGGAAAAAAGGAGAATAGAGTTCTCAAGGTGTTTTTTTTTTTTTTTCTTCTTTTTTTTGACATTTCTCTTGACGCTTTTCTAACATAGAATAGAGAAACAGGGAGGTAGGCTGAGGAAGAATTGGTGTGTGTGTGTGTGTGTGTGTGTGTGTGTGTGTGTGTGTGTGTGTGTTTTAAAGCATGGAGAGTTAATAACATCATGTATGCTGATACGAATGTTCCAGCAGAAAGGGAAATAATTAGGAGAGAAGAGGGAGGAAACAGAGGAATGATGGGGTTGAGTGATGGGATCTAGTACAAGAGGGGATGGGATCTAGGGCACAGGAGGAGGGGTTAGGTCTTAGGAGCATAAACAGTGATTTATGTACGAAGAAGAGTGGTGCATATGTCTAGAAATGCTAGAAGTGAGTGGATGTGTTCGTGTGAATTTGTGGAAGTTTTCTGCCTGATTCAGTGCTAACCACTGAAGTAGGGTGTAAAGTTATAAGGCGAGACTGAGAACAGGGAAGGAGGTTTGAGGGCAGAGAAGTGGAGTAGTCTAAAAGAGGGTGGGAGAATGTAGACCTTGTGTGGACCTGTGTCCCACTTAATTAGCATTTGGCTGTCTCTCTGTCCCTGAGAAGCACATGAGTGACTTTTTAATTTTTTTTTTTTTTCATTTGGTTTGATGTTGGTTACTTCCGTCAGCCTCCAAATAATTTAATCTTCATGTATAATTTAAATATATTTAAAATGTCCCCGAGCTCTGTAGCTTTGCTGTTATAAAAACTGGAAAAAAGATCTTTCAGTCAGTATCCTCCCAAGTATTCAGTCCAGAAATGTACAGAATGTATATAGTGCTTTGCTGGGGAGTGGGGAACTCTGGGGACACTGCGAGTTCTGTGATTTTGGCCAAAGGAACTGACCTCCTGAGTTTTTTCATCTTAAAAACAGGGAATGGCAAGAGCACTAACCCATAGTGTCCTGTGTGTTTTAAACAAAACACTCAGAACAGTAAGGGCTCAGCTGATGTCAGTGATAAATAACCATTATCCACACCTACCTTCTACCTGTTGCAGCAGAATGAGCTTTTTAAAATTTCCCAGGTAGAATTAGGTGGACTCCTTTGGGTCCGATTTATTCCTGTAGGTCCCTTCCATTTATCTGCAATATGTAAAAATGCAAAACTCAAATTGAAGTTGAGTTTTTCCTGTGTGATGAGGCTCGCCCACACCCAGCCTGCTGTGGCAGTAACCAGCGCTTTTCTTCTGATTCTGAGTTGACTGCTAGCCTCTTCCTAGCTGTGCTTGAGAGGGTCACGTGACAGAGACTTGGATGCTTCTTCCTGGGTCTGCAATCCGTAGAGCTAAACACCAAGAACTGGCTGCACAAAGTAGAATTGAAGCATGAATATGATTCTCTGCATCGTGATTAAAATACCTTGTGAAATGTCTCTTGTTTTTGAGATGAGGCCAAAAAAAAAAAAAAAAAAAGCTTACAATCTCTATATATTTACGTTAAACTGGAAACCTCTTCTAAACTGATGTATTAGTTTTTAAAAACTCAAAGAATTTATAGGTATTCTGAGGAAATATGACATTTTGGGGGGTGTTCATTTGGTGTAAAAATTTATTTGATACGCTGGTTACCCTAGAATAATTCAGAAGTACCAGAAGATTAAAACTACAGGGTGCACAAAATGTTCTGTTTTACTGAGAGTAGGAGAGATCTACTTGTTAAAATGAGACTTTTTTTTTTTTTTTTTGTAAAATATTTGGTTGTAATTGAGTTTCAGTGAACCATGGGGCCATGATGTGGGAGCTAGTGGAAATCTTTTATGAAAGCAGTGGAGCCATGGGACATTGGGCCTGATTCTTAGCTATTTTAGTTAAAAAGCTTTTATTGATCGTATGCTGAATGCAGAGCCCTGTACTGGGGAGCTAGTAAGGAAACAAAGGCAAGGTTTCTTCTTTTCAGGTGTGGAGTAGAGATGGTATAAAGTTTCAGATTAATTTAGTCTATCCTCCCCCTTTGTAAATCCATGGTACCAGAACACTCAAATTTAGCTTCTCATTCTATGGTGATTATTAAATGATGCTATGAATTTTCAGTGGACGGGTAGGATTGGAGAAGAGACTTCGTACCTGCATGGAACTGGTAATAGAATGACTTTCCATGCTTTACCAGAGTTTAACCAGTTGATCAGTTTCACAGTAGTTACCACATAATTACATTTTCTCAAGTTACAGAACATTTAATCAATTTAGGAATTTTATTTTCTGAGGGAAGATGTAGCCAACTCAGGGAATTCCATTTGCCGCCAAGCAGCCTTCAATTTTTGAACTTTTCTGAAACCAGTATTTATATACATGCCATGTTGGTTACATAGAATTTCTTGGACACTATTCTTCTTAAAATAATATTTAGCCATCCTTTTTACAACTGCTTTTTAAAGACTATAATTCCATTCTTGACAAGAATCTAAAATTTTGTTTTGTACTTATTTGTAAGTGAATTTTATTGCTTATAAGAAAATTGGTGAGTACTTGAATCAAGATAATGTATACTTGCAAAGTGAATATAATCTTCTGCAAAATTTGCTTTAAAGTGTTATCTTGAATATTGTCTCATTTTAATATGAAAAATGTTAAAAATAAGAATTTTAGGGGGTAGCATTTTAATACTTCATGGAAATGAATAATTGAATAAAATAAAATATCTGATGTAATGATTACTAGGAATATTGAGTGAAAGTTAAACTGGAGTAGAATAGCAGTGATATAACATGTAACTGCTTCTTGGGTAGACCTAGCTAACTAGAAAACTCTTAGAAAGGCAGTATCAAGTTTTAGGTAAGAATTTTGATTTCTATGTAAAGTTTTCTTTCTTTTTTCTTTTTTTTTTGAGTGTCAAATATATTCTCTTTTGTTTAAATGAGAAGAGAGTATTTTCTGTTTGTACTTTTTTGAGGATAAAAGGACATGCTAGTGTCAAACTTATACCTTGTGCACTTTGCGCTCTGGTGGAGGCCTGGTGATGAGAATTTTAGCAAGGAGACCCATCATAGCCATTGCCTGGATGTTCAAATTATTTGGAAGTTCCAGAAGTACTTGCCATTCAGTTGATCAGTTAATAGTATTTGAGTACTTACTGTTGGTCCCAAACCCTGGTAGACATTGTAAGGGTTGCAGAAATGTCACCAGTATTGGCATGTATTTCTCTAATACTTTTTTTTTCAGGGATGGTGCTAAGTTGACAAAGTATATCCTGAAATCAGTAATGTTAACAAACTAGTCGTAAGGTCTGATAGCATTAGCCATCTTTTGGTTAATATTTTCCTTGTTAATATATTTTTCTAATTTTATACTTTCAGACTCTCTTGTCTGAAATCCTTAATATTTTAATATCTCTCTTGTAAACAGCGTATAGTTTAGCTGGGTTTTAATTTTATATCCAGTCTGACAATCTGTCTTTGAACTAGAAATTTCATTTTGTTTCTTGACTGTAATTACTGATAAAATTTGTAGTTTTTTTTTTAAGTATGAAAATTTTTGCGTAGATGTGTGATTTTATAATTTTTAATTTTGGCATAAGTAGAGATTTACAGGAAGTTGCAAAGGAAGTATTCAGGGAGGTCCCATGTACCCCTCACCCATTTTGCCCTAATGGTAGCATCTGCATTAATATAGTACATGTTAAAACAATAGCAAAACTAGGAAATCGACAGTACTTTTCATGGAGCTTATTCATATTTCACCAGTCTTACATGCACTCGTGTGTGTGTGTGCGCGTGTGCGAGCGTGTGTGTTTGTCTGTACGGTTTATCCCATGTGTACGCTTGTTTAACCACCACCAGATTCAAGCTACAGCCTGTTCCATCACCACAGGCCCCCTCACACCACCCCTTTATAGCCTTACCTACTCCTCTCCCTCCCACCCTACCCCTCATTCCTGGCGTCTACTCATTTGTTCTCTATCGCTATAATTTTATTTCAATAATTTTATATAAACTGAACCATCCAGTGTGCAACCTTTTGAGATTGTCTTTTTTCACTCAGCATAATTCCTTTGAGGTCCACTCAAGTTGCTGAATGTATCGATAGCTCATTCCTTTTCATTGCAGAATACTGTTGTGTGGTAGAAATGTCCCATTTTTTGTTTTGGCCATTTCTCCCGTGAAGGACATTTGGGTTGTTTCCAGTTTTTGGTTATTGCAATTAAAGCTGCTATAAACTTCCGTGTACTGGTTTTTGTGTGAACATAAGGCTTCACTTCTCTAAGATAAGTGCCCAGGAGTGCAGTTGCTGGATTATATGGTAGGTAGTTGCATGTTGAGTTTTTTTTAAGAAGCTGCCACGCTCTTCCAGAGTGTCTGGACTCACCAGCAATGTGGGAGTGATCCATTTTCTCTGCACCCTCCCAGACATTTGGTATTGTCTCTTTTTAAATTCTAGACCTTCTGATGGGTGTGTGATGATAGCTCACGGTGGTTTTAATTTGCATCCCCAGTAGCTGATGGTGAATTCCTGTGCTCATTTGCTGTCCGTGGAGCCGTTCATGTTTTTTGCCCATTTTCCAATTGGATGATTTTTGTATTGTTCAATTTTGAGAGTTCTTTCTGTATTTTAGATACAAGTCCTTTGTGAGGTATATGGGTTTCAAATATTTCTCCTTGTAGCTTGTCTTTTCCTTCTCTTAGCACAGGGTCATTTGCAGAGCAAAAGATCTTAATTTTGACAAGGTCCAGTTTACCAATTTTTCCTGTTATGTATCATGCTTTTGGTATCAAGGGTGACTTTCTTTTTTAAAAACCTCCTATTCTTTCTTCTTTAGGTATTTTATTGTAATTCTTACTTCACTGTCTTCCTCTTTACTCTTTGAGAAGCTATATATCCTGTGTGTATTCTTTTTGTCCTGATCTTAAAATTTCGAACTTGTATGTTTGACTCAGAGTATAAAGTTAATAATTATACTTACCTTCCTCCTAAGCAGATTCTAGGATCTAAGAATATTTTAACTATACTATCCCTTCTTTAATCTTAGGCTGCTGTTGGTTGCAATTTAGTTAACTTTTTTAAAGCCAGAAATTCTACATAGTATAATTATTTTCTAAACACTTGTGAGGGAGTTTGTATATTTGAAAATCTCTGTAATCACTGTTATTCACGATATTCGTTTTATTCATTTTGAGTATTGAGGTATGCATACTTTACAGTATTCCATGACCATCATTTGGCTTCCGGTGTTGCTGCTGAGAGGCAGTTGTCAGTCTGATTGTCACTCCTTACTACAGTGTCTTTCTTTTATGGAAAAAAAAAAATCTAACGAAAGTAGCAGGTAAGGGAAAAAAAAAAAAGTCAAATGTTTACCTTGCCATCCTTGGACAGACTAAGCATCAGGGTAAACAAGTAAGTGATATGAGGAAGTTTCTCTTTACTCTTTATTACCTGGAATATTTCTGTAATGGTAGAATTAGGATCTTAGCTCCTGATGAGCCATGCTAGAATTCAAGAGCAGCAACAGAGTTAGAACTTCACCTGCTGACAAATAATGGATGTAGACTGTGATCATAGTGAAAGGAAGGATGCCTTGGTCCATTCAGGCTGGTATAACAAAATACTACAGACTGGGTGGCTTCTAGACAACAGAAATTTATTTCTCAATGGTTCTGGAGGCTGACAAGTCCAAGATCAAGGTGCCAGCACGATCACCTTCCTGGTTCATAGCTGATGCCGTCTTGCTGTGTCCTCACGTTATGGAAGGGGCGAAGGAGCTCTGTGGGGTCTCTTTTATAAGGTCGCTTATCCCACTCTATCCTCATGACCTGATTTCTTCCCAAAGGACCCACCTGTTAACACCCTCACTTTTTAGGGGAGGCCATCTAAGGGGAAGTGAAATGGAAGGGAAATCTGGATTAAAAGGGATTTGAGAGACGTATGTATGTGTGGACCTTGTTTGAATTTTCATTTGAATGAACCAAGTATAAAAAGATTTTTTTTTTCGTACAAGAGGAAATTTGAACACATGGAGTAATTGATATCAAGCAATCATTTACAAAATTTTTGGATGTGATGATGATATTGTGGTGGTGTCTTTTAAAAAAGAACTTATCTTTTAGAGATGCATGTGGAATTATTTATGGATGAAATGATATGATGTATAAGATTTACTTTAACAATGTTGTTTTTGTTGCCTTTGTGTTGAAAAGAATTCTCAAAGGATGTGAACCTTACTTTTTCTTGGAGTAGACATAGAGAACGGACGTGTGGACACAGGGGGAAGGGGAGGGTGCGATGAATTGGGAGATTAGGTTTGACATAAATACACTACCATGTGTAAAAGAGATAGCTAGTGGGAACCTGCTGTATAGCACAGGGAGCTCCGCTCGGTGCTCTGTGACGGCCTAGCTGGGGGGGTTGGTGGGGGGAGGGAGGTTCAAGAGGGAGGGGGTGTGTGTCTGCATATGGCTGAGTCACTTCGCTGTGGGGCAGAAACTAACACAACATTGTAAAGCAGTTATACTCCAACGAAAAAAAATAAAAGTAAAAATAGGCAAAAGGTCTGAATAGACTCCTCATCAAAGGAGATACACAGATGGCAAGTAAGCATATGAAGGCTGCTCTGCCTCATGTGTCATCAGGGAAATGTAAATTAGAGCAACGATTAGGTATCACTACACACCTATCAGAATGGCAAGATTCCAAAGCACCGCCACCACCAAATGCTGGCAAGGATGTGGAACAACAGGAACTCGCATTCACTGCTGGTGAGAATGCAAAATGGCACAGCCACTTTGGAAGATTGTTTTGGCAGTTTCTTTCAAAACTAACCATACTCTACCCATGTGATTCAGCAGTTGCACTCCTTGGTGTTTACCCAGAGGAGTTGAAAACTTACATCCACACAAAAATCTGCACAGGCATGTTTATAGCTTTATTCAAAATTGTCAAAACTAGGAAGCAACCAAGTTGCCCGTCAATAGGTGAATGGATAAAGTGTGGTACATGCAAACAATGGAATATTATTCAGCAATGAAAAGAAATAAACTTGCAAGCTACAAAAAACGTGGAGGAAATTTAAGTGCATACTGCTAAGTGAAAGAAGCCAATCTGAAAAGGCCACATACTGTATGATTCCAACTACATGGCATTCTGGAAAAGGCGAAACTATGGAGACAATAGAAGGATCAGTGGTTGCCAAGAATTCAGGGGAATGGGGAGCAGGATGAATAGGTGGGCACTTTCAGGACAATGAAACTATTCTGTATGATAAGGTAAAGGTGGTACAAGACATTATGCATTTATCAAAACCCATAGAACTATAAAACAGAAAGTGAACACTGACATAAATTATAAACTTTCATTATTAATAATGAATCAATGTTTGTTCATCAGTTATAACAACTGAACTATACTAATGCAAGACATCAGTAATTGGGGAAATTGTAAAGAGGGGTCAAGAAGAGGGCATATATGGAAACTCTTGGTACTTTCTACATTTTTTCTGTAAACCTAAAACTGCTCTAAAAAAATGAAGGTAGTCAAAAGCAACAAATTTCCAGTTATAAGATAAATAAGTACTAGGGATGTAACATACAACATGATGAATATAATTAACACTGCTGTATGTTACTATGAAAGTTGTTGAGAGTAAATCCTAAGAGTTCTCATCACAAGGAAAAACATTTTTTTTCTATTTATTTAATTTTGTGTCTATATGAGATGAGGAATGTTTACTAACCTTGTGGTAAGCATTTCATGACGTATATATGTCAGATCATTATGCTGTACACCTTAAATGTATACAGTGCTGTGTCAATTATGTCTCAGTAAAACTGGAAGAAAAAAATCTAAAAAAAAAGTTATTACTATCCAGTAGTCACCTACATCAGCTGTGTACAGAAGTTATCCATCATGAACTATGACCTGTCTTTAAAGTAATATAATTTTGTTTCGTGTTCCTGGGTTTTGTTTATAATGAACTGTTAGAAATTTATGATAAAGATAACTGGCATTTACTGAGACACATTCCATGGCTACACTCATATGCACGTATTTTGACTTGGTAGTTTATGATGTGAACAAAAGTGTCTTGTGCTTTATGGGATAGTTAATATTGTCTTATGGAAGGAAAAAAAATCAGCTGTCATTTTCAGGAGTCTTGTTGGCGTAGACATATGTTTTCTACCCATAAGCCTGAATGTGTATTCTTCTGACATATTTACTGTTTCTATAAACCATGGTATTCTTAAACATTTCAGAAATGTGACTTCTATAATATTTATCCTCTGCCGATATATTATTTATAGCATAAACTAGAGTTGTACGTTCTCAGAAAAATTCATATTGAAACAACTACAGATTCCCAAGAGACAATGTTTTAGATGCCAATCAGTGCTTTTATTAATTCCTAGAATTTTTTGAAATTAGTCTTTCGTAGTCTATTTTCTAGTGTTCCTCAGCCCTGTATGATTTTACTCTCATTCATTTCATAGCTAAGAGAAAAATATTGGAAATTTGTGAAGTTCAAATGGCATGATATAGGTAATAAAACTGAGCAGCTACAAGTATTGATGGTGCTTGTGGGGGAAGGGCTGAGCAGAGGAGGGTAGGATACATTCTTTGTTAAGTTTATTAACACTTTCTTAACTTTTTAGAAGTTTTATAAATGGTTGTATGCAACTGATTCTTGTGCCTACAGCCATGGTAATTTACTTTTTCTTTTTTAAAAATATTTATTGCTTTATTTATTTATTTGGTTGCCCCGGGTCTTAGTTGTGGCTCACTGGCTCCTTACTTAGTTGCAGCTCACCGGTTCCTTAGTTGCAGCAGGTGGGCCCCTTAGTTGTGGCACGCATGTGGGATCTAGTTCCCTGACCAGGGATCGAACCCAGGCCCCCTGCATTGCGAGCACGGGGTCTTATCCACTGCGCCACCAGGGAAGTGCCAGTAATTAACTTTTTTTGGTGCTGTAAATATCAAAAACTGTGAGCAACCTTAGACTTTACCCCACTTGCGAGCTAACAGGTCAGCAGCCACAGTTTGGTGTATACTGGTAAAAACCCGAGACTCTGGGTCAGAGATGAAGGACAATTTATTACTCACAGCAGTAGCCAGAGTGCCAGTTTTCCAGACCTCGTTGCCTAGTGGATGATGGGAAGAGGGTCAGATGACAGCTTTTATGCTGTGGGTTTTAATACAGAGAGGAACCCAGAGCTTATGAATATCCAATTTTTTTGTAATGGGAAGTAAATGCTATGGAAGGAGATATTATCTTTATTTTACCGGACAGTAAGGAAGCCTGTACTATGCTCTAGAGGAGACACTGTCTCTATCTTCCAAACTGTCTTGAGAAGATAGTTTGGAGCAAAAATAGTCGATACATCCCTCGCAAGACATATAGAATCATGAGAGGCCCACAGAGAATGACCTTTTGGCAATATCTATTCTGGATGAATTTGCACAAGAATACCTCACTCTGTTGGCCACTCGGGTTAATCAGAACGACAGACACTCTGACCAGATCTCTTCAGCTGATCTCATACACAGTTTAAGCAAGGGCATTCATTACCAGTCATACTCCAAGGCGGCAGGATGGGGCCAGCCTGAGCTAGACCACTCACTAGCAATAGTCCCAGGGTCAATAAAAATATAGTAAGGTTCATCAAGGCCATGTTGGCCAGAGGGTGGCTTGAGTTTCGCCTACTGAACAGAGACATGTGTCCATTTCAGCTTCTGCGTAGTTGGTGCTGAGACTGAACAGCTGCAGCAGTTCGGTGGATAATGGGGATTTAGCTTAGCGGAGAGCTGCGTGAGCAGTGCCTTTGCTTCAGGTGGCAGAATTGGGGGATAAAGTTTACCCTGGAGGAATAGCTGCCACTTTTCATGAAGAGCTGAGATGTACAGTTTCTAGCCGGTCCTTGAATGTACAATTTCTATTCTTATAGGAGGTTATTGGGCCCTTCCTACCTTGATAGTCGTTGAATCCGAGTTGATCCATCCTTCAGTGGAAATATCAGGCCAGAGAGTCACAAGGTCAGGCAGTTAGTTTCAGCAAGACCCCAGTGGCAAGCTGAAAGCTGCTTTTTAGAAGGGAGGCAGTGGGTGACCATGGCACAGAGGTGATGAGTCTAAAACCCCAGGGTAGGTCTCTGGTTGGAGGCTGCCGCCCTTTGCTTGATGCTCTAATTGATAAAATCATCAGTCACAGAGGTTATTAGGGTTGAGAGCATGCCACAGCTTGTTGGATGATTTTCAACAGAGCCTTTTTGTTTGGGCTCAAAGGATACTGGTTTGTAGATTAGCTGATATTAAGTACCACATAGAATGCTCAAGTGTGGCACCTACTGTTTCCAGAACCCAAAGAGTCCAATAAGGTATTGGGCCCCCTTTTGGTGGTAGGGGACCGAAGATTTCCTCGACTGCCAGAGGGACTGAGCGTGAGTCTGCCTACATAATGCCAAGAAATTTAACTGGTGAAGGCTGTCAGCTGTTGCGAGGGTTTATAGGCCACGATAACACCACAGTCAGGGCTGGGAGAGTGAGCCTTCTGACTTGGTCACTAACGGGGGTCTCTTCTGTAGTGAAAACTCTGTATGTCAGAGGACTCGAAATCCTAACCACCCCCCACTGGTGGCAAGTAGCCTGAGGAGTTGAGGTTCCCCAGGGTGTGCCTGGCGGCCTTGCATGTGGGTGTGAGTTGGTCTTGGGGCACGGGGGCCTGTGGAATAGAAAAGAAGGTGTTGGTCTCTGTCCGTGGAGGGCTCAGTTAGAGTCTCAGTGGCTGGAAGCATGAGGAGCAACAACTGGATTCAGGCCACGGTGACCGCTCTCGCCTCCAGCTCCGGGTTGCCTTTTCCACCGGCCACACGTGGCTGTTGGTTGTTGAGATCTTGCTTCTCTTCCTGCCCCTGCTGCCTTTGAGTCCTTCACGGAAGGCTGTGATTAGCCCGCTCCTGGGACTCTTGTTTCAGCTGGACCACGGCAGGGAGAATAGACAGAGAGCGATTCCCATGTTTGACTAGCACTTCTTTACCTGCTCTTTCTCATCTGGATGAATCACCTCCGGCCCTTGTGGGACAGGGAAGTACAAGCATTTTGCACAAAATTCCTACTTTACGTTCAGATGTAGAAGCGACAGCAGTATACGGAAGAGCCCCCTGCAAGGTCTTAGCTTCAGAGGGAGACAGACATTCTGTCTTTCAAGTCTCTTCACTGTACAAGGATCCTTGAAAAGATCATCCAAAAACAAAGGCAGTCGGTGCTTCACTCACAAGATGGACAGAAATGCAAGCCCTCCTGGAGGACTGTCTCCGGCAGTAAGTGGCATGGTTGCCGGTCACTTTCTGCCGTGCTTGTGGTTTGGAGTCGTTCTCCCCGTCCTGTTCTATTGTCAATATGATCGCGTCTATTTTCTGTCTTCTCAAATTTGCCGGGGTTCTGAGTGACTGACGTTATCCTTTAACTTTTTATGTATCAGGGTTCTTACTTCAGAGTGATCCTGAAAAAGGCCAGTTTCCTGAGCGTGTCTGACTGATACGCATTCACATTTCCCTCCCCTTTGGCTTTCAGGAGCCCTGTCTTCTGGTTTCTTTTTCACTCACTGTGCCTTCTTGGTCTTCGCTAACTCCTTTTAACATCTCTCAGTGCAATTCTACGATATTCAGTAGAGACTTTATATTTATGCATTTGCAAATAGGATTGAACATTTATTATATGGCAGTCACCTTCTAGGCCCTGAGGCTACAGCAGCAAATGAAACAGGTAAGACTCCCTCCAGCCATGGCTCTTCATACCCTGCGAGACATGTGCTGAGTATTGCATGTTATTTAATCCCCACAACCGCTTCATTATCCCCCCTCCTCACTTGAGCTCTGACATCCCATGGTGGGTGGCCCTCTCCACCTTTGGCTCTGATGCCGCAACACCCTGTGCCCCCCGAAAAGATACTCACGTGTACACACTTGCCAGGATCTGGCCCATCTGAATTATTCATGAAAAGGAAGAGAGTAATAAGTATACGTATTTTAAAAGAGTACCTTACCTCACTTCCTTAATTTGTTTGTCCATTTTGTATACTGTTTATAGCATTTTTTAAGGAACATCATCCACAATGTTCCTTAGAAATCAGTGACTCAGTAACCTCTGGAGGCCACAACCAAGTAGACACTGTGAATGGAAGTTACAGCTAGGTAGTTGTTCTTAGTGTAAAGTATTGTATTCCCCCTCTATTAATGAAAACAACTACCATATTTAGTGAGATCTTTATATTTTATTCAAGCCAAAGTGTGATCGTCTTCTAGAAATTTTGCATTGTGCTAGTGATTCTGGGGCATGCCACAATTATTGCAAGAGGTGACAAATCCACTTGAATACCAAACATTGCCTGTAAACTGAATGGTTGTACATGCATGCCCCTGAGATAAAGTCATTTAAATGTTTCAGTGCTTGGCATTTTTTTGTTACATGACTACTCCCAGTGAAAAGATAGTAGAAATATACATTTTTAATATTCAAAAGGAGTTCTAAGAAATTAGTAGTATTATTCACCCCAGAGAGGGGAACTGGTTGGTAGGGGACTGGAAAGAATGACTAATGTTTCACTGTATATCCTATTGTATCTCTTAATATTAATTCCTAGTGCATTAACTACCTACCCAAAAAATGAAATTGGAAAAAGTCCTTAGGATTTTGATGAATTGGAAACAATTCTAGGTTACTTCCAAGAGCCTTTGCAACTCTTAGATCTATTGTTGATTATTCATGTCCAAAGGAAAGGAAAACACACACTATTATAGAGAGTGGAACTTGTCATAGAATTTGGTATAATCATGCTAAGAAATTGACTACATTTCAAACCTTACATTGTTCTTGGAAGATCTTGAGTATATATTTACAGGGTATGTTTAAATATCTTGCTTTTAAAAATTTATTATTCCAGATTTTTGCAAGTCTGGTCCCACAAAAGGCACAGCAAACAGAAAATGTTTACTTAACAAACAAAAGAAAACGATCTTTTTATACGAACTAGTGAAAGAAACTGGCCCTGGATTCTTGAGTTTACAGATATTTTATGGATTCACATTGTAAATCTGTCTTCAAAGAACAAAATTAAATTCTCTTGGTTCTAATATCTTTACCAAAAATAATAATGAGCACTATAGGTGTTCAATATTAAATGCCAACTGCTTAATGAATTTTGGACAAAGAGGTGAATGGAATGTAAAAGCAAATCAAGAGTCTCACAGTTGGCTGACTGTGAACAAAATAACTTAAATAATTGAGTATATATTTGCTTTCAAAAAAGATATTAGAAACCTGTTACCAGATTCTCAGGAAAAAATACAAACTACATCTTCATTTCTGCTTAAGGAGTTTATTTTTTTAAATAATATCTTCCCCAAAGAGGAGAAATCTTGAGTTGTATTTTCTCTTAATTGTATTACATTAATTGTTAATATATTTCCTTATGCCTCTTTTCTCTCGTATTCCTACTCCTTTTTTTTTTATTAGTTATCTGTTTTATACATATCAATGTATATATGTCAATCCAATTTCCCAATTCATCCCACCCCTTCTTCCCCCCTTGGTGTCCATACATTTGTTCTCTACCTCTGTGTTTCTGTTTCTGCCTTGCAAACCGGTTCATCTGTACCGTTTTTCTAGATTCCACATATATGGGTTAATATATGATATTTGTTTTTCTGTTTCTGACTTAGTTCACTCTGTATGACAGTCTCTAGGTCCATCCACATCTCTACAAGTGACCCAATTTCGTTCCTTTTTATGGCTGAGTAATATTCCATTGTATGTATGTACCACATCTTCTTTATCCATTCATCTGTTGACGGGCATTTATGTTGCTTCCATGACCTGGCTATTGTAAATAGTGCTGCAATGAACATTCGGGTGCATGTGTCTTTTTGAATTATGGTTTTCTCTGGGTATATGCCCAGTAGTGGGATTGCTGGGTCATATGGTAATTCTATTTTTAGTTTTTTAAGGAACCCTCCAAACTGTTCTCCAGAGTGGCTGTATCAATTTATATTCCCACCAACAGTGCAAGAGGTTCCCTTTTCTCCACATCCTCTCCAGCATTTGTTGTTTGGAGATTTTCTGATGGTGCCCATTCTAACTGGTGTGAGGTGATACCTCACTGTAGTTTTGATTTGCATTTCTTTAATAATTAGTGATGTTGAGCAGCTTTTCATGTGCCTCTTGGCCTTCTGTATGTCTTCTTTGGTCATATTTCTTACTTCTTTGTCATTTTGCCTTTTACTTTAGGAGGTTTCCTTAATAAATCTGTTACATCTATAATGACATTTGCAAAGACCATTTTGTTGCTTATTGGTTGTATTGAATTTGTTTAACTTGTCTGGCTCCTCTCTCTTTCTTCATTACTTTTTCCCTTCCTCCCTTCCTTGGTTTTGTTATCCTCATAATATCCTCAAATCTCTGAGGGTATCTATTAGAGAAGCCCTCATTTTCATCCCTGCATATCATCTTGAGGTGGTTGTTCTGTAATTCATTGATTTTTTTTTCTTTAATATTCTTACTTATCCTTAAGTATCTTTGAACTTTTAAAAAGATACATTTAGTAAAGAAAGACTTCCTGGGTTGGTTTAGGCTCATGTAGATTTCCTTTGTGGTTATATGGGCTATTTTATCCATACAGATTCTTCCTTAAAGGAAATCTTCTCAAAGGCAGGCCTCATGATTGGAAATGGATACATTGTAGAGGACAGGTGAATTTTTATTGCTAGCGGTGGAGTTTTTGAGACGGTCCCTATTAAATATGAGCCCTGAGTGGGGCTCAAGGGCGTAAGAATTTACTCTCTTCTCTACTTCTTTCAAATAAATAGTTTTAAATTTAAATGAATCAGTTTTATAATTAATTTTATTGAGATATAATTTTAAATTCAAGACAGTTGGTGGTAGTGATATGTTGAGAAATGGATGGATGTTATTTAACTCTTTAGATTAAGACTAATTTTGGTGAAAAATTTTAGGATAGATTTGGTCCTGAGGCCACACATGCCAGTCTTAGGTTTGTTCTTACATTTTTATTTACTTATTTCTCTCACACAACCTTATGTTGATCATCTGTCTCCTGCTAGACTTTGAGATGTCTGAGGGCAGGTACAAGGTTTCTATCTCAAGTGCCTTTGTGCCAAGCTCGTAAAAATGCCAAGCACAGTAAAAGACGTGTTGTATAAATAGATAGATGAGAAAACTGAGGCCCAGAAACTGATTTTTAGGAAGCTTACAGATACATAAAGAGTGTTTATTATTTGTTGAGAGCTGCAGATAAAGGTGTCTTCCAGACTTTATGGAGCCCAGGTTCATTAATGATGGCAGAAATGGAACTCAAGTCCAATATTTTATCTGTGGCTACTTCACCTTGCTCTACAAAGTAGAATTAATGAGAAAGTGTAGGAGGGTTGCAATAGGTCAGTCTATTACATTTTGGGGTTAGACTCAGTTCTTTTGTCTCAGTGAGACTTTCCCATTTGATAGTCAAAGACAAAGATTAGGTCTGTGATTTATGTTGCTTCAGGGTTCCTAATACACATGTTTATCAACTCCTATGTTTCCCTCCATCTCTCCCTGGTCTGCCCTTCTTTCCCTGGTCTGCCCCAAAAGAAATAATATATTTAACCTGGGGATGAGCCTACACACAGTTTTTCTTTCTGTTCCGTAATCAATATGTCTATTTTGCCATTAAGCATAATTACTGCATCTTACTCTCTCTGCCATAGATATTACCCCCAGTTTTTCAGACTCATTTGAGCTTCTGTTATATGTAGCTTTATCAAGATCTTTTATAGCTATTCTTCAATTTTTCAGTCATAACTACCTCATTAAAATTTCTGACCACAAACTTTTGTGTTTTCTCGTGCTTGATTCATTGTCCACTACTCTTTTTGCCTCTCTCTCTATAAAAATCGTACAGAAAAAGGAGGAAGTCCTTGCATGTATAACCATGCCCACTATAAAAGTGTTTTATTTTCACTTTCTCCCTCTTATCTAATAGGTGTTAAAGAAAAAAAAATTCCAGCTATTAAAGAAAAATAATCATTCAGTAATACTTGTTAAAGCACAGTAAGGAAGGCTTTAGTCAAGGGAGAGGGGTCATGGTAATCGGTGTAAGACCACTTCAGTGGGGTCCTGCAGTGGGAGAGAGAGTGAACTCAATGGACAAGTGGGAATTTATGGCCAAGGAGCAGGGTCAGTGGATGGAGAATTACTAAGAGGAAACATCAGGGGGTGAGGGGGGGATTCTGGCCAATCCAACCTGACAGGATTCTTGCTGAAGGCAGGCCAGGGTGACCAGACATTACCAGGGGGATGGTGGAGGAAGAGGAGCCCCATCAGATATTGAGCAGGGCAGGTGGCAGTGGGCGGGGGGAGGGTACTTAGCAGGACTCATGCTAAAATTGGACAATGCAGAGATAGACAAAAAGTTAGGCGTAGTTGAAAAAGAGTTCAGGATAGCCTGCGTAGAGTTTGGTCAATGAGATAATCTTTGTCTCAGGTGGTGCACCATTTGCATCTGGAGACCGTTTTTATTTTCTTGCTTGTTTGGATAACTTCAAGTTCTTGTAGGTCTATTTTGGTTCAAAGCAACATATATATATACATATATATGTATATATATGTGTGTATATATGTATATATATATACACACACATATAAACACATGTATATAACATATATAAACATATATAGTAGTTCTTTTGTATTTGAAGAAAATCAAGGTTGATCTTGAGCTTTATATTAGCTGATGTGTTCTGTTCATTGCTGATTTCAGATACAATGTGCCTTGAGATTAATTGGCCATATAGTAGTATAGAATAGTATCTAAATTAACTATAGTATGAAAATCCACGGTAACCATAGTAACTACTGTTACCTACGGTGAGTGTCTACTCAAGTAGTCTATGAAAGTAAAATTATTTTTTTGTTTTCGTGGAAACCTTCCTGCATTTGTTGGGCCCCTGTGCACTAAGTCATATCTATGTATGAAGTAATTTGTATCTCCCATTCAGTCTTTGCATTTTCTTTATTTAAAAAAAAATTTAAATATGCAGTCTCTCATGAAATATTAACATACCCAGGGGTTTAGGAATGACCCATTTTTCCAGTTTATTTGGTACTTTATTTTTTTTTATTTTTTTAAAGTAATTTAATATTTTATTTATTTATTTAATTTTTGGCTGCGTTGGGTCTTTGCTGCTGAGTGCAGGCTTTCTCCAGTTGCGGCGAGCGGGGGCCACTCCTCACTGCGGTACACGGGCTTCTCATTGCGGTGGCTTCTCCTGTTGCAGAGCACGGGCTCTAGAGCTTGCGGCCTTCAGTAGTTGTGGCACGCAGACTTCAGTAGTTGTGGCTCGCGGGCTGTAGAGCGCATGCTCAGTAGTTGTGCACGGGCTTAGTTGCTCCGCGGTATGTGGGATCTTCCCGGACCAGGGCTCGAACCCGTGTCCCCTGCACTAGCAGGCAGCTTCTTAACCACTGCACCACCAGGGAAGTCCCGGTACTTTATTTTTTTAAAAATGGTTTAAAACACCTTTTTTTGTTGAAAATTTTGTTTTAGATACTATTTTAGATTACTTTTTTTTAAAAAAGGAAGCCATCTACATACATAGAATTTCGAAGCAAACCAATAGTTTTTCTGTGTATTTTTGGTTGATATTTATTGAGCTGGTACCTTGCGCTCCATCTTGTCTAAGGCTCTTTGAAAGAAGCTTAAGACCCTCTGTTCTTGAGAAGCTTTCACTCTTGCACGCCCTCTAGCTTTTCTCTCTCTTTCCACGGGTTTTTAGAGACTTACTTTTCTGTCACATTATATAACCTTTCTAAAATTGGAATAACACTCACAATCACTGTCAGCCAGGTGGCCATTCATGACCTAGGTGTACCATTCTTCGGGTCATTATGATAAACTCTGGCTTAGATTAGATGAAATATTACTTAAAAAATCAAAGTAGTATACTCATTTTATATAATTTGGGAAACAATTTTAAAAGGTTGATAGAAGGAAAAGTACTAATATAAAGAAGAAGCTTTGCTTATATTGGTAATCAGGAAAATTTAAGACCCTGAGGCAACAGGACTTTTAAATGCCGAAGTCTCCACCAAAATTGCCCTTTTTCCTTGAGATTCCTTTAATTGTCCCATCTGTTTTCTGCTTCTTCGAAGGTTCATAAGGCAGCCTGTGATTCGGCTGGAAACTCAGTGGCTGTTGATAGGTTACTGAGAGTCTCCCACTTAGCCTTTTCTGAGTTTTTTCTAAATCAAACTCCTGGTCTCAAACTTCTTGGGTTTTGCATGAAGTGTAGTACAAGGCAGGAAATCTACAAAGGTATGGAAGGGGCAGCCTAGAGGTTAAGCCCAGAGGCTTGGGTGTGAGAGTCTGGCTTTGTTCTGCCATTTGGTCAGTCTCTTTGCTTCTCAAGCCTTAGTTTTCCCTTTAGCAAAATGGAAAAAGTAATATAGGGTTTTTTGGCCATAATTTGTAGCTGTCTGGGAGGAAGAAATTTCCCTCTATCCTTCTAGGTTCTTCTGGCTGGTCTAAGAATTAAATCGACATGAGACAGATTAACAAAAGTTTAATAGAAAAGAAAAATCAAACAAGTTTAATAACGTGTACATGGGAGAGATCTAGGAAAACTCACGAAAATGGCTGAAACTCTCATCTCAAATACCATCCTCAACTAAAGACAAAAGAAAGAAATTGTTGAGAGTGGAGAGTAGGTTATGAGAGGTTATCAGGAAAAGCACACTAAACACAGGTAATGTTGTTATTGTAGATTTAGGTCATTGCCGTCTCCATTTCCATCAACTGGAGTTTTTCCTCTTCCTGGTGCCTCCAGGAAGACACCCTTAAAAATGGAGATTTTTCCTTATAAATGTCAATGTTTCTTTTGAAGGGTTAAGAACTACTTGGTTTTCAGAAGTTTTTCCCTGTGTGCTGTTCTGAGAAAATGACCAGCTTAAAACAATTCGTATGCCAAAGAGACCTATGTTGGGCTGGCAGACTCTATTCCCCTGCATAGGGGTTAAATGAAATAGTGCGTATACTCTACTTGGATTTGTAACCTGTGTGTTTTTTTATCCTTGTATTCAGTGACCATGTGTGGAGCATCTGGTCTGTGCCAGGCACCAACAGTGAATAAGACAAAACTGAGTGTCCTCTTTGAGCTTTTTTCCTAGTGAGGGAGGATCTAAGTACTTGGTACATAATAAGCATTCGGCAAATGTTACCTCATTGTATAAGAAGTTATTGTATAACACAGTTTAACAGTAGAGCTTGCCGTATGATAAAATCATGGCACCTTATTATTCTCTTTGGGCTGACAGTACTTGGGGAAAGGAGAGTTCTAATTATCTCCTCACACATCCCTACAATGGCTCCTGCTTCATCAGGGCTCAAACGAAGGAACTGCCAAGAGTTTTAGATGACAGCTTGCTGTGCTGGCACTTACTATTCAGATGCTAATGGAATAAATTCTTTGGCTTTTATACTTGGGAGCAGATTGTATCTGTCTTCTTTAGATTTCATTCATAATCTTATTCACAGGTTCCTTTTAGCTTGTTAGAGAGGTCTGTAATTTTAGGATCATGAGTTGATTAACAAAAATAATGTTAAGAACTACTGCATTTTAACTTCAGTGTGTCACGTCTAAAGAAGACGTCTATTCACAGTCTTACAGCTATCTGGAACACCTTGACATCGCTCTAAGCAATAATGCCAATAACAGCCATATCATTAAAAAACAACAACAAAAACGACAATTATTTGAGTCTTCAGAATCTCCAGCTGAAATTATCGGGGAAGGGAAAATGGTGATCATTATAACTGAAAATGGCCTAAAATATATTTTACTTTGGGGCTACCACTTCTCTCTCTCTAGGTTTTTCTGCTGCCATTATCTCTGTTAAAAGATAAACGGAGGCACATTAAAATTTGCAAGAGTTTATTTGAGCAGACATTTATGTGAATCAGGCAGCCCCTGATTAGTAGTTAGTGATTGGCTGTTCTTAAATTTCATTTTCTCGGGTGGCTGTATATTTACAGTTGACTCTGGCTTAGGTTTGCATTTGCTTTTACACAGGCTGAAAAGGCATTACCGCCAGCCCAGTCTCATGACTTCCTTGTTTAACGCCTCTTTTCCCCATTCACAGCGTTGGCTACTTTTTTGTGTGTTTGACCCCTTGTGGCATTTGGTATTTTCTCTGCCTGGAATGCCCTACGTCTTCTGCCCAGGGCGTTCATACTCACCTTCATGACAGCTGGAGTGCGTCTTCTGTGACACCCCTGTCCCCCTGGGGGATTTTTGTTTCCCCTCCTGTGGGGATTTCACTGTTTTAGCACATTGGGTTTGGTTTGTTTAATCTGCTGTTCTTTGCACTATTTTGGGACTTATTTTCCTCATTGGCCACAAAACATGAATAGCCATCTTAATATCATCAGCTCTTTCATGGCATCACAGGGAAATAATGGCTTTTAAATATAAACATTCGTTTCTGTTAGAAAAGCACAGAACAGTATGATCATTCTCTAATACCCTAGTGTCTTTTATCCTGGCATCTTAATAACATAAACTTCAACTGATTTATCAACTTCATACAACTCACCAAATATTCATGATGTGGGTGTAAAATAATAGGGAGGGTAGCTTAAATACAGGTTTTAATTGCAACCATGAATTGTAAGATGCACCATTTTTAAAGATGCCATTAAAAAGGGGGAAAAAAAGACAAACTCTGACACAGTGCGAAGATACCACTGATTCTAAAATACATTTTGGTATTTATTTATTTATTTATATTTATTTATTTATTTATTTATTTATTTATTTATTTATTTATTTATGGCTGTGTTGGGTCTTCGTTTCTGTGCGAGGGCTTTCTCTAGTTGCGGCAGGCGGGGGCCACTCTTCATCGCGGTGCGCGGGCCTCTCTTGTTGTGGGGCACAGGCTCCAGACGCGCAGGCTCAGTAATTGTGGCTCACGGGCCTAGTTGCTCCGCGGCATGTGGGATCTTCCCAGACCAGGGCTCGAACCCGTGTCCCCTGCATTGGCAGGCAGAATCTCAACCACTGCGCCACCAGGGAAGCCCTAAAATACATTTTGAATGCATCCTAAACTGCATTTTAGAAATGCTAAAATGTACAAAAATGTTCATTTTTAAATCGGTGAAATGTGGTCATGTTATACCTTCTAAAAAGATTTAAGAACTCCATTGAGGAACAAAATGTAAAATTGGTTTCCATTTGGTGTCCTTTCCTTCATTTGCCTTTTGGTAGATGTGTGTATCTGCCAAAATCATTAATGAGCAGGGAAGTCGTCAAATGCCAGATGGCTGGAAGATGGAGGACTGCTTGTTCAGAGGATCTGGGCACCCATCAGATGACCTAATCTGCTCTCATAATATTAGACATAACCTACAAATAAAGTAAGAGAGTTGTGAGTAGAGAGTTGATTAGTCATGCATGTTCATAAAAGTTTTGAATAAATTCTCATCATGTTTGAAAAACTTTGAATTACAAGACATTTTACGAGAAACACTGCAAGTTGCCCTGTAAAAGGATTTGGAGCTAAAACTAACATTGGATGCATATTGAGAAATGAGTTCTTTTGCTTCAGAATCTCATGTGATTGCTCGGTACAAAGGTTAGTTGTAAGAGCATGAAGATTAGTTGCATTTGACTTGATGCAGCTAATATGTCAGGATTCGTCATGTGCTAGGTGGAGATAAGGAAACCCTGGTAATGGTTTGGTTATTCTCCAGGTTTCTGCCAGCTTTTTACATGCTGTACTTTGGCAGCTTGTTGATTGTTTTGTATTAATACTGAAGTCATAGAGGACTATGGGCATGGCGCCAACTCTCCTACTTTGAGCTAATGTGTAGTGGAATGGGCAGTGGACTCAATGATGAGAGGTCTAAATCTAGCCTCACCTCAACTTCTGGCAACAATGAACTGTTTAAATCTTAACTCTCTCACTGGGCCTTGAGTTCTTTGGATGTTGACTTCTTTTTGATGATGAGGTTAGAAATAATGATGTTCACCCTTTTTCTCTTCATGATCTCAGTCTGTTACTTTTATAATGCCATCGAAATAGAATTCAGTTTGTAGCTGGTTTAGAACTGGACCATATACTCCATTAAGTGAGGGGCACGAATATTGAGCCTGCCCTGGTTTGTTCTTTATAGTAAAAAAAAAAAAAAAAAAGTTCCAAGATTGTGTTTCTGTTCATACAGGGTATGGTGACATTAGAAGCAATTTTGTAAGACACAAAGTCTTACAGATTAATTGGGAAGAAATAGACTCACAGACATAGAAAACAAACAGTGGTTACCAAAGGGGAAAGCTGGGTGGGAGAGGGATAAATTAAGAGTTTGGGAACATACACACACTACTATGTATACAACAGGTAACCAACAATGACCTACTATATAGCAGGGAACTGTCTTCTATAACTTGTTACAACCTATAATGGAAAAGAATCTCAGAAAGAAATATATATAGATAGATAAGATATTATATAATCTGAATCAATTTGCTGTATACCTGAAACTAACACAACATTGTAAATCAACTAGACTTCAATAAAAATTAAAAAAATAATAAATTGATAAAAGGTTGATTGGGAAGAAATTTGGGACACTAAAATTATGACGGTTAGGTTTGTGTACAAGTGTGTATGGTTAGTTGTAGAGTACCTATTTTAGTGATATAGGAAACAGCACAGTGAGTGGTTTTTAAAGTTTATGTTAGAAAGTTATTTCATGACTTCTTTGTGCCAGGGCCTAGGCTAAATTTTGAAGAGAAAAGGGATGAGTAAATTATTTTTTCTACATGCCTAAAGTGTATCAGCTGTTGTTAAGAAGCATATAACAATTATTAGCAGAAGGAATTAAATATGGTTTTTAGGTGAGAATGATTAATGGGGGGAAAGGGAGAGAGGTTGGAAAAAAGAAAGTAAAATATTTTCTCTAAGTTGTGAAAGATAAGAAAGTCCTTGCCAGGGGCAAAAAGCTGTGTTTGTTGAGTATTTATTTACTTTGTGTCGGGCACTGTACTCAGCTATGTGTTATATCTCCCTGACTCTTCCATACTTGGTGGGCTCAGAGTTGTTAAATCAGTTACTCAAATATCACAAACCACACAGCCAGTAAGTGACAAAACTGGGATTTGAACTAGGTTTGTGAGATCCCACAGCCCATGTTCTTAATCACTGTACTATTCTAGAGGGCATTCGAGGCAGCGGGAAAGTCACGCACAAAGACCTGAAAACTGCAAGTGCCTGCTGTGTTTACAAAACGGTGAACAAGTCTTGACTAGCCTAGACTAGAACCTCCACGTGGCTGAGAGGTAACCGAGTCTCTGACACAGTCCCCTGCCGAACAGGATATGCTGTTTAGTCATTGATTTATTAGATCAGTGTTATTGAGCACTTACTGTGTGCCAGGCGTTTTGCATGGTGCTGGAGGTTCAGAAATGAACACGAGGCTTTGCCTTCAAAACCCAAGTCTAGTAGTGATACCATTATTTTCAGGTATGATTTCTTGCTTTGTGCAGTTGCCTAGAAAATTCTTCATACAGTCTTTAGATAAATTTCTCCATTTTTGTATTTTATAGTTTTAGAACTATGTTCAAATACTTACATCTATATATATATATGTATACACACACACACACTGTAAACACATATACCATGTATACCCACACGCTGTATAGATGTAATTTCATAACTCTATTCTACAATTAATTTTAGTGTGTGATATGAGGCAGGGACTTAATAGCATCTTTATCTTCAATTTTCTTCTAAGTAGAAGGCCCCTTCATTTTCCCTATTGAATTACTGCTGCTTTGATATTCTAGGTTGTTCATAATTTCAGGGCTCCAACTATTGGCTTAAAAACTGCATTGTGCATGCTGATAAAATTCTTTATTAAGTTCTATAAACAAATATTAAATGAATTTGTGAACAAATGAACAAAAATGCATATTGCTTTAAGTGACACGTGGCTGGTGCTGCTTCCTCCCTCTCCCCAACCTTACCCACTTACGGCAACTTTTTCTTTTCTGATAGAAACGTCATTTTGAGGTCTAGGCCTGCATGTTCTCAGTTTTCTAATCTGATGTAATGTGCTGTCTTGGCTCATAAATGTCCCCTTTTACCTCCTTTTAAAAAAGCTTTTAAATATAATACAGACTTGATTTAAGAATTTATATGACAGGCAAATGCAGAAAAAGTTAATGATTTCCTTCTCCCTTTTTTATTCTCATTCTCTGAAGATAATTGGTTTTAACATGTTATATACCTTTTTCTTGTTCATGTCTGGTAACTACTGATGAAGAGAAATGTTCCATGTGAGAGAACTATGAAAATACTAATAGAATTGGGAATTGGGACATGGGTAAATTCTTAAGTATAACATTGATTTATAAAAATCTTATCCTAAGCTTTGAAGAACAAATATTTTCTAAGTTCTCTACAACATATTTCAGTGGAGGAAAACACTCTCTGTTTTGCTCTTTGAAACAGAGTAAATCACATCTCCCTTTGCTGTCCTGAGAATCCTGTTGTAAGTCTCTTTTCCTAGCTTTTTAAAGGACTTTTAAATCCACTTAGTCTAATTAGCATAAATTACTTGATAATTTTGGGAGGAAAGAAAGCTAGATAGTGTTACACAAATTATCTGCTCTTAATTCTTACTCTGAAACCTAAATACTCTGTTATTTTAGTGACTCTTTGTTATGTTCCAATGTGGTATTTAAAGATTGTTGGCTACCATCTTATTTGGGGTGGTGGACATTGCCTGGGAAGGATTCTTTTCTTTCCGTCAGTTAAACTTGTTTATTTTACTTTTTTCTTTTTTAATAATATAAGCTCAGGGTACCAAATTCATACGAAAGATTAACAGGTAAAAAGTAATGCTCCCTTCTGTTTTCGTGCTCCAGCTAACAGTTTTCTTCTTTGACATTCTTGGCATTTGCAAAAATACATGTATATTTAAAAATTTTTACACACATGGTTGTGTAACATATCCATTTATTTGCTTTTTCCACTTATTTTTATCTTGGAGGTTTTTCCACAATAAATAACATAGAGCTGTTCCACTGTGTGGGCCATAGCAAAGGCCACCACTAATGGATTGTTTTCATTCTTTTTATATTAAAAATAAAAAACAAACCCTTTGGATACCCTTGCTTATAGACTATTTTGTGTAGATATCATTCCATGAAAAAAGAAAAAAGAAGGAGTAGTAGAGAAACCTGACCTTTTCTGTTTACTTCACCTGGACCTGGATCTGATTAATGCCACTAAGGTGTTGTGTGTCAGAGTGCTTACCTGCGACCTAGTGCACATCATTTACTGGTGTCAAATATCTGCCTACTGACTGTAGGCATTGCTCTTGAATTCTCTAAAAAGCCCACAGTGCCCATGGGATAAAAATGTTCACCTACCCTGAGTTTAGTAAGATTTCCACTTGTGTGGGTTTGACTCTTGATACGGTATAATCAGAATTAGTTCATGGTACACAGTTCTTCTGTGAGTTTAAATCTATGTATTTTCTTCTCTCAAAAGAGGAAACAGGGCTTCCCTGGTGGCACAGTCGTTAAGAATCTGCCTGCCCTAAAAAAAAAAAAAAAAAGAATTGGTGGGAAAAGTCCTGAATTATAGGCAGATCTGATGTCCTATGCCTGTTAGTTAACCCCAACTGAATTCCTGTTTTTAAACCTGTGGACTCTCAGCTCCTGTAGTCCGTTTCTTAGAGCAGTCGTTTTAAATGTTCCATTTGACTTCCACATCTTCACTTTGTTTCTTGTTTACTTTCTTATAAATAAATTGACCGTGCTCTGCCTCTACCTCAATTTTGTATGTCTCTGTGGCAGGTCATCCTGTGCCTCAATCTCAACACCTGTTTTTATCAATAGTATGTAAGCCACAGGGCAGGGGGAGGGGGGAGGGAGTGCTGATTCCTGAACAAGACTACTTTGTGCTCTATAAATACCTGTTAAATGAATAAATAGATTATTTCCCTTCTCTCTCTTACTTCCCTCCTCCTAATTCGAATATAATATTTTCTATATTTAAAATACCTTCTCTGGGCTATGCTGCCTTTTTCCCCCATTTCTCACAGTTCAGTTTTTACTTTTTAAGAAGAGGCATCTCTCAGTTTTCTAACTCCTTGTTCTCTTTACTATCTTGAGGCTGCCTCCGTGAATTTTTACTTTTCTTTGAGATTTTCCCACCCTCGTTGGCCTTTTCTCATTGTCTAGTCTCCGTGACGTCGCCTTAGCATGCTGTTATTGACGGCACATTCTTGGAATTACCCTCTTAGTTCTTTTACCTTTCTGGCTTTTTCTTCTGTATTTCCTTTGTTGACGTCCTTCTGTTCTGTAACGGTGAGCAAAACATGACGATTTTGTGTTCGTAATTTGTTCTTTTCTCTCTCTGCTCTTTCTTTGTAGTATCTCAGCTTGTGTCTGTGCTTTGACCTTTAGCTATCATCTCTGTATGGATGATCCCCCGTTATACATAAATTGCCTTTACTACTCATTTCTCTATCACTCTAAATACTTCCTGGTGCCTCGATTGAAATTCCTCCGTCATCCTAAACAGCATGTCTAAAATCTGGGATGTTAGTATTCATGTCTTAGGTGCACGTCATTAGGGTGTTGCTTCCTAAACTTTCCATGGTAACAGTCCTACTGGCAAAGGATAGCAGCTTCCTGTGTGTTGTTTTCCTTGTCTGGAATGCCCTTTGCTTTATTCTGTCCAGCTACTTCTTTTTAAGATCAAGTTCAAAAATCTGCATATCACAAAGATTTCTAGGATGACTCCAGATCTTACTGACTTTCTAGGCTTTGAACTTCTGCCACATTCATTTATCTGTTACCCAGCACTCCTCATATCCTTGTGTTGTACTGTATTGTGGAATAAATCGTCTTTATTGTAAATGTCTTATCTCGCAGATACCCTGTAATCTTATTCCTCTTTGCACTCCTAGTGCCTGGTATATAATCGGCACTTAATAACGTTTGCTGTGGACGATGCCATCCTCTTTTCATTTCCTTATCTTGTTCCATTTCTAACACTGAGATTGCTTTAAAAAAAAAGTTAATTTTTCTTATCACCAAACAAACATTTCTTTCCATAAATGAAATGGAGTGCTTGGACTGAGCTGAATGACAGATTTTCAACAGCCTGATTGCATTCTGCTTTGCACTATTTACAGTACATTATAAAAGGCTTGAAACGATTGTTGGAGAAGTAACTTTTTTCCATCTTTCTTAGTCTTTTGAGTGTCATCTAAACACTTGGAATAAAAGAGTCATGAAAAGAACTAGTAGGATTTTGTGGAAACAAAGTTTTACATTGGAGAGTTCAAGATAACTCTGGGTGGAGGGAGAGAATGAAAGTGAAGGAGAGAATATGAATAAATGAGGATGAAAATGCATGTGAAAGTACACACCCATTAGACCCACGCTGCTTGACAAACAACGTCAAGATGATAGCAGACCAGCCAGGCAGAAGGGTACTTGAATCAAAGTGTTACATATATCAAAAGGATAAGAATTCACATCAAGGGCATTTTTGCTGCACACCCTGTACAAAAAGAAGCGTACCCAATTGTCTTTATGATAAACTATTTTTATGATAAATTTCTCAGCAATATAGTAATGTGATGGACATATTGAATAAAGTAGATCCAATTAACCTATGGTATCTTTTAAAATTCAGGTGTAAGAAATTAGCTGTGATTAAAATTTAGCTCTGTGTAGACTGCAAATCTGGTTTAAGAGAGTATGATTCCAGAATCATATGAGGGGAATGAAAGACTTGGTTCACTTGTTTACTTTATTTTGCTTTTTTTTCCCCATAGGGAGTTTGAAATACTGCCTTGTGATTCTGAATCAGCCTTTGGACAAATGTTTTCGTCATCTTTGGTGCAAAGGTAACCTTAATTAGCATTTATATTTCTTTGCTTTCTTACTCTACTTGGGACTAATGTGACTGTTAAATATCCCAGAACCCAGCTGGAATACCAAAAGTGGAATTTAAAATAAGGTGATTTAATTATTGAATTATCAGAAGAATCCATTTTTGCTTCTCCGTTAACCTATTTATACATGTGGTTTCCACAGCGTGGACCTCCAGGGACAGAATTAACAATGTAGCATCACTCTATTGCATATCGTTAACTACTGTATGGATGTTTATCCTGAGTACTCAACAAGTATTTGTTCAAGTGTAAATATTTTTGGCACCAGTGACAGCAAAAAGCATCCACAAGCCTCCCTCATTCCGGCATTCAGTAATTAGGTATCTGCAGGGTGACTGGATTTGCAACATTAAAACAGAAGACATGTTGCCAATATATTAGAATCTCTAGGGATTCTGAAAAATATAGTTAAAAATGGAATAGTTTCACAAAATTAAACTCCTGTGAGGTTTCATGTCAAAAATAGGTTCTATTAACTCTTTTATATTATTCTTTGATTTTTATGGAATGAACTCAAGAAAGTGATGTTAAATAGCATCTGCTGTTTTGAACCTCTGTGCTTCTTTAATGAAATCTTGAGATTTTTTTTCAAAGGGATCCTTCTGCTATGTTATCAATGTAAGTTTTGGGTCAGATGATAGGCAGAAGAACTTGATTTGTGATATATTGAAGCATATGCCTGATCCTGTCTCATCAGCCCAGAATTCTTTATTCTCATCATTAAGCTTGTGTGTCTTAGAGTGCAAATGTATTATGGTAATAAGTTCACATCTGGACAAAGGTAGTTGTGATACTAGAGGGAATAAATCATTATACATGATTTTGTGAAAAGAATTTTTCTTGTCCAATAGGATCATGATGAAAACTCTTGGTATTCTAAACTTAGCCATCTTTAAGTTGGGTAATGTAAACTCTCACATTATAGTTGTACTAACATTGCCCTCACGGACAATTACTTAAGTATTATCTTTCATAACACTTACTACTCATTTACTTGTAATTAGGTAGTTATTTGGGTACCATAAGGCCAAAAGGTCTTTTTTGTCACTTTATCTCTTTTGCCTAGTGCTGTGTCTGGCGCATAATTGCTTAGTAATTACAAGGAATAAAAGAGAGAATTTAATATGGTTGATATTGCAATTAAATACCAAAGCAAACTGCTTAGGCACATCTTTTCTACCTGAACTTATTACATCAGGTTTTATGATGATTTTAGGAGAGTGTGTGAGCAACTGTGTTTTACTGCAAACATTAGAAATAGACAAAATATTCATTGATAGGAACTGTTGGAAACCTTGGATAATGAAAACCACATCTTAAGGCTCATATTTTGGGGAATTAATGGTCCTATTTTGCACGTAGTGTGAAATGATGTAGATTTTTGAGCTGATTGAAGTTCTTCGTCTCATTAGTTTTTCTGCAGTAAATTTGATCTGAAAAAGTCTCAGGCCTGACATTAACCCGCTAATCATTTGATTTGCATAAAAAAATGAACACTTGGTTAGTATGTATCAATATACATGAAGAGAAGTAAAGGTATCTAAAGTGTCCTGTGTACTGAAATGGTTAGATAATTCTCATTTCCAAAATAACTTTTCTTTAGGTTATTGAAGTGTTAAATTCTTTCATATATGCCTCTAGGATAATTCTTGGCATTTTTGGAGCCATGAACCATTATAAAAATCAGATCTGTTAACAAAGACTAAGGGATAGGTTTTTTGTGAATCTCATAACAGAGGCTGTGGGTTTATGTTTGTCTTGCTGTTCTTCCAAGTAAAGGCAATGAAACAGGGAAACTATGAGCTTGAGTTGTTGCTTTTCACAACAGAGAGAGCCCCAGAAAAAAGCAGCATCGTGGGTTTGGGAGGGAAGTCAGCATTTGTGGTTTGGGATTTCATTTCAGCAAGTAAGTCATGGCTGGGGGCTGCCATGCTGTTCCTGTTGAGCTCATATGTACAACATTTTCTGTAATTTCTGTGGATGTGAAGATTTGACAGGAGCAGAAATTAAGGGGTGGAAGCTGGACTGCTAGCCTAAAACACAGAAAAATTTGAAGGCTGCTACACAATATAAGTCTCTTATATAAAATCTATATTTTACCTTTAACCTATAGGCCAAGGGCTTCTGTTCAGTAGGTATTTCCTGAGATTCGTTTCAGGGGAAAGACTACTTTGAAGGTTTTAGTTTCTTCCTGCAATGTTTAAGTGGCATGTTGTAAAGTCTAGTTTAAATGACTAAAGGAGGGATTCAAGGGAGATTAAGATTATAAAAGTTTTTGAGTGTGTTTTCCCTTTAGTGCATCGTGAAGTTTTAATGATTTTCTTGGTCACAAGCCTTGGAATAATAGCCCTACATGTCTAGCGTTTTTGTACTCTGGGTTTAATCTGGGGACATAAAGTAAGTATTTGGTAGGTAGGTAGATAGATAAAACGACAGAAGTATAGTTAGTGAGTTTCTCACTAACTTTCCGTAGCGATCAGAGATTATTGGCCTTTGTGACTATTGCCCTCAGATTTCTTAACCATTTTTTTTTTTTTTGGGGGGGGGAGGAATGGGCACAGTCATGAACTGTCTATAAAAGACTGAAATGTACACCCTTTTTAGCAATACGCAGTGAATCATAAAAGAAAGTGTATTTCTTTAAATTGTGTAATTCCACTTCTGGGAATTCATCCGGAACGGAGGGCGGGGGGAAGCAACCAAAGACGTAACCAAAGGTTTACAAGCAAGAAACTCAACCTTATTAATAATGGGAGAAAACTGGAAATAACCTAAATATCCAGCAGAAAGGGTGTGACAAAATACAGCATGGAATATCCATCATAAGGAATCTTAACACAAACCTCCAAAACTGCATTTCTGAAATTGGTTATTTTTTTGATCATTTAATTAATTAATTAATTTTTTAAGTTTAATTTTATTTTTTTATACAGCGAGTTCTTATTAGTCACCCATTTTATACACATCAGTATATACATGTCAATCCCAATCTCCCAATTCATCACACCACCACCCCCACCCCCTCTGCTTTCCCCCCTTGGTGTCCGTACGTTTGTTCTCTGCATCTGTGTCTCATTTTCTGCCCTGCAAACCACTTCATCTGTACCATTTTCTAGGGTCCACATATATGCATTAATATACGATATTTGTTTTTCTCTTTCTGACTTACTTCACTCTGTATGACAGTCTATAGATGCATCCATGTCTCTACAAATGACCCAATTTCGTTCCTTTTTATGGCTGAGTAATATTCCATTGTATATATGTACCACATCTTCTTTATCCATTCATCTGTCGATGGGCATTTAGGTTGCTTCCATGTCCTGGCTATTGTAAATAGTGCTGCAATGAACATTGGGGTGCATGTGTGTTTTTGAATTATGGTTTTCTCTGGGTATATGCCCAGTAGTGGGATTGCTGGATCATATGGTAATTCTATTTTTAGTTCTCTAAGGGACCTCCATACTGTTCTCCATAGTGGCTGTATCAATTTACATTCCCACCAACAGTGTAAGAGGGTTCCCTTTTCTCCATACCCTCTACAGCACTTGTTGTTTGTAGATTTTCTGATGATGCCCATTCTAACTGGTGTGAGGTGATACCTCATTGTAGTTTTGATTTGCATTTCTCTAATAATTAGTGATGTTGAGCATCTTTTCATGTGCTTCGTGGCCATCTGTATGTCTTCTTTTGAGAAATGTCTATTTAGGTCTTCGGCCCATTTTTGGATTAGGTTGTTTGTTTTTTTAATATTGAGCTGCATGAGCTGTTTATATATTTTGGAGATTAATCCATTGTCTGATGATTCGTTTGCAAATATTTTCTCCCATTCTGAGGGTTGTCTTTTCGTCCTGTTTATGGTTTCCTTTGCTGTGCAAAAGCTTTGAAGTTTCATTAGGTCCCATTTGTTTATTTTTGTTTTTATTTCCATTACTCTAGGAGGTGGATCAAAAAAGATCTTGCTGTGATTTATGTCAAAGAGTGTTCTTCCTATGTTTTCCTCTAAGAGTTTTATAGTGTCCGGTCTTATACTTAGGTCTCAGATCCATTGTGAGTTTATTTTTGTGTATGGTGTTAGGGAGTATTCTAATTTCATTCTTTTACATGTATCTGTCCAGTTTTTCCAGCACCACTTATTGAAGAGACTGTCTTTTCTCCATTGTATATCCTTGCCTCCTTTATCATAGATTAGTTGATCATAGGTGCGTGGGTTTATCTCTGGGCTTTTTATCTTACTCCAATGATCTGTATTTCTGTTTTTGTGCCAGTACCATATTGTCTTGATTACTGTAGCTTTGTAGTATAGTCTGAAGTCAGGGATCCTGATTCTTCCAGCTCTGTTTTTTTCCCTCAAGACTGCTTTGGCTATTCGGGGTCTTTTGTGTCTCCATACAAATTTTAAGATTTTTTGTTCTAGTTCCGTAAAAAATGCCATTGGTAACTTGATAGGGATTGCATTGAGTCTGTAGATTGCTTTGGGTAGTATAGTCATTTTCACAATATTGATTGTTCCAATCCAAGAACATGGTATATCTCTCCATCTGTTGGTATCATCTTTAATTTCTTTCATCAGTGTCTTATAGTTTTCTGCATACAGGTCTTTTGTCTCCCTAGGTAGGTTTATTCCTAGGTATTTTATTCTTTTTGTTGCAATAGTAAATGGGAGTGTTTCCTTAATTGCTCTTTCAGATTTTTCATCATTAGTGTATAGGAATGCAAGATATTTCTGTGCACTAATTTTGTATCCTGCAACTTTACCAGATTCATTGATTAACTCTAGTAGTTTTCTGGTGGCATCTTTAGGATTCTCTATGTATAGTATCTTGTCATCTGCAAACAGTGACAGTTTTACTTCTTCTTTTCCAATTTGTGTTCCTTCTATTTCTTTTTCTTCTCTGATTGCCGTGGCTAGGACTTCCAAAACTATGTTGAATAGTAGCGGTGAGAGTGGACATCCTTGTCTCCTTCCTGATCTTAGAGGAAATGCTTTCCGTTTATCACCATTGAGAATGATGTTTGCTGTGGGTTTGTCATATATGACCTTTATTGTGTTGAGGTAGGTTCCCTCTATGCCCACTTTCTGGAGAGTTTTTATCATAAATGGGTGTTGAATTTTGTCAAAAGCTTTTTCTGCATCTATTGAGATGATCGTATGGTTTTTATTCTTCAGTTTGTTACTATGGGGTATCACATTGATTGATTTCGTATATTGAAGAATCCTTGCATCTCTGGGATAAATCCCACTTGTGTATGATCCTTTTAATGTGTTGTATTCTGTTTGCTAGTATTTTGTTGAGGATATTTGCATCTCTATTCATCAGTGATATTGGTCTGTAATTTTCTTTTTTGGTAGTATCTTTGTCTGGTTTTGGTATCAGGGTGATAGTGGCTTCATAGAATGAGTTTGGGAGTGTTCCTTCCTCTGCAATTTTTTGGAGGAGTTTGAGAAGGATGGATGTTAACTGTTCAGTAAGTGTTTGATAGAATTCACCCATGAAGCCACCTGGTCCTGAACTTTTGTTTGTTGGAAGATTTTTAACCACAGTTTCAATTTCATTACTTGTGATTGGTCTGTTCATATTTTCTATTTCTTCCTGGTTCAGTCTTGGAAGGTTATACCTTTCTAAAAATTTGTCCATTTCTTCCAGGTTGCCCATTTTTTTGGCATAGAGTTGCTTGTAGTATTCTTTTAGGATGCTTTGTATTTCTGAAGTGTCTGTTGTAACTTCTCCTTTTTCATTTCTAATTTTATTGATTTGAGTCCTCTCCCTCTTTTTCTTGATGAGTCTGGCTAATGGTTTATCAATTTTGTTTATCTTCTCAAAGAACCAGCTTTTAGTTTTATTGATCTTTGCTATTGTGTTCTTTCTTTCTATTTCATTTAGTTTTGCTCTGATCTTTATGACTTCTTTCCTTCTGCTAACTTTGGGTTTTGTTTGTTCTTCTTTCTCTAGTTCCTTTAGGTGTAAGGTTAGATTGTTTACTTGAGATTTTTCTTGTTTCTTGAGGTAGGCTTGTATAGCTATAACCTTCCCTCTTAGAACTGCTTTTGCTGCATCCCATAGGTTTTGGATCATCGTGTTTTCATTGTCATTTGTCTCTAGGTATTTTTTGATTTCCTCTTTGATTTCTTCAGTGATCTCTTGGTTATTTAGTAACGTATTGTTTAGCCTCCATGTGTTGGTGTTTTTTACGTTTTTTTCCCTGTAATTGATTTCTGATCTCTTAGCGTTGTGGTCAGAAAAGATGCTTGGTATGATTTCAGTTTTCTTAAATTTACTGAGCTTGATTTTGTGACCCATGATGTGACCTATCCTGGAGAATGTTCCGTGCGCACTTGAGAAGAAAGTGTAATCTGCCGTTTTTGGATGGAATGTCTTATAAATATCAATTAAATCTGTCTGGTCTGTTGTGTCATTTAAAGCTTGTGTTTCCTTATTAATTTTCTGTTTGGATGATCTGTCCTTTGGTGTAAGTGAGGTGTTAAAGTCCCCCACTGTTAATTGTGTTACTGTTGATTTCCTCTTTTATAGCTGTTAGCAGTTGCCTTATGTATTGAGGTGCTCCTGTGTTGGGTGCATATATATTTATAATTGTTATATCTTCTTCTTGGATTGATCCCTTGTCATTATGTAGTGTCCTTCCTTGTCTCTTGTAACATTCTTTATTTTAAAGTCTATTTTATGTGATATGAGTATCGCTACTCCAGCTTTCTTTTGATTTCCAGTTGTATGGAATATCTTTTTCCATCCACTCACTTTCAGTCTGTATGTGTCCCTAGGTCTGAAGTGGGTCTCTTGTAGACAGCATATGTATGGATCCTGTTTTTATATCCATTCAGCAAGCCTGTGTCTTTTGGTTGCAGCATTTAATCCTTTCACCTTTAAGGTGATTATTGATATGTATGTCCCTATTACCATTTTCTTAATTGTTGTGGGTTTGTTTTTGTAGGTCCTTTTCTTCTCTTGTGTTTCCCACTTAGAGAAGTTCCTTTAGCATTTGTTGTAGAGCTGGTTTGGTGGTGCTGAATTCTCTTAGCTTTTGCTTGTCTGTAAAGCTTTTAATTTCTCCACTGAATCTGAATGAGATCCTTCGTGGGTAGAGTAATGAGTAATCTTGGTTGTAGATTCTTCCCTTTCATCACTTTAAGTATATCGTGTCACTCCCTTCTGGCTTGTAGAGTTTCTGCTGAGAAATCAGCTGTTAACCTTATTGGAGTTCTCTTGTATGTTATTTGTCGTTTTTCCCTTGCTTCTTTCAATAATTTTTCGTTGTCTTTAATTTTTGCCAGTTTGATTACTGTGTGTCTTGGCGTGTTTCTCCTTGGGTTTATCCTGTATGGGACTCTCTGCGCTTCCTGGACTTGGGTGGCTATTTCCTTTCCCATGTTAGGGAAGTTTTCGACTGTAATCTCTTCAAATATTTTCTCTGGTCCTTTCTCTCTCTCTTCTCCTTCTGAGATCCCTGTAATGTGAATGTTGTTGCATTTAATGTTGTCCCAGAGGTCTCTTAGGCTGCCTTCATTTCTTTTCATTCTTTTTTCTTTATTCTGTTCTGTGGCAGTGAATTCCACCATTCTGTCTTCCAGGTCACTTATCCGTTCTTCTGCCTCAGTTATTCTGCTATTGATTCCTTCTAGTGTAGTTTTCATTTCAGTTACTGTATTGTTCATCTCTGTTTGTTTGTTCTTTAGTTCTTCTAGATCTTTGTTAAACATTTCTTGCATCTTCTCGATCTTTGCCTCCATTCTTTTTCCGAGGTCCTGGATCATCTTCACTATCATTATTCTGAATTCTTTTTCTGGAAGGTTGCCTATCTCCACTTCATTTAGTTGTTTTTCTGGGGTTTTATCTTGTTTCTTCATCTGGTACATAGCCCTCAGCCTTTTCATCTTGTCTATCTTTGTGTGAATGTGGGTTTTGTTCCACAGGCTGCAGGATTGTAGTTCTTCTTGCTTCTGCTGTCTGCCCTCTGGTGGATGAGGCTCTCTAAGAGGCTTGTGGAAGTTTCCTGATGGGAGGGACTGGTGGTGGGTAGAACTGGCTGTTGCTCTGATGGGCAGAGCTCAGTAAAACTTTAATGCTTGTCTGCTGATGGGTGGGGCTGGGTTCCCTCCCTGTTGGTTGTTTGGTCTGAGGCGACCCAACAGTGGAGCCTACCCAGGGTCCCAGTGCACACACTGCTTTGTGTGTGCCCTCCAAGAGTGGAGTCTCTGTTTCTCCCAGTCCTGTCGAAGTCCTGTAGTCAAATCCTGCTAGCCTGATTCTCTAGGAATCTGATTCTCTAGGAATTCCTCCTCCCGTTGCCAGACCCCCAGGTGGGAAGCCTGACATGGGGCTCAGAACCTTCACTCCAGTGGGTGGACTTCTGTGGTATAAGTGTTCTCCAGTTTGTGAGTCACCCACCCAGCGGTTACGGGATTTGATTTTGTGATTGCGCCCCTCCTACCGTCTCATTGTGGCTTCTCCTTTGTCTTTGGATGTGGGGTATCTTTTTTGGTGAGTTCTAGTGTCTTCCCGTGGATGATTGTTCAGCAGTTAGTTGTGATTCCGGTGTTCTCGAAAGAGGGAATGAGAGCACGTCCTTCTGCTCCGCCATCTTGAACCAATGGTTGGAGCCTTCTTAACCTCTTTCTCTCCCTTTTTTTTTTTTTTTTTTTGAGTCAGGCTTTCTCTTCCAGTAAATGCCTTTTTCACACTGACATATATAGTAAATGAAAGAGATAGGGATGTCTGTGTTTGAACAGCTCTGTTTATTTCTTGTTGTGGTTCAGTGTTTCTCATCTTGGGGTCACCAGGCTTACCAGGGTCCTCAGAGATAGTAGGAGAGCTCTCCAAACTACATAAAATTGAAATACAAAAAAGAAATAAGAAACCCAACAGACATTCATTTAGCTGGGATAAGTTTACATAGATTGATTATATATCAAATTTCTAGGAGTTTGACTTCTTAAAGTATGTCCTCATTTTTCACGAGTTCATAACCTCTCCCTGCCTCTTCCATTTGACCCACAGAACAGTAGTGACCACGTTAATCGGATTATGAATTGATTATCAGATTATGTCAGTGTCAGGTGTTTATCTATGGTCTCACACCTTTTTTCCCTAATAAGGAATTACTTTCCTTCACTTGATTTCTTTCTTTTATTTCCCTGGTAACCAGTCTTAAGACCATATCAAGGTATGGGAACATACTCTGTTCATTTTGGATGAGGCTTAAGTCATGAAATATTTGACAAATTTGGTAGGTGTTACAGGTTAAAGGGAGGCACATGTGGCATTTCATGAATTGAAATATAATCAAGCTCTTTGATTTTATAGTATCATTGCTTCCCCTTCTGTTCTGTTTGTAAGTGACTGATACCTGTTGTGGCCCTTCTGTGCCAGGCATTGGGCTTGAAGCTGGAGACAGAATTGTGGGCTCTGGGTTGTGGCTGGAATGGAGAGCATGCGGGGGTGGGGGGTGGGTGGGAGGGACACAGGTACAACCTGTTCTTGAAGGCGGCATCTTCTTCAAGAGCCACAAGGCCTCAGATGGAACTTGATCTATCCCTGCTTCTCAACAGCTGTGAAATTATTGTAGCATTTGATTAATTGCATCTACTTTGCTCACATCTGTATTCTTTTCTGTTTTTAAACAAAAACATCTTAGCTGAGTAAAACATTTGTTAACAAAATCGTGACTTACCCTGCTAATTATACTGATATTGTGCTAGTGATTAGTATTGCCATCAGATTTAAGTTTTAAGGTGAAGTGGAAATCTGCTATAACGCACCTTGTTGTACTGACCCTTTCCTTCATGAATTATGCACCCCAGGACTCTGTAAGCCTCTTTTCCCCTGATTATTTGATGTTTAAGGTCAAACCAAAGTTAAGAAATTTATATTAAGTTTTCCTCTTCCTTTGCTCTTCTACTATACCATTTCTCCATTCTGTGGGACTTTCTTACCTCACTTCTGGTGTCCGTTTTGTTTATTCTCATTGAAATAAGAGAAATTGGATACTTGCACTTTTTATGTGTAGATTGGTTGAATTGGTTGGTAGCTTTAATAAACTTGGTATCAGTAGCTATTTTATTCCTATTATATGTATTTGTATACATTATCCCTGTTAGAGGAAGTTCAAGGGAAACATACTTTTTGATAATCACCTTGAAATTTCAGAATCATCATAGGGTTGTTCCTAAAGCTGACTCTGAAAGGGCTAGTCCTAGCCCATCTTTTTTTTTTTTTAAGAGTGTGTTTCTAATATAGTTTTATCTATGGCCTCATCTTTCATTACTACCCCATCCTATGTATTTAGTGTTGGATATAATAGAACTGCCTTCTTTTTTTGTGCCTGAAATAGATTTTTACTTATTCATCTTACAAACTTCAACTCATCCTTAAATGTCCAACTCAAATGCCACCTCTTGTGTACAAAGCCTTCCTTAACGTGCCCAGGTAGAGATTTTCTCCCTAGTATTTGTACTTTGTTTCTTTTACTTATAAATATCACCTGATCCCTCCTTGAGAATAAGCTTCTTGAAGAAGGATACAGAGTGTTTAGCTGATGGTGTTTTCCTCCTAGTTCTGTGACACTAGCCTGGGGGCAGCTATTGTAGGTCATCCTAGCAATTGCTGAAGGTCAGTGTCTGTCTTTGGTGCTTTCTAGATCCTGGAAATCCTCTTGCCCTGGTGTGAACCAGTTAGCGGGCAACAGATGGATGCAGGTGCACGCTCTCCCTCCCCCTCCCCAGATTCCTCTTTGGTTTTCAGCCTAGGTTGGGTCCCTTTTCTACTTCAGCTAAATTGGAGCTCTGTCAATCATTTTTTTCCCTCTGCTCGAAGACTCCCAGATGCTTATTTTGTATTTCCTACTATAACCAATCAGAACTGCTATTTTCATTAATCTCATCTTCTTTCCTCATAGCTCATGTGCAAGAATGTATTCCTTTTTTGCCTCTTTGGTTTTATGTCTTTGACAGTTGAAGTGCTAACAAATGTGTCATTGGAATATATCCTCTTTGTCCATTAAGGTATTATGGTTAAGGTATATCTTTTATTATAGAGAAGGATATAAAATTATGCAATTAAGCAATATCCTTATCTTCTAACATTAGTTTCTAAAGAGATTTATCATATATTTTTACTGTAATGCTTATAATGCTCCTTTCTTTAAAATAATTTCTTTGTGAGAACAGTAGGTTAACCTTATTTTTGAGAATATAAATGCTTCAGTTTTTCCATGGATTTTAATCTTTAATTATACAATATGTGCACATTGTAAAAATTTAAAACATCACTTTTTATAATGAAAAAGTGTCAGTCCCCATTAACTATTTAATATTCCCTTCATTATTTGTTTTATGCTTGCATTTTTTTCTTTTTCATTATTGCCCATGAAATGATTTTTATATGTATTTTTACCCATCTATTAGGGTAATAGATGAAATGCTATGACTACCTAGGAAAATGACCCGAAAATAGTGATTGCCAGGCCACGTGACTCTGTATCCTTTATGGCAGTTAGTGTAGACATTTTGACTGCTTGTTTTACTCTGTTTTTTTCTGCTATTTAGATCTGTGTCCTAACTGGTATGTCGGTTTTTAATGTAACTAGAAAATGGCTTCAAGTCAGTATGGCTACTTACGTTTATATATATATATATATATATATATATTTTTTTTTAACTCATTCATTTATTTACTTACACTTGCTCCATGTTTAACTTACACACACACACTTGCTGACGTTAAGCCCAGTGAAGTGAGCCTGGCGTGTGATTAGTTAGAAGAGTATGAGCACATTATTAATAGTTATCCTTGCTAGGGAGGCTGAGTAGTACCTTTGTGGTGAGGTATCCTTACTGAAATAAAGTAAAAGTGGAAAAAAACAAACAAAAAAAACAACAAAAAAACACAAACCCGAAGCATTCTATCTCTGCACGAAGCTGATAGTGGAATACTGCGTAAACCTAGATAAAAGTAAAGCATCACCTTTGGGTTAACTGTCCAGGAGGGAATTCAACATTTTGCATTTCTTAAAGTTGATGGTGTTCAGCTCTTTAGAAGGTGTCCTGTCATTCTCCCAATCAAAGTATTCGGGTCTTAGATGGCCTTCCCTGAAATGCAGATGTTGTCATGTACAACAGTGCTTCCCGGAAATTTGTTATGGAGACATAAAGGCTCTCCATGATGGCTTTTCTCCATTTTTGTTATATAGAGCTTATTCAGTTAGTTTGAAGGACTTCTGAAAGAGCAGGCTTTGAGAAGCAATCAGAGAAACATGGTGTGACTTACCTCCATTTCCCCCACGTTGTGTAGTGTATTTTACCCTTAAGAATCTGCAAACATTTATTTTTACCCCACCTTGCTTTAGAGTTTGATCTCTAAAGACTGTTATGTGTTAGATAAATATTAGTGTTCCTGTGTGTGTTAATTTTTTGTCCCACCTTGCTTAGTGGCTTCTCCTTTGTAATAGGTTGTTTGAAGGCAAGCTGCATCTGAAAGTTTATTTACTTTTAAGATCATGCTATTTAATTGAATATAGATGAGTTAAAGAACATTTCCACTGGTTAATATTTGTGTACAATTATAGATTAAAAATAACTTGACATTTTTTGTAGTGCTAGTCTTTGGGGGAAGCTGAGCCTCTCTGAGCCTTTAGTTTCACAGTAATAGCTGCTTGGAGTCTTTCGAAAAAAGTTGCCATTGGGAAGCAGAAAAGAGTAAGAGGGTGTGGTGTCCTCTTCACTACTTCACTGGGAGACAGACGTTTGGCTGAGAGAAACTCTGATCTACATTCTTTCTGTGTCTAGAGTTTACTGGCAATGTTTGGAACAAACTGAAAGGAATACCATAGGGGAAAATCATAGGGCAAAACCCTTGTTTAAGCTAGTAGGAGAGGAACTGTAGGGGGAGGAAATATTCTAATTTTGAACGTATTCAATAGAACTGAACAGTGTGAACTGGTAGATACATATAATGGCAGAATCTCTGTGGAAGTGAAATAGTGATACCTTCTAATAAGGCTTCCTTGTTATCTAAATAGTTATCATGAATTTAGCTTTTAAGGATTTGCTGGTTATGACTACCTGGATAGGTAGAATATTGTGTGCATTTTTGTCATTTAAATGCATCCAAGCAAAGATCCAGCTGATACTTTAGGTGGGAAAATGCTAGGCTTTAGGGTATCCAAATTTTAGTTAGGATGATCTGGGAGGCATGTGCTCTACTGATGATTAGATTAGTCATCAGACTTAAGAATCCTGTAACCTTGAGGCTTATCACAGTTTACTGAACTACCAAATTGACACTGTTTATGTCATTTTCTGTTCTTAGTGTTTCACAGAACTTATGCTTTGAACACATTTAAGTGAACATTGAGCCAAAGATCTGATGAGCAATTTGCATACTTGGTTCAGGTCCATTAAGCAAAACAGTTATGTACCAGCTGTAGTCCCTGTAAATAAGGCTGGCAGAAAAGATCTGTCCCATTCATACGAAAACATTTGGGGACTTCCAAAAGTTATTTAAATAGGTGACAGTTTAATGTATTAGTGGCACAGAACACAACACATTTTGTCTGATGCGAGGCTAGAGACATAATCTACTACTCTCATCCCCAAGATGATGGCCCATTTCTATTGAATTAAATCTTTCATCATTCTGGGTATTATAATATAAATGTTGTCCGATATTAAGGACCTCAGTGTTAACTTTCTTTCTTAGGATTCACTCTTAGACCATTGTGTTGGTGGTGTTTTGTTTCAGTAACTACAATATCATAGGGCATTTAGGGAATTGATACCAAAACTTCAAGTACTTTATATTTGAAGTGCGTTTTATAAATATCCTGCTATACATCCTAATTTCATGGTACTTTGTATGAACTGTTGTACTTGATATTTAAAAAAGGAAAGTCATTATAAAATATCAAGTTTCACAGCATAGCATTTTCTAATATGTTTACTGAGAGGCAAAAAGATTCCATGATTTTCTTTTTTAATCCATGTTTTTTCACATTGTCAGTGTCAAGCAATGTACAAGGCCCATAATATCAGTGAAAAAGACACAAGCCCTGTTATTATTGTGCTTACAATCTAGTGTTTGATGTATCCAGTCTCACTGTATACATCATAATATTCTTGGCAAATTAAAATGTATTATCATTATGGACTGAACTGTCCCCACCCCTCCATCATATGTTGCAGCTCCAACCCCTAATGTGACAGTATTTGGAGATAGTATCTTTAAAGAGGTAATTAAAGTTAAATGAGGCCTTTGGGTAGGGTCAATAGGACTAGTGTCCTTATAAGAAAAGGAAGAGATACCAGGGCTGGAGCTCACAGAGAAAGGGTCACATGAGGACACAGTGAGAAGGGCACCTTCTGTAAGCCAAGGAGAGGGCTCAGGAGAAACCAACCCTGCCGATGATACCTTGCTCTTGGACTTCTAGTCTACATAACTGTGGGAAAATAAATTTCTGTTAAGTCACCCTGACTGTGGTATTTTGCTCTGAAAGTCCTAGCACACTGATACAATTATATATAAGGCTTCTTGGCAAGTTGAGAATTGTTCAACTCTCTTCTCTTTAGAAGAGGATTGATCTCAAAGGTCCTTTTTCTTTACAAGTCTGGTGCCAGGTATTCTCTAGGCAGTATTGCTCTTACCTTATTAGTATGTTGTAGCTCTAATCAATTGTTGGTAGCATTGAACCTCCCTTGGTCCCCCTTTGTTTACAGAAGGCATTTCACTGACTTCAGAAAAACAGTGGAAACACCCTACGTATTAGATATTAACTTGATGAGCGTAATCAGAATTTGGGAAATCAGTTTTGGACACCTTAAACAGTTACAGGAAGAGGTATGACCAAATAGATTAAAGCACAAATTTCAGTAACTCAATGGTTTATGATTATTTTGGGCACTGATTTATTGGCCTTTATAAAGATGAGAAGAATTTGCTTTTCTTGTAAAACATCAATTAGAGAGATGCATTGCATTGCTCTGGGACGATTCTCAACTTCATTCTGGATGTTCTGTAGGTCATTTCACATAACGGGCAATCTTAAATGGAACTCTTCCCTCTTCCCTCATAGGATGTGGCCTGTTGGCAGCACCTTGGCCTGTTCTTGGCACTAGATTTGTTCACTTACCGGTAAATAACACATCCCACCACTGATTCTCAGCGAAACTATCTGTCCTTACTAGGTAAGATCACCTAGGGATTGGAGGCTCTTTTAGATGAGGGGGCAGTAGCTTTGAAACAAGATATAAGTGTGTTTCTAAAGAAAGGAAGGTTGTTTTTGTGCACACTATTTTGTTTGTTTTTACACTTTTGTGTTTCTAACTTGGCAACAGACATACAATTCTTTAAAATATTTAAGATATGTTCCTTTCTTTTGAATATCTACATCAGAAAAATACCTTACCTTTTTTTCCCCTCAACATCTGTCATGTTAATACAAATATATATATATATATATATGTGTAAACACTTGGGTGGTTTTTATGAAGTGAGTGGACTCATTGAATTAACTTTATTGGAAAAAATATTCACCAGACTATCCAAGGGTGGGGAATGAAGTGGGTTAGTGAAATCAGCCAAGATAGACTCGCAAAACCTAATATCTTTTAGAAGTTACCAGCCTCCCTCCCTCCCTCCCTCCCTCCCTTCCTTCCTTCCTTCCTTCCTTCCCAACTTAAATAGTGAAAAGGGGAAAAATACCAATGATGGTTGTTATTTCCTCCCCAATAAGTCATAAGTGAATGACTGGAAGAATTTAGCATTATGAGATATTTTATTTAAAATTCTTTCATCCTGTAGTTGGAATTTATCTTTCCTATATATAAGTGGTCAATGTGTGAAACACATTCCAAAGTAATAGAAGTTAATGGAAAATAATATAATCTTCCAGAATATTTGTTTTTGAAATTATAATTCTGCCCTTAAGGTAAAATTGTTCTGTAATTTTATTTTGAAGATCAAAGTGCCAAAAAATGGAACCTCCCCTCCTGTGTTCCATCACTACCTTTAAGAACACTGATATTTTGACTTTCTCAGTAACGTGATATGTCTTTAGGATGTTTTTGGGCGTTCAAAAGAGGACATGGTAGAGGATAGATAAGGTGCAATGCATTTTTTCAATTGTCAGCAAGTTTTGGTTATGTTAAAAATAGATTGGTAATGCTATGTTTAGAATATACTTATCATTACCAGACTGTATCATTCACTAGACAAATATTTATTCAATGTATAATTTATCACTGGTTACAAATCCAAGCCAGTCTTTTTGCTTTATGATTATTTTATACATCTTATTTATAGTGATGCATTTTATAATTTCAGTCCTTTTTCTGGGGTTTCACTGGCAGTTTAATCATGATTCACAGCATTGTGCGTCCTTTATATTCAATAGCATATAGAACATTGCAGGAATAACAAAAGGGGCATTATCTTTGTACTGGCTGGAAATAGGCTGGGTTTTTCATCTTAGAGGAAAAAAAGATAAATATACGCCGAAATTTGTAGGAGTATAGATGTAAATGTACATAGAAAGCAAATTTAGGGCTCTTGAGAGATATAAATATGCCAACCTAAGGCGCACTATACATTTATTTAACACAGTAGCCTTAGTTGTATATGGCTTATCCATGTCCATATGCTTAAATTCACCAGCTTCTCTTTTGCTTTGATTATGTAGGCAGAACTGTTAGTTTGCTTTTGCTTTACTTTTTCATTTTTTAAATCTCAATTATTACTAAATCAAAGATGTCCTTGGGAAAATATATTTTAATTCAGAGCATTCAGTAGGCCTCTAAGGACTATCTTGCAAAACTCTTTCTGGCTGAATAAAATACCATCTCTCATTGTTGGAAATGAGATAGGGGTGTTGTCATAGTGTTGCAAATGGAACAGTGTTTCTAGTTTTTATGGGACATTTTTAGCAGAGGCCTCAATAATAACTTCTGTTCCATTTGTGCCTTTTTATAACTTCTTACATAACAAAGCAAAAAATATGTTAATGTTAGAAATTAGTCTAACACGGGTATTTTTTTCTAATGATAATGGAATTGTAAGCATGCTTTAATAAACTCTTAATATTTTCTTGGAGAGGTGAATTATTCTTCTTCTCACAGTATAAACACAGATTGAGATAGATCTCTTTCTGGGTTTTAAAGAAGCAGCAGTCCTCTCCACAGGAGAAAAATAAATAGAAAGCAAATGTAAACTTTTTTTTTTTCTTTTGTAAATAGAAAGTAATATTTCCATACTTAACAACATTAAAAGCTGTGTATGCATTACTCTACATATGTTTAGTTAAATGTGGTGTAGAAATGGTTTGGAGGTTTTACTTGTAGGAAATGATTTTTATATCCTGTCTGTGACATCTGTTAACTTTCCATAAGCATGCAACCATGAATTGTTGTAGCTAAGTAGAATCCTGAGGCCTTTCACATCTCTTTTGTTCATTCAGTTTAACCAAAATTGAGGGTGAGATATGAACTTTTAAGTTTTATTCTTTATTACACACAATTGGCATTCAAGTTTCTGGAAGGAAGATTGAGCAATGCAGTCCCTTATTCCTTGTTTAAAAAAACAAAAAATACTTGTTCTGAAACTTATTTTAAGGCAAACTTAGTAAATATGTCAACAAAATAAATGAGGAAAAATTAGAGATAAATAAGTTATTTACAGTCATGGAATGAAAAAAATTGTAAAATTGAGTGAGCTTAGAAATATATATAGAAGAATATTTATTTCTGAACTTTTTGTTATTACCTGTCCTCTATTTTCTTTCTTGCGTGTATCAAGGGAGCCTTAAGATGACATCTGATTGATGTTTGGTTCATAAAACTAGGAGGTTATTATACTTGATTGATTAATTGGGTGCTGTCCTTATCTTTAGTTCATTTGACCTTTCCAAATAGCATATTTTCAGCTTTGGTATCATAGATAAAAGTGAGAGGAAACATTTCTCCAAAACAAGATAATAGATATTTCCCACTTACTTTCATCTTCTTATAATACGGTAAAGAGGGGTGTTTTTGTTTTTCATTAACTTATGAAATTCTGATCAGCTTCTTCAAATTTGCATGATTCTCATCCATTTTTATTTACTACCCTTTTTATTTGGAATGATTAAGATCTTACTTTGGCACCTTGGATGATATAATAGATGTTGATGGTACTTACAATTTTTTAAACTATTGGAAACTTTCTTAAACAAACAAACTAATAACTGTTATATTAAATACTACTGAAGGAAATTAAAGAATTGGAAAATATATTTTTACCCATGAATATTTAGAAAATAAGTCTGTAGATAACCAGTATTGTGAAGGGAAAAATACGAATATTTCTCAGGATGCCAAAACAACAACAAAAGCAAAAAATCCTACATCTGGATGGGTTAGAGAACATTTCCCAATGTCAAAAATTCCTTTATTTCTCCTTCTTTTATTTTCTTAGGGAAATGGCATCTTTCCTGAACAGATTTTATAAGGCTGAATGAACCACTGTTCCTTTGAGGTTTGGGAGATAAGCATTATATAGTAGCAAATAAAGCGAGAGGACCTTTCATGAGATTTAAATTCATTAGCATAGCAGGGACAGCAATCATAAGAAAGAATTGTTGTTTTTTTTTAAATGAATTAATTTTTAAAATTGAAGTATAGTTGATTTAAACTGTTTTGTTAGTTTCAGGTGTACAGCAAAGTGATTCAGTTATATATACTATATATCTATTTTTTTCAGATTCTTTTCCATTATAGGTTATTACAAAATATTGTATAGATTTCTCTGTGCTGTACAGTAGGTCCTTGTTGGTTATTTAGTTTATACATAGTACTGTATATATGTTAATCAAGAATCAGGTTTTAAGTGGACACTTCATGTCAGAAATGGAAACTGTTTCTTCCTTCAGTTTTTTTCTGCTTCCAACTCCTTCCCTACCTGTAATCAGTGTATAAAGCAGGACTTTTTAGCTGTTTGTTACCTTCTCCCCATCCACTCCCCAGCTTTGCTTTATAACTGCTTGCAGAACAGCTGTAGATAATTTTAATTAAGCAGCATGGACGTTTTTCATGGGGGGCTACGTTTAATAGAATTGTTTGAGCTGTTAACATTCAATAGTGGATGGTCTTTGGCTTCTACCTCTCACGTCAGTGCTTAGTATGGCACCTTGCACTGTGTTGAATAGAATCTCTGTTACTCGCCCCTCTGCCTGTCTGCTTGCCTTCCTATCAGCCTGCCAATCTGTGCCAATTTGTTTACCATTATTTCATGTCCTACATTTCCCATTTGAGGAAAATTAGTCTGATGTCAGCTAGCTATTTCACCTGACCTCCCCATTTTTTGGTAGGCACATAAACCTACTCAGTTTTTATGTTTTTAGACTTCCAAGATATCCACAGAACATTTATTATGTTGCCTTCTGAGTCCTTGATAACATGAGAGTTCTGCATATTCTATGCCAAGGAAAATTATCCTTCTGGAGTACACAATATTTCAAAGAATTTAAAAAGTAGAAAGCACATGAAGTTTTTATTTTGTAATACTTTGTATTTCTGATTACCTTCCATGCAATGAAATTGGTTAAGTTAATATTATTTGTGTTGGTAAAGTTGTCACAGAACTGTTGCTTTTTACGTTTAAATAAGTGATTCCAAATACTATTTGGACAGTTCATATATGTTGCTTCCAGGTGGCAGTAGCATGTCATGTCTCTGTAGAATGAACAGTGTGTTTCCTAATCTAGTAAAACTTCCACAGTATAAATCATGTTTTCCATATGTTAATATCCAGCATCTTAATAAAAATTACACTTAGCGTTAAAGAGTGAATTCAAAGCTGATATTTTTCAGGAGATACTTAACAAAGATAGTAAAACATTTTGTTTTAAAGGACCCTACCAAGAAACTGAAAAGACAATCCACAGAGTGGGAGGAAATATTTGCCAATCATATATCTGATAAGAGACTTATATATAGAATATATAAAGAACTCTTACAACTCAATAAGAAGATATATGACCCAATTAAAAAATGTGCAAAGGATCTGAGTAGACACTTTTCCATTGAAGGTAGACAAATGGCCAACATGTACATGAAAAGATGCTTTACATCATTAACCATCAGGGAAATGCAAATCAAAACACAGTGAGGTACCACTTTATACTCACCAAGATGGCTGGAATCAAAAAGGTAAAGTGTTAATGAGGATGTGGAGAAATCAGAGCTCTCATATGCTGTTGGTGGGAATGTAAGATGGTGCGGTGACTTCAGAAGACAGTTGGTCACTTCATTAAATGGTTAAATATGGAGTTACCATTTGACCCAACAGTTCCACTCGTAGGTATATTCCCAAGAGAAATGAAAACATGATGTCCACACAAAACTTGTACATGAATGTTCATAGCACCGTTACACATAGTAGCCAAAAGGTAGAAATGGTCCTAAAGTTCATTAACAGATGAATGGATAAACAAAATGTGGTATGTCCATACAGTAGAAACTTGTTCAGGTCATAAAAAGGAATAAAATACTGAAACATTCTACAACATGGATGAACCTTAAAAACGTTTGTCTAAATGAGAGAATCTAGACACAGAAGATCACATAATTATATGGTTCCATTCATTTCAGATGTCTGGAACAGGTAAATCTACAGAAACAGAATGTATTAGTGGATGAGGGATGGGGGAGTTAGGGGAGAATTACTAAAGATATGGGGTTTCTTTTTAGAGTGATGAAAATATTCTAAAATTGATTGTGGTGATGGCTGAACAATTCTCTGAATATTCTAAAACCATTGAATTCTTTAAATGTGTTAATTTTATGGTATGGAAATTATATCTCTGTAAGCTGTTACAAAAATAATAGACATTAAGGTGCATTTAGTGTGTTGTAATCTTTATTATCCTAATAAATTTTAATATTTGTCTTGATTAGTATGTTTACTTTTCTTATGAGCTTTCATTAATACCAAAATTTGTCTGATACTCTGTCCTTAATTTTACATATATTCGTGTAGTTTAGGCCAGTGGTTCTCAAATTGAGCCTGTGCCAGAATGACCCGGAGGACCTCAACCTTAGCATTTTGGATTCAGTAGGTCTGGAGCAGGGCTCAAGAATTTGCCTTTCTAACAGTTTTTAACAAGAATGCCTCTGGTCTGGTTTGAGAATTAGTGCTTTAGGTCTTAAAACATCATGTTTTTTTTAGCACATTTATTAGCTCCTGAGCTAATGGCCTTGGTAGATGTAAATTTTAGCTCTGCGTGATCTCCCACTGTGCTCTTCTCATATTGCATCTCTCTTTTATCAGCGAGAACATAGCTTTTTAGTATTATATTTGGTTTCCTTTTGTGACCATGTCTCTCCTCTTTTCTGCATAATGGGCTGGATGTTTGAGTGAAAGATTGTTTTTACCATCCAACTTTTTGATCTTGGTTTTCTTTAACACTTGTAGCTACAATTTTCTTTGCACATCTACCTCAGAAAGTTTAGAAACTTTGTTAATGCTACACAAAACAAAATATTTTGAACAGAAAAAAAATAAAGCTGATTTCTTTATGAAGCGATATACTTAAGCGAGACACAGATGTCAGTTGTCATTTTTTGCTGTACTTCACTGTTCTGAGTACTTATTTTAATTCCCAAAGAGTGACTTTAATTTGTTTTAATTAGAACACTCTTGTTTGAAATATTTTTACTAGGTAAGCTTTATGTGGAAGAGTGTGACAAGCATTCATTATTAGCATTAAAGTCTTAATGAAGGAAACTTCTTTCTAAGGATACTAATTTTCTTTATTTAAAACAAGCAAACAAAACATTTTCTGAAAGGGAAACCTCCTCAGGATTCTGTCACCATAAAATCCCTAAGCCTCTCGTCCCATGTTGGGAATTAGTGATGGTTCAACATTCTTATCATACTAATAAGTGAAATGGGGATCTGGCAGATGGCTGGGATTACAGAGACAATAGACAAGACCCTTTCCTGGAAGGGCTTTACAATCTGGTGTAGTGTGTGTCGTCAATCAGTGAGGATTTACTTAGCATCTGAGATTTACCAGTATTGTGTACCATGCCCGAAGGGGATCTGAGAGGCATACAGGGAAGGCCCTGCCCTTGAGACGTTTTTTATCCCGTATTGAGATGAGACCCCACACAAGAAGCAACCACCTTTGCGCCCGTAGCGTTAGTGTATCATGCGGTGGTGGCTATGCATGCCATTGGAATTCAGAAAGGGACTTTGGGATTGAGCTGGAGATCGGTGTGGATGCACACACACCAGGAGTTCACTGAAAACTGCTGCAGGCAAAAACGCCATCTCGGATAATGAATTGCAAGGAGATCAAAAGTGATGTTTCAAAAAAGAAAAAAGAAAACAGCTAGGACACAGAATTCTTTATTTTATGAGCTGGTGTGGAAGGGAGCAGCTGTTGTCTATCAAACTGAGGAGTCCTGATGAGTGCCGGCCCGGTTAGTACCCTTCTCTTGCCTCCTGTATTGTTAGAGGACATTTTGTACCAGGCTTTGGTTGTCACCACAGTTTGGGGAACCTTCTGAAAGAGCAGAGAATCCTAGAAGCCAAAAAACAGGCAGCTGTTTAGAATGTTTTACAATGTTGGAATAGGTAATGCACCAGGATTAAGAATTCCACCTTATGAACAAAGGTAGAAATATAATGAAAATATTATATATATAATATGCTGAAAAATATAGTAATATAGAGAATATTAGAAGCAACTTAATACCTTGGGTGTATCTGCTACATCTGAGTGTTAGAACATTCTCAGGTTACAATGACCTCCGAAAACTCTGTTTCTAATATCTGTTCTGAGTCAAAGAATTGCATTGTCTCTCCTTTATATAATGGTAACAGTAACATGAGTAATGCTGTGTGCCACAGGTGGGCATTATCTGCTAAAACTCTTTGAATTTAACATAAAAATTCCTTTTGCATTATAGGTGTTCTATGTATGCATATTGAATTGAAATTAATTTATTTTTGATTATTTTATTTCAGTGAAATTAATCTTGCTTGGGCCTTGTGACTTTCAGTTCATGAAAACATGCTCCCTTGATTTAGCCAGATTTTTAAGTTGAGCCAATATGTTTGCTAAAGTGAATTAGTTAGGAATTTATAAATATAATGGCTTTGTACATAATATATATTTGTATTTTTTACCTTATTCCAAAAATGATTTAATAAGGAAACTTGAATCAACTTAAATTTAACCGACTTTCCAACTCTGCTGATTATAGGTGTGTAAAATGTTTTTCATATTCATAAATGACTGTGTAATAATATTGGACTCTTAAATTGTGTGTGGAAATGTTTCCAAATGTATAAATGACTTAAATGTAAAAAATAAAAAACAATAAAAATCTTTAAAGACAATCAATTACAATATATGTTAACGTAGAATTAAGGAAAGTCCATTTCAACTAGGATTGGAAACCCAGAGGTTTAAAAAGTAGGCATGTTTGATTATATAAAAAATCAGTAAATTTTCTGTAGCAGAAAATATTAAACAGTGTTAAAAGAAAAACAACAACGGATTTGGAAAAAGCAACAGATTAGGAATAATAAGTATAAACACAGATAGATAAAAGGTTTTATCTATAAGAAGTCCTATGTATAGATAAATAAGAGCCAAATTAACCAAAAAAAAATTTACTGAGGATAAAAATAGGCACTTTAGAGAAGAACTAATTCAAATAAACCTCAAACATATGAAAAGATGCCCAAATTGATGGTAGTTGGGAAAAGAATGTTAACATAATGAGATACCATTTTATACCTATTAGAGTAACAGCTACTGCTATTGGAGACATGGGAAATGGGATATTGTTAGCAGAGATGGAACTATTTTAGCTTTTTCTTGGAAAGTAATCTGGCAACTTCTATTAGCATAAAAAAATACGTGTCTCTTCAATTCTGCAATTCCAACTACTGTGACTATCCCATAGAAATATGAACTACATATGTGAAAAATATGTATATGTATATATACACGGTGACACATATTTATGGACATTTATTGCAGCATTCCTAATAGAGGCGGAAAACTGGAAAACAAAGTAAGTGCCTATCCATAGTTGAATAGTATATATTATGGTACACCTGTGTCATAGAATATTATGCCATTTGAAAAAAAGAATTAAGAGCTTTGCTCATTGCCTTGGAATTTCAGTGAGGTATTATTGAGGGAGAAGAAAAACAAGATGCAGAAAAGTTCCAATTATATAATCCTATTTTTATAAATCAAAGTTAAAAAAAAGTCCATATATGCATATTTGAGTGTGTATGTGTGAAACTTGATGTCTGTATATAAACATGGAGAAGCATAGTCCTAGTATGTTTCTTGGAGAGCGGTTAGGGGGAAGGGTATCCAGTGATATTTATGAGCATAGAGAAAAGAGAAAGGAGACAGCAAGCAAAAAATGAAAGTATAAAAGTAGCGTAAATAAAAGCATTTATGATATGAACAGAGTTGTATGTGTAAGTTTTGAGACATTTATATAAATTGTATACATGTATTCAAAAATAAAATTTTAAAAAGTTGAGAACTATGAAAAGGAGAACTGATATGTGTGCAAAGGAATTGAACATAGACATTTGGCTGGAAGTTGTGGGCAGAACCACAGTGATGGATTGAAAAATACCTATTTGACAACTATAAGAAGCTTTTCTCTAGTATTTTTCCCCTTACGATGAGTAAAACCATTTTATGTTGCAACTCTGCATCTCTAATTTATTTAGAAAAAAATAATGCATTCAAAGATGGTTAGTATAGAAATTATTCAATTATTAATTCAATGAAGAAATAGGTAATGATAATACCTGTGTGTGATATAAATTAGGTTCTGGATATAATGGAACACTATATGAGCTAAGGTATGTTATTTGGCTGAGGGGGTCACAGAAGGCTTCCAGGAGGAAGCAGAGGATGTGTTCTAAGCAGTAGGGTAGCGAGAACGGAAGTACAGAAGTGAGAAGGAGTATGGGTTTCTATGTTAAGTGCAATGGAGCAAAAGAATCAACTAAGCAATAGATTATAAATGAAAATTACTTGCCGCATTTTATTGACTCTAAGACTCCATCGATTGTAAGATGCATTATTATTTTATGTATCACTAAGAAAGAAAGACATGCTTATTATACTATTCATTGCACAAACATTGCTACCTCATGGTTTCTCTGAGTCAGGAATTCAAGAATAATTTAGCCTAGGTGGTTCTGGCTTAGGGTCTCTTACGATTGCCCTGAAGATACTGTCCAGTCATCCGAAGGCTTTTCTGGGGCTGGAGAACCCACTTTCAAGATGACCCACTCACATTGCTGTAGGAGAATCCTTCATGCTTCATGGAGATGCTTGAGTGTCTTAACAGCATGGCAGTTACCTGTCCCCAGAGTGGGTGATCCATGAGAGCAGGTGAGGAGATTCTGTCATGATTTTATGACGTAGTTTCAGAAGTCACGTGCTATTATATAATGGTCCTTAGAAGTGAGTCACTAGATCAAGCCCACTTTCGAGGGCAGGGCGATTAGATTTTATCTTTTGAAGCATCAAAGGAGGAGCATCAGGGAATTTGTGGGTATAACTGAAACCACAACATCTGTAAAGGGAACTATAAGTGAAAAAATGGTTACAGTTATTTTGTAGAACTTAACATTTATTTTCTTTCTCTTCTGAATCACTTTGCAGAAGAGTTGTTGATGTTCACGTTTTTTTGACAAACACTGTCGTCTGTGCCATTAGGAACACTGCTGATGAAGCATTTTTTAAAAGAGTGACACACTAATGTCTCCCAGGTTTCTTTTAAGCTGCTGTCATCAAAAATGCAAGTTTTAATGCTAGTGTTTTCTTGATCTTACCAGAATGTGTCAACAGAAAGTATTCTGAACTATCAGGATTCCTTTTTCTTCCTCACATGGTTTTCAAATGGCTTATTGATTGAGAGTCAAAGGACTCTCTCATGGTCCGGTGTGTCGCCAGGGGTAACAAACCAAGTTTGTGCACACGTAGACAGTGTCACGATTGTTACTACCCTAATTTCAGAATGTTACAATATTGAAAAGTGAGCTTGTTTTTACTGAGTGATGTGGAGAGTTGTTCTTTTGTTGGCTCAGCACTCCTTTTTTGCTACAGTTCTCTCTCGCTCTCTTTTTTTTTTTTTTTGGGCAGTGGGACCTCACGTCTTGTGAGGAATCCCCTCACTCTAACCATTTAGTTCTAGGGGAAGCTGCCAGTCTTCATACTGAAGCCAAATCTGGTCTCCGTACCCCAATACCGATTTTAATCTCGGAGACAGAGTTTTGGGTGCAGTAGAAGAGCTTTATTGCTTTGCCAGGCAAAGGGGGCCACAGCAGGCTAATGCCCTCAAAACTGTGTGTCCTGATCTGGAGGGGATCATGAGGCGTTTTCTAGTAATGGTTCAAAGAGGGCGTGATCAGCTCGTGGACATTCTTCTGATTGGTTGGTGGTGAGGTAATTGGGAGTCAGCATCATCAACCTTCTGGTTCCAGCTGGTCTGCTTGTGGGCATCACACAGTTAACTCCTCCCACCTGGCGGGGGTTTCAGTATCTGCAAAAGAGCTCAGAGTTCTGTATAGCCCTGGAGGGGGAACCAGGACGCTGCCCCAAGGCCGCACTATTGCTTCTTGACTGTTCCTCCCTTGTCTCCACATCCCCTCCCTTCCCTAATTAGCAACTTTTTGAACCTGCCCCTTGGAACTCAGGGAAGCTCATGGAGGCTGAATGAAACCTATTTTCTATAATCAAGAAATGGGGACACAGAAAGGCTTTTGTGCCCAGGAGCCCCACAGTGTCCAGCTCCATTTCAGTACCCCAGCCATTGGCTGCAGCAAGCTGCCTCCAGATGAGCAGTCCACTGGCCACTGTGATTGGATCAAGGGTGGACCCATGACGTGGTTTGTCAGTAGTTTTTGTAGCGTATTTTTAAACTAGAGCCAGTCAGGCCGACTGCCTCACTGCCATTGTCCCCAGTTAGGAAAGATGGGAGAGAGTTCAGTTTTCCTTGCCGCTGTATGTTCTGACTTGGGATTTCAGGAGACAGGACCTGCAGCAGAAGCCACGAAACTAGTAATGGTTTCTGCAACTAAATCTGCCTGTTTTGCTTAAGGTAGTTCAAGTTGGGATTGGCCTGACCCATTAAAGATTTGTGAAATGTAATTTTGTTATCTGTGTTTAGTGTCCTGGCTTTACAGTAAAACATAGAAATCATGTCACCCATAAAGGCTGTTGTGATTTTTGTTTCTGACTTTGTAACCAATCCTGTTTTTCTCATTAGCTTTTGAGTTCTCTAACTTAAGATTCTTTTACTACTTAGGTTTTTAAGAATGTTACCGTTGTTGTTGGGGAAGAAATATCCTTTTATTAGTAAAAGGATTGTTTGGATTGGAATCCTTTGTTTGGATTGTTTGATTGGAATGTTTAGATCCACCAGTTTTTAGATCTAGTTTTTGATGTATGGCTAATAAGAAGGGTAGAAAAACATAAAATTGTTAGATATCTGAAATTTGCTTTCAAGACAATAGTTGAGACTTCAAGGATTGCTTACTGGTTGGTCACATGGTTTACGTTTGGTTTTGACCAAACTTATTTGACTGAGCAGAGGTATCATTTTGGAATAAGGAAAATTGAAGTTGTAGCAATCCCAGAAATGAGCAATGAACACTCCAGTTCACAGCCAGGACATTTGGGACACCAGGCTTCAAGCCACTACTGATGACCGCCCAGGAGAGTAAATAGTTCCTGTTAGATGTGAGTTTTAATAGTAATATTTATATACTGTTTATGCAGAATTTGCCTAACACTGAAAACTAGCCAGTACTAAGAAATTGCCTTTTATTTCTGTCTCCTACGATTTCTTTCATCAGCATTTTTACCATACAGGATCCTTTACATGTATTTTTCAGTTTATATGTAAGTGTTTTGATTTCCTTGAAGTGATTGTAAGTTATGCTGTGTTTTAAATTTTGGTTTAATACTGACATGTTCATTGTCAGTATATAGAAAGGTGATTGATTTTTGTGTGGGGATGAACACATCCTAATTTGAAAAGTGACACTATGTGTTCGCATAGGAAATAATGAAGCACACAAAAGACTCTTCTTATTTAGGCAAAATTTTCAAATATTTTTGATATTTTAGATAATTGTCAACCACATCATAGGCATCATTTTAAATATGACTTTATTTTTGGAGGAAATATTAGAAAGAAAATATTTACCCAGAGAAATAATTTTCTAAGGAGATGAGTGATTCATGATATATGATTTTAGAATACATGGATAATATAATGTATGCAGAAGCAATAATTTAAGTTTAATTTTTCTGTTTGCTGTTTTTTAGACTATATTTGTTTTGATTGTATGCTTCCTTTAAAAAGTCAGCTTGATCATCCTTGCCTCTGAAATCACTCCTTCTAAACAGACACTTAGATTAAACATAAAGATTTTGGACATGTTGTATGACATTTAAAATGAATTTCCACATGTTGATTTGCTCACTCATCTATTTAAGAATACAAATTAGTTAAATTCAGAAGTCAGCACAGACAGGTTCTTGTCTGAAGCCTTGCAGTGGATTTATGTGTTATTTTCTCAGGAACCTAAATCTTGCTAGTAACTTTGTTACTCTCTGATAAGGCCTGCCTTTCTTAAGTTAATGTTGCCTTTGCTGCCTTCACACAATATTCACTACCTCTCTTTATTGGTTGCAGAGTTACAACCACCATAAATACAGCAAACATGAAGAGAAGGAAGAGACAGGGCAGACAATTTATTTTCATGCATTTTTGGTTACCATTTAAATCACAATTCTCAGAGGAAAGTGTAGTTTAATGGTCATCCTTAAGTTTAGGGGGAAAAAATGTGCATTTTTACTCTTAACATGTGTTTTATGGCTGTATCACATTTGGTTCAGAATAATGGTGATTCAATAATGACATTTTATTATTCAAGCTTGATGAATAGGATTGGGAAGGGTTGTTAATTTTATCCTTCCGTTTCACTATAATGAACAGTTCGACAAAAGTGAGAGACACTGACGGATGATATGAAGAGTTTGTGTTTATTGTTTTTTAATGAAGTGCTCGGGTTAAAATAGAAATACCTCTAGCCTAATTCAGACCCTGGCAGTGGTAAGGCTTGCTCCTTCTAGGGTGCTTGTTGGTTGCAGCTCTGTCCAACTTCATTTCAAATGCATGTTTTGAGGATTAGAATGCAAATACATAGGTTGATAGGTTGATCTGTTACAATGTAGATAAATAAATAATGGGGATTTTTGCTAATCCCTCCTTTGCTATTCCTTAGGCTTATTTTTTCTACTCATGGTGGGTAAGTCGATAACTACTTTTGGATTATAAAGACATTTTAAGATAATGTATTTTAGCTAGTTTGGTTGGAATAAATCCATGGCTGCCTTATTTTGTTTAATTCATGAACTGCCGTCACTGTAGGCAACACCACTATGTGGACAGGAAGGTAATTTTTTGTATATATCCACTGGAAATGGAATCAATCCCAAATAAATAAACAAAAATCAAAATCAATCCAAAATAAATAAACAAAATTATGCTTCCCATTTTGGTATTTGCTAAGCAGTTTTCTTACATTGCCTGTGTAAGAAGATAGAGTGAAAAAGAAAAAAAGGTTCAAGATGAAGTGTTCTGTACATTTAGCATAACATAATTTGGAATTTCAGTTATGTGAGGTTTGAACCAGTGTTCTTCAGTTAAAGCTTTTGAGTAACTTTTTTGTAGATACAATTATGGTTCTGACCATTTGTCCTTTGACAGCTGGAATAAAACATTTGGCAGCTGGAATGGCATGCTGGTGGGGCTTGTCTTTGGCCAAGATAGGACAGAATGAAACAGGCTTGGTTGCTTCAAGACTAAGGGTACGGTCTATGGGTAGTTTGGACAACTGGTCCGTGGATCTCCATGTTAACAGTGAATGTTCTTAATGTATGATTTTTAATCATTTGAACAAAAATTTTATTCTGGAACCACAAAGTTTTATTACATTCCTTTTAAGTGTTACAATAAAGAAGGTTGTAAGTGTTACAGTAAAGAAGTGTTTAAGTGTTACAATAAAGTGTTTTGTTAAGTGTTACAATTTAAGTGTTACAATACTTTTTTTAAGTGTTACAATAAGTGTTACAATTTAAGTGTTACAATAAAGATTGCCCTACTCTAAGTGGGATTTCTAGACACAGCACTGGTGTGTAGCTTGGTATAAATTTGAGTTTATGATTGAAAAAAATATAATTAAAAAGCAGCAAAAAAAGTTAAAAAAGGAGTTGAATGATAGTGACAGTTTTTATGAGATCTTTCAGACATTTAGAGAATAGCATAACATCCTCACTGATAATCTAATGAGTGAATGAATATGTGTGTGTGTGTGTTTCTCCCAGTTGTCTGCAGTTGAGTCCCTATATTTTCTTATTTTATAAATAGAAATAAAAACTACCTTATTGGATTACCGTGAGGATAAAATGAAATAATATCTAAACCTGGAAGGTTGTAAATACTTGGTAAATGGAAGCCCTTGTTAGAACTGTTATTCTTGAGAACAGTGTAGAGTTTTTACTCTTCTAGCATCTTCGGAGTCTCATGAATATAGTATATCTGTGATCCAAGTAATGATGTTTACCATGGCTTATCCTCCTTTTTCTGTTTAAGGATTATAATTAGGTTATTTCTTTAACTGGATTCATTACTCCCATTTGTTTTTCTTTAAGAATAAAACTAAAAAACCCCCACCAAAAACCGCAAATGAAAAACAAAAGGCAACTCACCTTATCAGCCCTAATATTTCTATCAAGATTGCAGATGCAATTTAAGGATTTGGACAAAATAGAAAAAAAGAAAAAAGGGCACCTAGAGGAAAGCATAATGTAACAATAATGTCTGTAATTATATCATCCAAAAATATCCCCTGTTAACTCCTTGGAGTATTTCTTGTTAATCATGTGTGTGTGTCTATGTGTGAGATTATATTTACTAAAATAGTGTTTATGCTGCAGATATAGTTGGGTTCCCTTTAAAAATATTTTGCGATTATTTTTTCATTTCACAACATACTCTTTGAAAATTGTTTTATTGATGTATCATAATTAGTTTAACCAGTCCTCTGTTGCTCTGTTCTGCAGTATAAGTGGGAAGTAGTATTTTTTTTTTTTTGTCTCTAAAAGAAGCACTGCTTTAAAAGAGCTGCTGTCCAGCTTCTGCTTGTTTGTATTTTTCCCTTTGCCCTTTGCACTGATTTTCTTTTTTCTGTTACTGTGCTAAACTAATCCATAAAAAAATGTTTTTTTGAAAAGTAGGTTTATTAATAGCTTCTGGCTCTAAATGTAGCCTACAGATATGGAAAGGTAATAGGTCCTAATCTCTTTAAGGACAAAAACTGGGCATTCTGATAAATTTTGAATCTCAAAGATATTTTTAAGTAATAATAGCTCCACGAATAGACAAGCAGCCCTCATCATTTAGTATGTAGACCATCCCTTAACACATGTGCCTTGAAAAACTTAGGCAATAAACTTCAAAAAGTTTGAAGTTTAAATATTCATTTAAAAAAAATTTAGCTCAATGTCTGCTATGTACCAACCAATTATCCTTTTCTATTCTGGGGATACACTGGCAGATAAGACATGATTTCTGCTGTCATGTAGCCTACAGTTTGTTGGGGTGGTGTGACAAAGACAAATCATGCAGAAGTGAACAAAAGAACTGAAGGAAACTATCTGATAGTGGTCAAATCAAAGCAAATCAAAAGGTGAGGTGGTCAGAAAGTACCTCTCTGAAGAAATCACACTTGAGTTGCAATCTAATCATGTAAAACTCTGGTGGCAAAGTATTTCTGGCTGAGGGAACAGCAGGTGTAAAGGCCCTGAGAAGGGAATAAGATTGGTGTGTTTGAGAAATACAAGGAAGCCTGTTTGTGGCTGGAGGATAGTGAGTGATGAGGATATGTAAATTTTCTTTAAAGTTACAAAAAAAAATATTCTTTTAGAGTTATTTACTCACAAAAGCTTAAATAGGATTTTTTAAATTGAAGTATAATTGACATATAACATGTTTTTTTTCAGGTGTGTAACATAATGATTCAATATTTGTATATATTGCAAAACGATCACCAGGAAAGTCCAGTTAACATTTGTTGCCATACATTGTTACAGATTTTTTTTTCTTGTGATGAGAACGTTCAAGGTCCACTCTTTTAGCTACTTCAAATATGTAATGCAGTATTATTTTTTTTAACATCTTTATTGGAGTATAATTGCTTTATAGTGGTGTGTTAGTTTCTGCTTTATAACAAAGTGAATCAGCTATACATATACATATATCCCCATATCTCCTCCCTCTTACGTCTCCCTCCCATCCTCCCTATCCCACCCCTCTAGTTGGTCACAAAGCATCAAGCTGACCTCCCTGTGCTATGCGGCTGCTTCCCACTAGCTATCTATTTTACATTTGGTAGTGTATATATGTCCATGCCACTCTCTCACTTTGTCCCAGCTTACCCTTACCCCTCCCCGTGTCCTCAAGTCCATTCTCTAGTAGGTCTGCGTCTTTATTCCCATCTTGCCCCTAGGTTCTTCACGACCATTTATTTATTTTTTTTTTAGATTCCATATATATGCGTTAGCATACGGTATTTTTCTCTTTCTGACTTACTTCACTCTGTATGACAGACACTAGGTCCATCCACCTTACTACAAATAACTCAATTTCCTTTCTTTTTATGGCTGAGTAATATTCCATTGTATATATGTGCCACATCTTCTTTAACCATTCATCTGTCGATGGACACTTAGGTTGCTTCCATGTCCTGGCTATTGTAAATAGAGCTGCAATGAACATTGTGGTACATGACTCTTTTTGAACTATGGTTTTCTCAGGGTATATGCCCAGTAGTGGGATTGCTGGGTCGTATGTTAGTTCTATTTTTAGTTTTTTAAGGAACCTCCATACTGTTCTCCATAGTGGCTGTATCAATTTACATTCCCACCAACAGTGCAAGAGGGTTCCCTTTTCTCCACACCCTCTCCAGCATTTATTGTTTCTAGATTTTTTGACGATGGCCGTTCTGCCTGGTGTGAGATATCTCATTGTAGTTTTGATTTTCATTTCTCTAATGATTAATGATGTTGAGCATTCTTTCATGTGTTTGTTGGCAATCTGTATATCTTCTTTGGAGAAATCTCCTTTTAGGTGTTCTGCCCATTTTTGGATTGGGTTGTTTGTTTTTTTGATATTGAGCTGCATGAGCTGCTTATAAATTTTGGAGATTAATCCTTTGTCAGTTTATTCATTTGCAAATATTTTCTCCCATTTTGAGGGTTGTCTTTTGGTCTTGTTTATTATGGTTTCCTTTGCTGTGCAAAAGCTTTTAAGTTTCATTAGGTCCCATTTGTTTATTTTTGTTTTTATTTCCATTTTTCTAGGAGGTGGGTCAAAAGGATCTTGCTGTGATTTATGTCATAGAGTGTTCTGCCTGTGTTTTCCTCTAAGAGTTTGATAGTGTCTGGCCTTACTTTTAGTTCTCTAATTCATGTTGAGTTTATTTTTGTGTATGGTGTTAGGGAGTGTTCTAATTTCCTACTTTTACATGTAGCTGTCCAGTTTTCCCAGCACCACTTATTGAAGAGGCTGTCTTTTCTCCATTGTATATTCCTGCCTCCTTTATCAAAGATAAGGTGACCATATGTGCATGGGTTTATCTCTGGGCTTTCTATCCTGTTCCATTGATCTATATTTCTGTTTTTGTGCCAGTACCATATACTGTCTTGATGACTATAGCTTTGTAGTGTAGTCTGAAGTCTGGGAGCCTGATTCCTCCAGCTCCGTTTTTCTTCCTCAAGATTGCTTTGGCTATTCGGGGTCTTTTGTGTTTCCATACAAATTGTGAAATTTTTTGTTCTAGTTCTGTGAAAAATGCCAGTGGTAGTTTGATAGGGATTGCATTGAATCTGTAGATTGCTTTGGGTAGTATAGTCATTTTCACAATGTTGATTCTTCCAATCTAAGAACATGGTCTATCTCTCCTTCTATTTGTATCATCTTTAATTTCTTTCATCAGTGTCTTATAGTTTTCTGCATACAGGTCTTTTGTCTCCTTAGGTAGGTTTATTCCTAGGTATTTTATTCTTTTTGTTGCAGTGGTAAACGGGAGTGTTTTCTTAATTTCACTTTCAGATTTTTCATCATTAGTGTATAGGAATGCAAGAAATTTCTGTGCATTAATTTTGTATCCTGCTACTTTACCAAATTCATTGATTAGCTCTAGTAGTTTTCTGGTAGCATCTTTAGGATTCTGTATGTATAGTATCATGTCATCTGCAAAGAGTGACAGCTTTACTTCTTCTTTTCCAGTTTGGATTCCTCTTATTTTTTTTTCTTCTCTGATTGCTGTGGCTAAAACTTCCAAAACTATGTTGAATAATAGTGGTGAGAGTGGGCAACCTTGTCTTGTTCCTGATCTTAGTGGAAATGGTTTCCGTTTTTCACCATTGAGGTTGACGTTGGCTGTGGGTTTGTCAAATATGGCCTTTATTATGTTGAGAAAAGTTCCCTCTATGCCTACTTTCTGAAGGGTTTTTTATCATACATAGATGTTGAATTTTGTTGAAAGCTTTTTCTGCATCTATTGAGAGGATCATGTGGTTTTTATTCTTCAATTTGTTAATATGCTGTATCACATTGATTGATTTGTGTATATTGAAGAATCCTTGCATTCCTGGGATAAACCCCACTTTATCATGGTGTATGATCCTTTTAATGTGCCGTTGGATTCTGTTTGCTAGTATTTTGTTGAGGATTTTTGCATCTCTGTTCATCAGTGATATTGGCCTGTAGTTTCTTTCTTTGTGACATCTTTTTCTGGTTTTGGTATCAGGGTGATGGTGGCCTTGTAGAATGAGTTTGGGAGTCTTCGTCCCTCTGCTATATTTTGGAAGAGTTTGAGAAGGATAGGTGTTAGCTCTTCTCTAAGTGTTTGATAGAATTCGCCTGTGAAGCCATCTGGTCCTGGGCTTTTGTTTGTTGGAAGATTTTTATCACAGTTTCAATTTCAGTGCTTGTGATTGATCTGTTCATATTTTCTAGTTTTTCCTGGTTCAGTTGTGCTTTTCTAAGAAACTGTCCATTTCTTCCAGGTTGTCCATTTTATTGGCGTATAGTTGCTTCTAGTAATCTCTCATGATCCTTTGTATTTCTGCAGTGTCAGTTGTTGCATCTCCTTTTTCATTTCTAATTCTATTGATTTGAGTCTTCTCTATTTTTTTCTTGATGAGTCTGGCTATTGGTTTATCAATTTTGTTTATCTTCTCCAGAACAAGCTTTTAGTTTTATTGATCTTTGCTATTGTTTCCTTCATTTCTTTTTCATTTATTTCTGATCTGATCTTTATGATTTCTTTTCTTCTGCTAACTTGGGGGATTTTTTGTTCTTCTTCCTCTAATTGCTTTAGGTGTAAGGTTAGGTTGTTTATTCGAGATGTTTCTTGTTTCTTAAGGTAGGATTGTATTGCTATAAACTTCCCTCTTAGAACTGCTTTTGCTGCATCCCATACGTTTTGGGTCGTCGTGTTTTCATTTTCATTTGTTTCTAGGTATTTTTTGATTTCCTCTTTGATTTCTTCAGTGATCTCTTGGTTATTAAGTAGTGTATTGTTTAGCCTCCATGTGTTTGTATTTTTTACAGATTTTTTCCTGTAATTGATATCTAGTCTCATAGCGTTGTGGTCAGAAAAGATACTTGATTTTAATGCAGTATTATTAACTCTGGTCACCATGCTCTACATTACATCCCATGACTTATTTTATTAGTGGAAATTGTACCTTTTGACTCCTCTCACCCATTTACTGCCCAACCAATCTGTGCTCTGTATTCATGAGCTTAGCTTTTTGTTTGTGTTTTAGATTCCACATAATAAGTGAGATCATACTGTATTTGTCTTTCTCTGACTTATTTCACTTAGCATTATGCCCTTGAGATCCGTCCTTGTTGTCACAAATGGCAAGATTTCATTCTTTTTTCTGTGGCTGAGCAATATCTCATTGTGTATATATACCACATTGTCCTTTTTCAGTCATCCATCAGTGGATATGTAGGTTGTTAAATGGGATTTTTGGAAATTTTCATAGCAAGTATATGTGTACACAGTTATCTACTTTCTTGATCAGAAACACTAAATCTGAGATGTGCTGACTTAAAAAAAAAATTGCACAATGTGAGAGTTGCAAGTTGTTTTATTTGGAACAAAATGAGGACTATAGCCCAGGAGACAGCATTTCAGATAGCTCTGAGAAACTGCTCCAAAGAGGTGTGGGGGAAGGTCAGTATATATGTGATTTCGGTGAAGGGGGAGTACATGCAATCAAGCACATATTTTTTGCGGAAGGTCTCATGAGGGTTACTGCTAGTCATGAGGAGCAGACGTCACCATGAAGGAATTTAGTGCTTTTCTAGATATGAGGAGATGCAGGAATTGGGCTCATAAAATCAGCTTCTGAAAATATCTGACTTATCTGAAGACCTGTTTTGCCCGTTTTTCTCTGATCATCGAGTGCCTCATTCCTGATCTCCACCCTGAATTCCTTTCAGGGGGTGTTGAAGGTCAGCTGCAGTGGCAACTGGTTTAATCCTTGTAGAGGTAGATGGCAAGTGCTCATGCAAGTGGCAATTTGTAGTTCACAGGTGTTACTCTTTTTAGAACCCATTTTAGCTTTGCTGCTTGACTGCTTTCACTGATTAAGGCCAAGAAGGATTGTATATCCAAAATTCCAGACTTGCCATTACTTACCAAGAAAATAATTGGGAAGAACCCACATTTGCATTTGTGTGTATGAAGGCAGTAGCAATTCAGATGTTTCATGATGGGGACATCCCTGGTGGCGCAGTGGTTAAGAATCCGCCTGCCAGTTCAGGGGACATGGGTTCGAGCCCTGGTCTGGGAAGATCCCACATGCCATGGAGCAACTAAGCCTGTGCGCCACAACTACTGAGCCCGCGTGCCTAGAGCCCATGCTCTGCAACAAGAGAAGCCACTGCAATGAGAAGCCTGCACACCGCCACAAAGAGTAGCCCCTGCTCGCTGCAGCTAGAGAAAGCCCATGCACAGCAATGAAGACCCAATGCAGCCAAAAATTAAATTAATTAATTAATTAATTGAAAAAAAAAGTTTCATGATGATGATGGAGGCAGTGGTAGCAACTAACATGTTGTTTTTAGTGTTTAAATGCCAGGCACTCTCTTGCGGTCTTTTCATAGATTGATTCGTTTAACTCTCACCCTGGGAAGCAGATGGTCTTATTATCCCCATTTAACAGATGAGGAAATTGAGACACAAAGAGATTGAAAGATTTGCTCAAGGTCACATAGCAAGTCACACTCAAGGTCACACACTAGTGGTAGAGCTGGGATTCAACCCCTGATTTATACATATCTTCTGCAAATAAAACATTTTAATAAGTCACTGATTAATTTTCTCGTGTCATATGAAAAGTTAATGATTAAAAAGTATGATAGAACCTAGTGGTTTAATTTTTTTTTTGGAAAATATTCTCCTTCGATACTCTGAGTCCATAAAACCTGTTGTAAGGTATTTAAAAAAGCTTACTAGGGAAAAAAGTGAGCCTGTAAATGTTGGTATAGTTATATTATTCTTTTTAATGTGATACAACATTTTTCAGGCTTTAGAATCTTTGGATCTTACAATGTTTGTTTTCAGCAGGGGCTACATCTCTAAGAGCTTAAACATACCTATTATGCATCCCCAAACAATTCTATGAAAGCAGATGCATTAAGGATCTGTTGCATTTCCGATTATCTCAGGGTCTCAATTAACCATTTACACTTTATTAAGAACAATTGGCTGAATCTGAACTACAGCTTAAGATTGAGAATTAATACTTAATACTCACTGACTCAATTACATGTTATATTTTTATTAGGTGCAATGACAAAAGATAAAATATTTATATCAATTAATATTTAGAGATATAGCTGTAGCTACCCAACGTGTAAGCTTTCTTAAACGTATTTGACCCAAAGTACTATCCAGGATGTGTAGTGCTTTAATGTAACACTAGTTCACAGTCTTAGTACGAACACAGTATGAACTTAGTATGAACGGCATGAATGCTAGTTCATACTGTGCATGACTCTTACTGATATTAATCTATGAATATTTAAAACTTAGCATTTGAATAACTTTGTTTTTTAACCTGACTTCAACTGAAGTACAGTTCTGTGTAGAAGGGCAGTGTAGACGAGGTGGGATTTTTGTGTTTTTTAATATATATTATTTGCAGTTATGTTTAGTGATGGCTATAATGTGTTAGACTTGCCTTTTATTCAAAATTATTTACAATTTACATTGTCAGATTTTATGATCATTTCCTTTAGAAGGGAGCTCTCAGTGAATGATTAGATTCATGTGAATAGATAAGTGATGAGGCTTTGTTTTTAAGTGCATAGAATAGTTTAATGAGCCCCCATGTACACATCATCCATCTTCAACAGTTATTAATTCGCAGCCAGTGTTGCTTCATCTATACTCTTCCCTGCCTGATTATTGTAAAGCAAATGCCAGATCTCATGTCATTTTCATCCATAAGAAAGGAAATTATTTAAAAAATTTATTTGTAGTCTGTTTTATGTGGTTGTACTTAATATGAGTGTAATATACTTAGGCTTCTTCTATTGAAAAATGCTGGAGGGCCTCATTTGGCATGCATGAATTAAGCCAGATGCCTAGGAGAGATGTGAACACAGATGGAATTTTTATGTGTGTTAGATGTTGTGATCAAATGTGCCACCAATCTTTCATTCTGCTTTCCTAGACAGAAACATTGAATCATCTTTGATGCTTCTTCTTCTTCCTTCTCCCTTTCCTGTTAAACAGTCTTCACACTCTACTGATGTTTGTCATTCTTTAAATGTCTTCTCAATTCACTTTTAGCTGTGTGTCCACTACTGCCATCTAACTTCACTGATCATTACATGTCTCTTAGGCTATTTTCTCTGATTGCATTTTCTTCTCCATCGCAGTTCATCTTTCGGACTGCCCCTCCTAACTTTCACCATATTCCTTTGTAGTATCTATAGTGTTTATTCCTTCCCACTTAACTTCTTTTTTCTGATATGTACTTTCTTCTGTAAGATGATCCTGTCATAAACTCACCTTTTAAAAATTTACAGACATCAACCTTTTAGGCTGCTCTCCTGAATACCCTTCATGTGTGCTGGGCCGTGCTCATCCTTGCCATTCTGCTTTGATGCACATTCTTTACTCAGTTTATAAATCTGTCCTCTCTCTCCTTTGATCTATCATCTGCCTTTCCATCAAAGGTCAGCTTATTTAGTTGCCCTTGTGTCAAGTCCCTCTTGATGACTCCAGGCCTATACTGATCTTTCCCATTTCAAAAATTTACATGTGTGACTAGTTGGTCCTATGAAATGGAGTCTTGGGTTGTACTTTTTTCTCTTTATTATTCCAGTTTTCTTATGGATTTGTGTTTTTAAACTGGATAGATATCTTCCAGGGACAGGGAGTTTTCAAAACAATATTGGACACAGTGTACTTCACATGTATCTGCTGATTAAAGCTCTTGAATATGATGTATACCTGGACTGTTTTAACTGACCATTTGGTTTTTATTATAATACACATTCCTGTGTCTTTTTTGAGGACTGTTTTCCTTCTCCCTGTTTATTTGCTTCTAATCACTGAGCCAGTCCATAGACGTTTAGCTTCTTAAAGCAGAACCAAGAGGGAGAGGAAGTTAGCATCCCCTTATCACCATTGTCATGGTCACCAGGCCTGTTCCACTGAAGGACGGACCAGCACTCCTTGAGGGTTCTCAGTACTTAGTGGTATTCCTCACCCTCCATCTCCTACTTTTCCAGGAGGCAGGAAAGGAGAAGATTCTGAGATTAATTAAACGTCTTTAAAAATACTTTTTAAAGTAGCAGACTTTCTGAACGAGCAAAAAAAGCTTTAGATTTTCTTCCACCAGAAAATGAGAGTCATTTGTAAGAGGAAGAGAAAGGAGAGGAAATGAAAAGTAAGGAAAGCTGTATAGAGAACTAGGTAAAAGAAAAACAAATATGTTATCCAGTCCAATCTCATGCTGCTCGCAGCACAACAGGTCAGTAAATCAAGAGGTGAGTTGTTGGGTCAAGGAGTAGTGACTTTACTCGGAAAGGTTGAAGCTGGAAGGCAGTTGCTTACAATGTAGTTACTTAGGCATTGTACTACAAAAAAAAGTCCTTGTATTTGTGAAGAAGGTATTTATTCTTGGAAGAATTCATGGAACAATTCCGTGTTTTTTTGCAAAGTCACATCCAGTTTGTTTTACTCTTCCTTTTTATTTAGGCATATGAGTGATTATGTTAAAATCTAGTTTAAAAGACCTTTTTAAATAAGTAAAACAGATTCTTAGTGAAAATAAAGCATTGTGTCATAGTTCAATTAGTAGAGGTTGTTTCGTTTTTGTATTGTTTCTTTCCTGGTGGTGTTTATAACATTGCTGTTTCTTTCTGTTAATGGTATCTTGGGTCTGATTGAACTATATTATGTATTTGAGCTTAGTAAATTTAATTGACTTTTTAATTTAATTGTATTAATTTAATACATAGGGGGACAAAGCACACTGGATATGGCACCAGATGACATGGGATTTGAATCCCAGTTCTGCAATATCTTAACTGTGTTGCCTAGAGCAAACTCAGTTTTTTGAACCTTGATCGTTTGCTGCTAAAAATGATTTTAGGTCTGATTTAGTAGTTCTTAACTAGAAATGAACATCATACTCATTTGTTCATCACCACATCTTGTGATCCTTTTTATATTCATATTAGGTTATAAAGATTTTTTTGTTTTTTTCCAATAATCAGTTCATTTTACTCTAAGTTTGCCCTGCCCCATCATCCCTCCTTTTGATTTAAGGACTGGAACATTTCCAGCTCTTAGGTTTTTGTTTTTTTCTATTTTATAATTAATTAATATTTTTATTGGATTATGATCATAGAGTGTTATTTGTCCTATTTTTCCTATTTGGAATTTTCATGGCATTTTCTTTATGGCTTGGATATATAGTTATTGTGATTTTTCTATGGACAGTGGAAAAGATCTATTTTCTGATTACAGTGTTTGATGTACTTTACTTATTTGTACCTTAGTAATTATTTATTTTTCCATGCCCTTTATTTTCTTGGATAGAGAAAGGGGAATAGATTCTTCCACTATTGATACATAACCACCCCTGCTTTCTTTTTCTTTTCACTTACAAAGTATGCCTTTGCCCGTTTTCAGTCTTTTAAAGTTCCTTTGTTTCAGGTGTATTATTTATACCAGACAGTTGGGTAATTTATTAGAGATGGAGAAGGGAAACAATATGATATGTGGTATCAGACAAGATTTTAAGGAAAGTCTGATGCATTAGCTAAGCCTTGGTGGCAGGAAAGAAGGACCTTGGTGTGTGAGGTGGAAGAGAAGCAGGCGGGGAGGTGGCCCAGTGGGGAGTGGCTGGGGTGCTTCAGGCAGAAGGATCAGCAAAGGCTTTGGTGTGACGCGCAGCTGGTCATAGCGTTTCTGTGTATTTTCTGTAACCTGAGGTTTTTCCCAGAGTATTTATTTATTTATTTAGTTAGTTAGTTAGTTAGTTATTTTTTGGCTGCATTGGGTCTTCATTGCTGCACGTGGGCTTTCTCTAGTTAAGGTGAGCGGGGGCTACTCTTCATTGCGGTGCGTGGGCTTCTCATTGCGGTGGCTTCTCTTGTTGCGGAGCACAGGCTCTAGGCATGCGGGCTTCAGTAGTGGCACGTGGGCTCAGTAGTTGTGGCTTGCGGACTCTGGAGCGCAGGCTCAGTAGTTGTGGCGCACGGGCTTAGTTGCTCCGCGGCACGTGGAATCTTCCCGGACCAGGGCTTGAACCCCGTCCCCTGCATTGGCAGGTGGATTCTTAACCACTGCGCCACCAGGGAAGTCCCTCTTAGGGTATTTTTTTCAAAAAGCTCTATGAGAATGAAATTTCGTGGGTCTTAAGATGTTTAAAGATGGGTATTTGTTCAGGAGCTTGGGATGAACACGCACATACTACTATATATGACAGATAACCAACGAGGACCTACTGTATAGCACAGGGAACTCTACCCAATATTCTGTGATAACCTATATGAGAAAAGAATCTCAAAAAGAATGGATATATGTATAACTGAATCACTTTGCTATACACCTGAAACTAACACAACATTGAAAATCAGCTATACTCCAGTAAAATTAAAATGTTTTTTTTAAAAAAGGTAGTTGTTTCCTTTAAACTTAAACAGCAGTTTGACTGGATGTACCTCTATTTACTAGGGACCTTGTAAGGATCAAATATATTGAATGTTTCTGTAGAGAAGTCTGAGGCTAGCTTGATTCCCACCCCCTTACCCCAAAAGAATACTTCTGGGCTTTTATCTTTAAGTACCAGAGATTTTCATTAGACTTGACTCAGTATTACCATCCTATATTGTTTTTCCCTGGCATGTATGTACCCTCTCAGTCTACAAGTTTGCATCTTCCTCTAGTTTGGAAAATTTGTCTTTAATTTGTCCTTTATTCTTCTTGGGAAAGCAGTTACACATGTGAAATTAAAAAGCAAAAAAACCCCTTCCAGTTCTCTTTTTCTTTCAGTCTTTTCTAATTCATTGTTAATTTCTGTTTCTTTTTGCTCATGTCTCCATCTTGTCTTGCATGTTCATTCTGCTTCAAACAGCTTCTTACTTAGATTTAATTTTTGATGTTCTCTTCAGTCTTGTACTTTATCTTGTTCTGTGATATTGTCATATCTTCTAGAGCTTTGTATCACTTCTTGCCTTTTGGGAGATCTGAGGTCTTCTGCCAGCGTTCAGTAGGTGTTCTGTAGGAGCTGTTCCACATGTAAATGTATTTCTGATGTATCTGTGGGGAGGAAGGTGATCTCCACGTCTTACTTTTCCGCCATCTTTTCCTCTCTCTGTATCACTTCTTTGAATGTTTTTACTTTTTCCTTAAGTTCTTTGAGTTATAGTGGTGTTTCTCATTATGATTTTCATTTGCTTGGTGGCAACATTTTTCTGGTGACTTTTCCTCATCTGTCTTTCCAGTTACTTCCTATCCCTCTCTTCTTCCTTCCTTCCTTCCTTCCTCTCTTTCCCTCTCTCTCCTGTAACTTCTTGGTCTATTCTAGGTCCTGTGCTAGTTCCTTTTTATTATCTTTGAATGAATCTAACCCTCCCCCCAGTTCCCAACCTCTGATTTGAAACTGGTTTATGTGGGGGCTGGGAGAGCAGGGGTAGCAGGAATTCTTCCTTGTTCACAGGAAAGTGCTTCATGATACAGGGTTGTATAGTTGAGAGTGTTTAACCTTTTTGTGTTGCTGCCAGTACAGTAGAAGCTAGGAGACTGTTCACAATTCAGTCTTGTCTGCCTTCTCTACTTTGTCTCAGCAACAGAACGTTTCCTTCACTGATTTTGTATCTGAATCTTTGGCCAAAGACCTCCTCTCAGCACCTTCCTGTACCCCTACTTGAGTTTCATTGCCTTTGGCAGCTTTTGCACATATTGGGATTGGGTGATAGATTTTGTCTAGTCTTATCTGAGATGGAGTTTCCATTTCTTTTATTCTACTGTTGTTTGGGGGGGGGAAAGGACAGAGACTTCTCCACTCTGCTGTCTTAAAACAAGGTCATAGTTTTTTCTTTAAATCTTCCAGGAAAGCTGTCCTAGCTGACAAAAGCCTTCTTCAGAGTAATATTTAGGATTTGGCTGCTTGACTCTTTCCATTCGTCCTTTGGTTGCTTGGTGATTTTGCTTCTGATTGTTAGTTGTTTTCCTTGAGGACTGGATTTCACTGTCTGTGGTTGGGTTTCCCAGATGGGTTAGCTGTGAACAAGCGGGGCATCGCTGTGCTGTGAGGATTGTTTGTTTTGAGGGCACATCATGGTATTGTATTTATTAAAAATATTATAGGGATCAATATTTCCATCTCAATTAATTTCTCCCGGCTATATTGTACTTCTTTGTGCATTTATGAAGTTGTATATCTTATGAATTATTAAAACAAGCTTGAATACGTCTTTTAAAAAGAATGGGAGTAACTTTTATTTGCCTGTTGTCCCATCCGGAAGCACTGGTTTCCTTTTATTATTGAATTCTACTTAGTGTTGCTTTTCCTGTTCCAAGGATCAAAGGCATAGGGGAGAAAAAAAGTTCATGGTTCTATACTTTGATGGGGAAAGGAGATAGTTATTTTAGTTTCTGTCATCAAGTACCAACAGTTATTTTCGAATGCACTGCAGCCCAAGAAAAGGAAACAAAACAAAAGACTACCTGCCAGTGGGTGAAAAAATAACAGCACACACTGCCATGCAGTGCTTATAATTGTTTCAAATTTACAAATACAACAATGAAACACATTTTGCATAATGAAATATTTATTTTTATCCTTCATGCTTGCAAGCTGCTCTCCATTCATCCTGTTTGCAAACTGCAACAGCAACATTTCTTTAACATGAGCCAAATGCAGTTTCCAGCTGTTGACATTAATTCATGTTTAGGTCCTGTTAAAAACTGTCATCCAACAGCGAATCTCACTGTTTTTATTTTTGCTCTTCTTATATTTCCATTGACTTTTTTACTTGTTCTTATTTTCACTCATGAATAAACGTGTTTTTCAGTGATCCTTGGTGTTTGAGATAGAGTAGAATTAACAAAAGGAATTCTTGTCTTGGTATAACTTACTGTATCATTCACCAGGTAGTTGATCAAAATTTTAATTTTGCATTCCTTTCATTGCATAATTAAAAAAAAATTAAAAGTCAGCGATAGGCTCCAGAATAAAGAAAAGCTATACTACTATATATTTTAAAAATTGCTGTAGGGCTTCCCTGGTGGCACAGTGGTTAAGAATCTGCCTGCCAATGCAGGGGACGTGGGTTTGAGCCCTGGTCCGGGAAGATCCCATATGCCGCAGAGCAACTAAGCCCATGCGCCACAACTACCTAGCCTGTGCTCTAGAGCCTGCGAGCCGCAACTACTGAAGCCCGTAGGCCTAGAGCCCATGCTCTGCAACAAGAGAAGCCACTGCAGTGAGACACCCTTGCACCCCAATGAAGAGTAGACCCTGCTTGCCACAACTAGAGAAAGCCTGTGAAGCAACGAAGACCCAACACAGCCAAACATGAAATAAATAAATTTTTAAAAAATTTAACAACGTGCTGTAATATGAAAATCTTACTGTTCTCATGTAGATTTGAGTCAAGACCTGTGCAAAAGCAATTGTGCAAAACAAAACAAAACCCCCAAGGTTGTAAAATACTCTTCAGCTCCTTCCTTTGGGGATAACAGGTTCATATATGCAGCAGGTAAGGTAGATTTTGTTCTGGGTGCCATATTCTCTTATTATGGATGTTACTTACACAACTGCTTATCCTTGAGATTGGGTGATTCTTCTGATAGTATAAAAGTAGGTAGTAGGCATCATGGGGTAAATAATAGGTTGAAAAAAATTTTTTTCTGTATGTTAGAAGTTTTGTTTCAGTCGTCTAAAATTGCTTCCTTTGGGAAGAAATAATACAAAAAGTTGAGTATTGTTTTTATTTTAAATCAAAAAGGCTGATTTTGTCTATAGTTACAAGGGGGTAATGTGAGTAACCTAGTCTAGCTTCAGCTCATCTAGGTAGTTTTTTCTGCTCTCTCGCCTCTGGGCTTCTGTCTGAAATGATTTCATTCCCTCCCCCTTTTTCCACATAGCAAACTCATACTTCGTAAATAGTAATAAGGCATTACTATTTTTTTTATTATTTGTGCTCTCATTTCCTGTGGTTTGCTTTCTTTTGTGCCCCAAGCGGAATTGGCTTTGTCCTCTCTGCCTGCTCCCACAGAGCTTTGCATTTACCCCAACTTAGGAATCATTTCACTGTATTACTATATTTACCTCTCATGCCTTATTGCCCAATGCTAGAAAATATAAATTAATGGGAGCCACAAATGTAAATTTAAATCTTCTTGTAGGCACATTAAAGAAGTAAAAAGAAACAGGAAAAGTTCTTTATAATACTGTCTTACTTAAACCAGTGTATTCAGAGTATTATCATTTCAATGTATAACCAATGTAAAAGTTGTTAATGATAAATTCTATATTCTTTTTTTACTAAGTCTTCAAAATTCAGTGTTTCTTATACTGACAGCACATCTCAGTTGAGACTAGCTGCATTTCAGATGCTCAGTTCCACAAGTGGCCAGTTGCTGCCATATTGTATAGTGTAGTTCTAGACTGTGGTGTCCTTGAGAGTTGGAACCATGTGTGGTTTTTGCTGTATTTCTGGCTACCTTTGGTGCTCATTCAATCTGTGCTTACGAATGAATAAATGAATGAATGAATGAGTGAATAAAATACACTGGAGGGTTATTGTGTAGATTAATGTCAGAGCCCTAATAACATCAGTGCCTCCTGTCAAGACAACTAAGGCACATTGACTAAAAAGAGGACCCAGAGTCTGGAAGGATCCTGCATTCCAGTCCTATGGTAGGACAGCTGGGGTGGGCTTTGAAGAGATAAGTTGCCAGGGATTTATTGCAGGAGACAGTAGGAGAGGAAAATAAGACAGTGGCCAGTCTCCATCCGTGGTGTACTTTGCAGCTGCTATTCCGTGATCCAGAGCACTTGACAGCACCTTTCACTTCTACTGATAGGCTAAGCTGCTCCTACCACAGTATTGTAATCAAATTTGTCATCAAGTCCTGTGTGCAGCTTCAGTTTGCTGCTTAAACAGTAAATTGATATGTTGTATCAGTTGTATAAATTGATACAGTGTGGCTAGCAATTCCTTATAATGTAGTGAATTACTAATGTCCATATTCTGTGACCCAGTGCTTATCCATTTAGGTATACACGGCTGAGAAAATGTTTCATATGTATGCAAGGAGGCATCTACATGATACTTGTGACATTTTAAAAAATTAAAACCACGCAAACCGCCTACCTGTCTAATCATAGGAGATCAGACAGATATTTTTGACACATTCATTAATTCTGTACAGGAATTAAATGAATCCAGTGAACTAGATTTGTATTTCCAAATGGAAAGCGGTTAGAAATATAATGTTGAGTGAGAAAAGCAAGTTTTGGAACACCTATTGTTTCAAAATTAAAAATAACATATCACACACTATACACAATGTTATATATTTCTCATTGATGCATATGCATGCTATATAAGTTAAAAAAACAAAAAAAACCCCAAAACCCAAAAAACTCTAAAGATAAATCCTATGTCCAGAATTGTGTGTGCCACTGGTAAGGGGCATGGGAACAGGTTGGGTCTTCAGAGAGAAATCTAGTGAATATAAACTTCTATAGTTTTTTTTTTTTTGTAATACAAAGTGCTGAATTATAACAATTGGCAATTCTAGATGGAGGTCACAGAGGTGTTATCTTATTCTTTGTTCTTTGATGTATTTTAAATTGTTCTCAATTTCTTTTTTATGCATTCAAGGGATCTCTGGGTCTATATTCAATTTTTTTGAAAGTAAAAATTGAGGATTAAATATGCCAGGGATATTTTTCTTTATTGGTACACACTTCATATGAATTATTTCAATCCTTTGCTGAAAAAAGGATGCACAGGTGGAGAAATGTCCTTTTGATGTATACGAGTACAAAAAAGCATTTTATAACTTTGTTCTACACTTCAGGCTAGAATTTTAATCCAGATCCCTACAGGGAAATACCTAGTAAACTCAGTGCCCCATTGGACCTTTTGTACCCTTGTGAGTTAAGATAAAAAAGTATTTTTAAAATCTAGAATAGCCTAAACCTTTCAAAGATGTGTCAGCTTTGGTGTATTTCCGTTGAGGTCAACAATCACTTACGGAATTCCTGTTTGTGGCTTTTGAGGCTTGGGGGTAAGTAGGAGATTGTGAGTAATATTAAGGGGAAGGAGGAAATGACTGCTTTAGACTTTTCAGGATACGGAAGCAGCTGGGAAATGTCCAATTGAATAAATAAACATTCACTGTCATAGGGGGAAAGAACAATCGATGTTTTTTTAATTAAGTTATTAATTTATTGCCTCTCAGCTCCAAATCCATGCTTCACCATCTGCTCTGTGATAATGAAGCTGAGCCTTTTAAGCATTTCTCCTTTGTAGTGAGTGGGATGTTAAGCTGTGTCAGCAGAGGGCGTGGGAGAGACATTTCTGGATGAAGGGGCTTCTCTTCCTGATTCCAGCATCTTCCCAGACCCTTGCAGGTGGCTTCATAGTGAATCCCAAGGCCAGCACCTCCCTCTGAATGGTGTCCTCCCCTCCTCCACACTTCAGAGGGAGGATTTCCCACCATCGAGCCCTTTCCAGTGTTGTCTGCTTCCTAGATCTGGTCTTGCTCTATTCTTTACCGCACCACCTCCACCCACTGTTACTCCAACCCCTGTTACTAATTTTCTCACATTCGGATTACTTTCACATATTACTTTCTCTGTTTGAATTACTGCATGCTATCTCCTGATGGGACCCTGATGGATACAGAAGGCAAACTGTGTTTCCTCCAGTATGCTAAGATCAATACAAATGACTTTGATATTTAAAAGATCTCTTAGGATCTCTTCAACCCTGTTCTTCATTTTCTTTTAGTAAGGCATGAAGCTAGTTCTGTGAATGGTTCAGTAGACATGAACATCTCTGTGGGTCTTACCGTGTATTTTATTGCGTTGGAAAAGCGTGTGCCTTACTGTTCCTGAGGAAGTTGATATTTGAGGTTCTTACACTTTAAGCTCATGTTGTTTCATCGTTTATACGTCACTTTGCTTTACTGGGTCAACTCATATGCACAGTGGAGGATTTCTGGTGTAGCAAAAATAATGTGGACTCTATTACCAAGTGAATCCAGGTTCTAATTCTGGCTTCACTGTTACAATAATTCTAGTTCTAACTCCATAACACACAAGTGAAAAATCTTATTTTCTAAATTAAGGTTCACACTCTGAAGCCCACAAGAAAATTTATGTAACTTGGGGCAAATAACTATGTGACTTTGAGCTCATTTCCTTGTCTGTAAATAGGAAATAAAATACAAGCCTTTGAGTTGTTGTAAGGTTAATTATGTGGTAGTAAAGCACCAGTAGCAATGTGTAAATGATCCCATTTGTCTGCGTCCTTGCCAGTATTTGATACAAAATCACCATATTTTATTTCAGCCATTTTAATAAAGATGTAGTGTTATCTTGTGGTTTTGAGTTTCTCTGATAACTAATGATGTTTAACACTTTTTCTTGTGCTTATTTGTCATCTCTATAGCCTCTGTTTTCCTTTTAAAAATTTCCTGAAAATAACATTTCTTGGAATTTTCTTACAAGTTTCTGGGGGGAAAAAAAACAGGAAAAAAAATGACCTGTTTCAGGTTTTTCTTTTGATATTTTGCCATAGCAATTGCATCTGAGCTTTCAAATCAGGGTTTCTTTGCCAGAAATTATTTCACATATTCAGAGTTACCCCAGGTCCTTTCTAATATTTTGGTTTCATGTTTCCTTTGATTTAGGAATAACCGAAACAAACAAACAAACAAACAAGGAAACCCAAACTCAAGCCCAAACAATAAAACTGCTCTGAACAATACTTACTAACATCACATCTAACCTATAAACTGTATTTCGTGTTTTAAGTTTTTATTAAACTTTTTTGATAATGCCTTTAATTTTTCGCTACCATTAGTATAAAATATTTCCACTATACAGAGACCCCTTGAGGCAAATCCAATGTGGAGAAAAGTGGGAGAAGAGCTATTGAAACTTTACATGTCTCATTGTAAGGAGAATGGCAGGCCCATAGGGTTATAATATAAATGGGACAGTAAAATGTGAAAGATGATAGAGGGCCAAGAATAGCCAGAAATATTTTATGGAATGTGGCCAAGCATTGGACAAAACTACAGTAGAGGAAATAGTAAAGAGTTGTAAACAGTACCAGTGTTTGTCAGTCGCTCAGGACAGGAAACTGAGGGTCATCTCTGATTCCTTTTGCGCCATCCTCCACATCCAAGTCTCTCAGACGATTCAGTCACTTTCAACTCCCAATGTATGTTGAAGTTACATCCAAGTTTCTCTGCCTTAAGTGCTGCAACTCTAGTCTAAGCCACCTTTTCCCCTGGTCACTGCAGGTCTCCTAACTAATGTCATTAATTACACTCTTGTCTCCCTCTAATCTGTTCTCAATGTGTAAAAGGAAGAAAGTTCTTTAACGCAGAGTTCAGAATAGAACACTCTGAAACTTAAAACCCGTCATGGCTTCATTTTATACTTGAGCTCGGTTCTGTACCACGGCCTGCTTAATATGGTTCTTGACGGCCTCTCAGTTTTATCTCTTAAAGCTATTCCCTTATCTGACTCAACTGCAAAGCAACTGGCTTTCTTTTAATTATTTAAAAAAAGAGCTTTTTCATGCCCTGATAAGTCATGTTTTGAAGAGTAAGGTTAATTCACCTCTAAGAATGTCCCCAGATAAAACTTACAAACTAAGAAATGTAGTAAGACATTTATTCATCCCCTTGAAGCTCTTTAAGTGTGCTTTGTTCCACCTGGTTATAACTCTTGGCCTAAAGAAGCCCTAGTATGAATTGTTGGGTAATTATCTCTTGCTTTTAACAGGAACCCAATGATTCTTCTTCTTTTCATCTATTTCTAGAAATATTATCTCTAATTCCTCTCCCCTTATTCTTACTAATAGCTGTCAAACAGTCCTCCCCCAAAACTTTTTTTTTCCTAACCAGGAAGAAGAATTAGCTTGACTCTGCTAAGTTAGACAAGGAGTGTAGTTAATTATAAAATTATAATATGTGAAATTCTTACATTAGTTGGTAGTAAAAATATGTAATTTTTTCTGTTTCTAGTTTTTCTGTATTAAGGCCCAGTTGCTGAAATTATCCTATCATTACTATTTAGATTTAATGATTATTGTTTAAAAGAATAGGTTTGTTTGCTAGAAACTCTCAGTAAATTGTGTTAAAATATTTTGTCAAAGGTACTTGGAAAGGTACAGATATGATCCGATTAGGCATTTTTTTCTTCTATCTCTACAAAATAAGATAAATGTATCACTTGTGTAACAAATATCTGATTTTAACACATTTTCACTATTGATAGATGCAAAAATAAATCTCTCAATTGAAATATGTCTTGCCTGTAAGTTCTGAGATCTGATACCACTGATCCATAAAAACTAAAAAAAAAGGAGAGGTGAAGGAATTCTGGTGCTGAATGAGCAGGCAGAGGAGGTAAATTGGTTCCATGGCTTCTGCCTTCTTCCATTACGTAACACATTTGCATCAACAAAGTGAGTTTTGTTTAAAAGCTCTTACTTTTGCCAAGCGAACCAGCCACCGTCATTGCTCTTTTCTTCTATTCCAGCTCTTCTTGGTAGTTCTGGGCATTTAATTATTTTTGCTCATTCATAGAAATCTGCCACATCTCATTATTTTGTCACTGCCGCTTTACCAATGTTTGTACATTATGAAATGAATTGAGCTAATAATAGAAGTTGTCATTTTTCCTGTTCCCTGTCTATGGTGGTATCTGTAATGGTGGTTTCTCATCTGTCATGGCAGATGTTGTGAGCTATCAGCACACAGTCAGAAAGACCTGACTTTGACTGTTGTCACTGGTGGCAATAATTTAGTTATAGAGTCTCAAATGAGTAGGAGGCACAAATAAAGAGGGTGTGGGATCATGCTGGAAGATTACGTGGAATATCATAGATATTAATACATGTACGGATGGTAGGAGAGATCTTATTGAGAATTCAAAAAGTCTAAGAGAGAGGATAAGATGGTAGGTTTGCATCTGGGATAGATTGAAGGCAATTTATTTATTTATTTAGTTAGTTATACACATTTATTGGAGTATAATTGCTTCACAATGCTGTGTTAGTTTCTGTTGTACAACAGAGTGAATCAGCCATATGCATACATATATCCCCATACCCACTCCCTCTTGAGCCTCCCTCCCATCCTCCCTATCCCACCCCTCTAAGTCGTCGTGAAGCACCGAGCTGATCTCCCTGTGCTATGCTGCTGCTTCTCACTAGCTATCGATTTTACATTTGGTAGTGTATATATGTCAATGCTCCTCTCACTTTGCCCCAGTGTCCCCTTCCCCCGACCTCCATGTCCTCAAGTCCGTTCTCTATGTCTGCATCTTTATTCCTGCCCTGCCACTAGGTTCGTCAGTACCATTTTTTTTAGATTCCATATATATATGTTAGCATACAGTATTTGTTTTTCTCTTTCTGACTTACTTCACTCTGTACAGCAGACTCTAGGTCCATCCACCTCACTACAAATAACTCAATTTTGTTTCTTTTAAGGTTGAGTAATATTCCGTTGTATATATGTAAATAAGAAGACACATCTTCTTTAACCATTCATCTGTTGATGGATACTTACTTAGGTTGCTTCCATGTCCTGGCTATTGTAAATAGTGCTGCAGTGAACATTGTGGTACATGTCTCTTTTTGAATTATGGTTTTCTCAGGGTATATGCCCAGTAGTGGGATTGCTGGGTCATATGGTAGTTCTGTTTTTAGTTTTTTAAGGAACCTCCGTACTGTTCTCCATAGTGGCTGTATCAATTTACATTCCCACCAACAGTGCAGGAGAGTTCCCTTTTGTCCACACCCTCTCCAGCATTTACTGTTTGTAGATTTTTTGATGATGGCCATTCTGATCGGTGTGAGGTGATACCTCATTGCAGTTTTGATTTGCATTTCTGTAATGATTAGTGATGTTGAGCATCTTTTCATGCGCCTCTTGTATGGTCTGTATGTCTTGGCCATCTGTATGTCCTCTTTGGTGAAATGTCTATTTAGGTCTTCCACCCATTTTTTGATTGGGTTGTTTGTTTTTTTGATATTGAGCTACATGAGCTGTTTGTATATTTTGGAGATTAATCCTTTGTCTGTTGATTCGTTTGCAAGTATTTTCTCCCATTCTGAGGGTTGTTTTTTCATCTTGTTTATGATTTCCTTTGCTTTTCAAAAGCTTTGAAGTTTAATTAGGTCCCATTTGTTTATTTTTGTTTTAATTTTCATTACTCTAGGAGGTGGGTCAAAAAAGATCTTGCTGTGGTTTATGTCAAAGAGTGTTTTCCCTATATTTTCCTCTACGTTTTATAGTGTTTGGTCTTACATTTAGGTCTTCAATCCATTTGGAGTTTATTTTTGTGTATGGTGTTAGGTAGTGGTCTATGGAAGGCAATTTAGCTGGGACATAAGTTGCTTTGTTAATTCACCTGACATTGGTAGCTAGGTAGAATGTAGTTTCTGGGTGATAGTCTTGCTTTTAAATTGGAATTTTCGAGAATAGCGATAAGCAGTCTGCCTTGCAACTGGATATGATGGGACTCTGGGCAGCCTGCTGAGGTGTAAGTGGTCCTCCGGTTTGGGCACTGGGAGTGATTTTTGCTGAGTAGGGGATATTTGCCATTTTCTGTGGATATTTTTGGTTGTCACAACTCGGGTATGACTGGCATCTAGTGGGTAAAGCCAAGGACACTGCTGAACATCCTACAATGTACTGGACAACCCCTTACAACAAAGGCCCAGATTGTGAATAGTAGCAAGGTTGAGCAACCCTGTATTACAACCAACACCAACAAAGGTCTATTATATGCTTCCTTATTCCCTGTGGATTGAGTAGGCGTATTTGCCATCTTGTCCCTAAAGAATGGCCAGTCTTTTGTAGAAATTTAATGATTGAGAATGCACTTAGCCTTTATTCCTAACAACTCACATTAGGACAAACTTGCATATGCTAGCTTAATTTACAAGACCCTGTTTTTCTGCGCTGCTTCCTTCTTTGTAGTTTTTACACATGATGAGCTTTACTCATCTTTAAGAAAAATTTCCCCATGCCACTTTAGGATAGACAGGCAGTTTGATGTTTGGTTGTTTTTAAGATTTCTTCGTAATGAAGTATTTGGTGTCACTAAGTGTTAAGGCGGTACCTGATTGTAGACTTTATAAAGAGCATCAGAGATGACTAAATGTCACACTTTATCTCCATAGCATATAACTAGGAGAGGAGGAGGTAGAAGGTGGTAGAGAGAAAGGGTAATAGAATTTACACAGCAGCATATACCTAAAGGTAATAAAAATTTTTCGTTACATGGCGTGAACTAGCCCATTAGGGCTAGCATGGCACTGTGCATGTAGATGCTCAATATAAATACCATTTGCTTTTTATTTTAAATAAGGATAATTCTGTGTTACTGACTTAACTAAAATTTAAAGAGTATTCCACTCACAGTTAGTGGGATATTACAAATAATGTGAGCTCTCTTAACAATTGCACATAAGTATACTGTAAATTAAACCTTTCATCTAAAACTCTGAAAGAGTTATCTAAACAGCAATTAATTATGCATCTTGGTACTCCTGTGAGCAAAGTAAATTGTTGCTCTCTCTTTCAGAGAGCACGTATTTCCATGAAAGGCTTTGAATGGAAGTTTTTCCCCATGAAATAACATCTCCATAGGGAAAGCGTGCTAATCCGTCCGTTAACCATGTCTACGGACTGACTAATTTGGACCATAATCAAGGCTTTGCAGGTGAGAGTGCATACATGATAAGCCAACTACCTACAAAAATATATACCTCCTTTTAAGGCCTTGATGCAGTATAGACTTGAGGCATAATAAGGTAGTATTCTCCAACCAAGAGGAAGATTCTGTGCCTTTGAAGTAGAAATTAATATTTGGATTAGTTAAGGCTCCTTCAGCTTCAAATGACAGAGAACCCAACTCAAACTGGCCTGAGCCAAAGAAGGGAACTTGTTAGTGCATGTATAGGGCTGGCCAAAAAGTTCGTTTGGGTTTTTCCATAATGTCTTACGGAAAAACCTGAACAAACTTTTTGGCCAGCCCAGTAATTAAAAAGGCTAGTGCTAGGACTATGGGGACTCAAACAGTACTCTTGTCTCCTAGTTTTACCTTCCTGTATTGGCCCCATGCTCTGGGCTGATATGATAGCCCATCATAGATCCAAGCTCACAGTCTCTCAGGTGGCAGGACAGCAGAAAAGGGAACCTGGGAAGTCTCCCTAGGTTTCATCACCTTTGATTGGATCACATCTCTGTCTCTGAATCAGTCCCCCCAGGCAGGAGATGTAACAGCATGAACTGAGCCATGTGCCAAATCGAATTTGGGTGTAGATTTAACGCCACTTACGGGCTGTGAGTGCAAGAGCAGCGTTCCCTTGAAGAAAATTAGTTATGCAAAAAATAAATCTTTGTCCTAACCCTGTCCTCTTCTGCAGGAGTACCACTGTAACCATTTCTTGTGCTTAAAATTGTGTAAATGTAAAAATCAATACCTTTATTACTGTATATATAGTTGATAGTATCTTAGATGTATTTTTCCCTTGTTTTTATTGTTGACCAATATATTTAACACTCCCCACTTGTGAAGGTCTCCAAGGAAGATCCTATAACTTCTCTTTTAAGTCACAGAAATATCCTAAACAGACATTCTGTTTTTTATGAAGTATTTAAGAAATACTAAAAGTGAACACCTAAATGTGTTTAAGGATGATAGTTCATTAAAGGAAACCTTCCATGAGTCCTTATATAAAGTATATTTCTTATTAGGTTTCATGATATGGTTGAGGTTTTAACACGACAGAGACTACTTACAGGTCAATGTTTTTAAGCAAGAGATATTTCTGGAAGAATTAATTGATTTAGACCTTCTTGGCTGCCGTAAGTATAAAATATGAAGTACGGCTTTATATTAGCATTGTCCCTAGTGATGAAAATTGGTTAAAAACACTTATCTTCACTGCAAAATGGATTAAAGACTTAAATGTAAGACCTGAAAGTGTAAAACTCCTAGAAGGAAACATAGGGGAAGAGCTTCTGGACACTGGTCTTGGCAATGATTGCATAGACATGACGTCAAAAAACAAACAAAGCAAAATTAGACAAATAGGGCCATATCAAACTAAAAAGCTTCTGTACAGCAGAGGAAATGAGCAAGAGTGAAAAGGCAATCTACAGAATGGGAGAAAATATTTGCAAGCCTTATATATAATAGGGGATTAATTTCCAAAAATGTAAGTATCTCCAACAACTCAGTATCCAGAAAAAAAATCAAATAACCCAATTAAAAATTGGATAAGGAACTGAATAGACATTTCTTCAAAGAAGACCTGCAAATGGCCAACAGGTATATGAAAAGACGCTCAACGTTACTAATCATTAGGGAAATGCAAATCAAAACCATAATGAGATACCTCTTCAAACCTCTTAGTTTGGCTATTATCAAAAAAAAAAAAAAGACAGACAGCAGGTATTCGTGAGGAGGTGGAGAAACTCAAACCTTACTTCGCTGTTGGTAGGAATGCAAAACAGTGCAGCCGCTATGAGAAAGAGTATAAAAAGTTAAAATAGAACTACCATATGACTCAGCAATCCCACTTCTGGCTGTTTATTCAAAAGAATTGAAGTTAGATGCTTAAAGATATAGCTGCACTTCCATGTTCACTGCAGCACTGTTCAAGATAGCCAAGATCTGGAAATAACCTAAATGCCCATTGATGGATGAATGGAAACGTGGAATATACAGATAATGGAATATTATTCAGCCTTAAAAAGGAAGGAAATCTAGCAGTATGCAACAACATAGCAGAAACTGAAGGACATTATACAATATGAAAGAAGCCAGTCCCAGAAAAACAGATTATTTCATGATTCCCCTTATATGTGAAATTTAAAACAGTTAAACTCAGAGAAGCAGAGGATAGAACAGTGGTGGCCATGGGCTTGGGGCAGGGGCAGATGGGGAGTTATACTGTTCAACAGAAGTCAAGTTTCAGTTACGCAAGATGATTAAGTTCTAGAGATCTGCTGTACAATGTTGTGCCTGTAGTTAATGACGCTGTATTAGTCACTTAAATTTTAACAGGGTAGATCTCACGTTACGTGTTCTTACTGCAATAAAAATAAAATAAAAGACAAACCACTTATCCTCTGTAATGCCTGATAGTGAACTTTCTGATATCCGAGTAGTTGTGTCTGTCCTCACATGTTTAATAAGTGATTATCACTTCTTAATAAAGAATGTGTACTTGTTGGTAGACTATTTCTGAGGCTAGTCCAGAAGGTACCCCCCACCCTTTTTTTTTTTCCAGCCATACTAGCTCATATGGGTAGAAGAATAGAAGTTGGGAATTATGTGGTTTACTGTTGTTTCTAAGGCAGGGAGAGATCCTGGCTTAAACCAGTAATAGCGATAGACTAGATTGATTTCAGGTACACAAAGACTAATTATATCTTTGGAGTACTAGGGAAGGAAGGACCTGTGTTAGGAGTAAACAGGATCTGGCTAACTGGAGGTATTTAGCTGTCCAGGAATTCTGACATCTTCTACATAAGATTCTGGATCTTTGCTTTCCTCCAGATTAATGTAGGCACCTTCAACTCAATCCTGACCAAGTCTGTCAAAATATTTGATTCCTTCTCCTAATAATGGGATTGGATCTGAAATTATTCTTGTTACCTTATGTGTATTTTCCTTTTTAGTTATTATTATTGGTTTTAAAATTGTATTTACAATATAATTCATATTTCTTGTAAAAATATTTTTAGCAGCACAGTGTTTAATGTAAGAGTGAAAAAGTGTCTTCCATGATCCCATGCCTATTCCTTATAAATAATCAAGGTTAAAGAGTTCATTGTGTGCAATACAGAGGTGGTCTTGGGCTTGGATTAGCAAACTAAGAAGACATGATAGGCTTTACCCAACACTAAGTTTACTTAGCTTTAAGGAAGAGTTCAAGACAGGTAATAAATATTGATTGTTAACAAAAATAGTGAACGTCTAGTTACTTCCCAGGAGTGACTTTCAAACATTCTGGTCACTCCGTGTTTGGTGTGCTTCTGACCAGGGAAGACATTGATTCTTGGGTCTCTTGAGCTGCTATGCGTTGCTGTAGTTATGAGCTTCCTCAGGGTGTAGGTCTAGTGTCCTTTCTCCAGTGTGGGTGCATCTTATCAATGCTGATCACTGATTACTTGGATAAGCATTCTTGACATAGTAACCTTGGTACAATTCTTAGTTTTATTGAATTAGGCATACTTCTGTATATTCTCTGAGTTGCTGTTGCAAGGAAGATTTGACCAAAAGTTAAAGTTTTAAATAACAATATATCTTACAAGAGATAACATATAAATACATATAAGAGCTCCTTTTTTTTTTTTAATGGTTCCATACAAGGGCCTTGATATATTTTACCAATATTCAAGTGATGACCATTTAAGTTTGCTAACAGCTTTTTCAGGATTACACATTATCACAGTGACTATCCTTGTACATACGCCCTTCTGGATTTGGGCAAGTTTTATAGAGGCTTCATAGCATTTCTGGATCAAAGGACATACACATTGAAATTTTTAGAAATCTGCCAAACTGTCTCTCAAAATTATAATTTTATCAACAGCATGTAAGAGAATATGTTTCCCCATGCTACTTCCTTCTGGTTTTATCTTTGTTGTCTCTCTCCAGTTCCTGGAAAATTTTGTGAGCTTGGTAAAATATATATAATACTCTATTTTGCATTGGAATCAGCACACTTGGGAATAGCTCAGTCATAGTACTAATAAGTGGCTGATCCAGATTGGAATCAAAATCCTTTATATCTAGTGTTCTTTCAGCTGACTGACACTGAAAAATGTTTCTTTGATTTTACTTTATTTTTTCTTACATCTTAATACTTGGAACCAATATAATAGTCTGCTTTTCAGAAAGTCAAATCATTTCTGTCCAACTTTATTCAACAGAAATTAATGAACTAACCAATTAACCTCTGATTGTGAGTGGAGCTCTTCATTATTTGTCAGTAACAGTAACTTATGCCAGGTTAAAAAAAATATTAGTTTAAGATGTATTTAGTATGCTTATTGGTAGTACCAATATATAAAGTTGATGTAGAGATTTTAATGTATTTTAGTCTTCAGCTGTTTATCAGCCTGATGCATAGTAAATAACTATTCAACCATTGAAACTGTAGTATTTGATAAATCTGCAAAAATTTTGCTGTATGAGCCAATGACATTTTTACATTAAAGATAACTCATGCAGTAACTTCTTTTCATTAAAGCTTGGGACAATTTAAAGGATGATGGAGTGAATATATTTTTGAGGCTGATTCGTGATTTATCAAAAATATCTTATTTGAGAGTGTCCTCTACTACTGATTTTTTTAGTTGGTCACTTTCATTAATAGTGATTTGTTTACTCAGCTTTCAAATTGCTACCAATGAATTCATGCCAACATTATGTAATACATGCTTGAAATTTTGTTTTCCAAATGCAATTTTATTTAAGTACATGGAAAATATTTCATTAATAAGATTTAAAAGTGGTAGAGTATATCTTTTTTGTTAAGCTTTATTGACAACAAAACAAAATAGTTTTAGGGACAGACTGGAGCTTGTTTTTTCTTTCAGATGGATTGCACCCCAATCCCAGCTTCTAGGTAATGAAAGAGTGGTCCACAGATTTCATCACGGTTATTTTAACTCTTTTAGCCATTTAAAACAGGAATAGATGTGGACAAGTTTACTTCCTAAGACTTAGGTATTTCTCTTTTATTAAACTGCTCTAAAAATACCAATTTAAGTCTGGGTGTGAGAAATAACAGGCAGGAGAAAACAGTTTTGGATTATCAAAGTAACCCTGATTTTAGCTGATCTAGAGTTAATAATACACAGTTTTACAGATTTGTCCACTGAAATTAATGTCTCCTGTCCCAGTCCTCCCATCATGTTTCATTGCTTCTGTCATAGCCCTCATCAGCATCTACAGTGCAATGTATATATGTGTTTCTCTTTCTCCTTTTTCCACAATAGTGTCAGTCTGGAGAACTAGTTCTTTCTGTTATTCATCTTTCTATTCTGTTTAGGGCCTGCCGCATAATAGGTATAAATGTTGAATTCAACTGATATTTGTAAAATAATATAGTGTGAAAACATGACAAGTCATTCTATTTGATAATCCTTGGCCACTACTTCTAGATTTTCATTTTACTTCAGTGAATCAATTTTACATAAAAAGATCTTACATAAAAAAGATACAATAGGCTTGTTAATTTTGTTTACAGAGAAATGTTTTATATACTCTGAGGGTAATTACTGATAGTTTACCATCTGTTTCTATTTATCAGTCTTTTCCATCTCCCTATTCATTTGTTCTACAGCATCTTTTGTATGTGAGATTATCTCTCCATTTAGCTTTTGATGTTTTTGAACTTTTAGTTTTTGGTATTTAGGAAATATGCAGAATATTTTGTGATCTTCTGCAGGTTATGTTTGTGGTATAATTTGAATTTGGGTCCCTTTCCTTAAAGGGAAATATGTGTTGTCAGTAATTGGTAAAATGAGATGTCCCTCTTAGATATCTTGTAAAAACTCTTATTTTTGTTTTGCACTTTTTAACGGCCTTAGCTTTTCTTTTCTAGAAAAACAATGTTTTTTTAGACTTTAGTTTCATTTTAACAGGAATGGAGGAAGAGGACTAATGAATGCTTTAGTCTGTTGAATGCTTACTATGTTCCAGTATTGTGATTAGCACTATTATAATTATTAAGTCATTAATTGCTTAATAACTCTGTCAGAGGTGATACTATTACCATTTACAGATGAAGAAGCTGAAGCAAAAAAGGAATTTTTTTTTTCCCACTTGGCCTCTGTGTTATTTCTGATATAATATAGGACACAGAAAACTATTTCCCATACATATTGATTAGTGGAAAATTCTTTGGGACCTTTACTCATGCCAGTACGGTCAATTAGCTATCTTTTCCAATATTCCACCTGTTATTAAACACCTAGAAATTTGGAGGTAGATTTTATAAACATTCTTTTAAATGTGTAGCTAAATTTGCAAAAAGGGAAGGTGATTTCATAAGTGCAATAAAATGAAGAAGTAGCTCAAAAAAATACAGTTGTCTCTCGGTATCCGTGGGAGATTGGTTCCAGGAGCCCCTGAGATACCAAAATCCGCAGATGCTCAAGTCACTAATATAAAACGGTGCAATACTGGAATTCAGCCCCCTTCCACAGATTCAACAGGGGACCAAATTTGAAACCTTTGGTTATGGAGGGCCGACTATAGTTTATTTCTTGTGAAACTGCTGGTGTCCAAGGTCTTTGCTGATTTTTATGACCTAATGATTGGTTTTAACAGCTATGTGGGGACAGAGGCAAGGCTTTGGTCTGTTCAGGGTGAGGAATTAGAATCTTAGACATCTCAGCATTCGCTCTTATATCGCCCAGGATTTAAAAAAAAAAAAAAGTTTGATTTGAAACTATTAGGTAAAGGATTTTTTTTTTTTTAAATAAAGGGATGAATTGATGCTAAGATACTGACCTTTTCTAGGAAAATTAGAAATTAGAGAAGTAACAATGACAAAAATAGTAGACCATGGACTAAGAAAATTTCAAGGAATGATTGACCAGCAGTATCAAATCCTAGGGTGATACTAGGGGAAAAGCGCGGTAAGCCAAGAGATAAAAAGGCCCAGTTAGAGAGGCAGCTGGGGCTCTTTTGCCTTATCTGATTATCTTAGTGCTTCCCAAGTTTCAGTCAATTTTGTACCAACTTCTCAATTTTTACAGTCACATATATCTAGATTATTAGTTACTTCATACTTTAAAATAAACTTATGATGTTATGCTTATGATTTATTTTTAAAAGAAATCTTTCATATCACAGTAAAATATGGAAACCCTTAATACCTGCCATAAATAGAAATTTTCTATAAAAATTAATAAAATAAGGGAGCAAGGGACTTGCCTGGTGGGCAGTGGTTAAGAATCTGCCTGCCAATGCAGGGGACACGGGTTCGATCCCTGGTCCGGGAAGATCCCACATGCCGCAGAGCAACTAAGCCAGTGTGCCGCAACTACTGACCCTGCGCTCTAGAGCCCACAAGCCACAACTACTGAGTCCGTGTGCTGCAACTACTGAAGCCCACGCACCTAGAGCCCATGCTCCACAACAAGAGAAGCCACCACAATAGGAAGCCCGCACACTGCAACTAGAGAAAGCCCGCGGGCAGCAATGAAGACCCGACGCGGCCAAAAATAAATAAATAAATAAATAAAATAAATAAGGGAGCAAAGTTATAAGCTATGTCCTGTTACCTGTTTTTGAGCCAGAGGCCTACCTTCTGTTATAAAAAAGGCAAAACAAGCTTTAAGAGTTACTGAAGACATCATATACAGTCTTCTCCTTTATTTAATAAGGGGAATTGGAAAAGATGGAAAAAGGAAATACATTTTGTCTTAGGTGATTCTGTCTCGCTTATGTGTGTGATGCGTAGGATCGTTTTTAGTACCAGCAGTGTCCCTGGCTGAATGTGAAATGATTCAGGGAGGGGAGTATGAGTGTGTGTGTGTCTGTGTGTGTGTGTGTGTGTGTGTCTGAGTGCCTTTTAACGTTCATCCTTTGAAAGATACTGCTCTAAGCTTCCTATATTGGAATATTCTTTGTTTTTTTCTTTTTGCAGCTCTTTTAAGAGCCTGTGCTGATGGAGGTGCCAACCGCTTATATGACGTCACGGAAGGAGAGAGGGAAAGGTGTGTTCTTTCAGCCAGTGTCTGTTATATCAGTTCTGCTCTTGAGCTTGTTTTTTTCTCTTCTTAGTAAATGGTGATCATTTTCCTTCAGATTCTTTTTATAGAAAACCACCTCAGGGAGAGACCTGCTTAACCATATTGTATTATTTCTTTGTTTTGAATGGTATCTGCTAGTAGAAATAGGCCAAACTTATTCTTATTTAAAAAAAAAAAATTCTACTATTTCAAAGTCTCATTAAGTAGCATTATCAAATATCGATATTTGTGAGGACTTTGAACATTGACTAAAATAATGGTAGTTTGAGTTTTTATTCAGTTTAAAGGAATACAAACTGATCTCATATAAGAGATAGATACTGCTGTAGAAGGTTCAAGATTTTTATATTAGCATTGAGTAAAACTCAGTATAATTTAACTTACTTCTGAGTTATGCACACATATATTTTTAAGAGATAAATAATTTATTTCTTAATGATTTGTTATCTGTGCTCTCTGGTTTTCCTGATCTTTGCATGGTGAGCTATTTTTAGATGTGAGAATACGTTTGATGAAAGCACGGTTTAAATCTAGCTCATTGCCAGCATGTGTATAGCTCATCCTCTTGGCAAACACAAGAATTTATAGTCTAGATATAAGTAGACTAGCTATGAAATTTACTTCTACTTCTACCATATGTGTTATTAAATGTACTGAAATATTTATAGTTTGAGAAATCACCTCCTTGCTGCAAAAAATAAAAATATTTGATGCAGCATACTGTAGGTGTGAATTAAATACATGTATTTTGAAATGATGTAAAATATATCTTTATGGCATCAAAATTTTTACTTCACATTTTTAATATTGGAGCAATTTTTTTGAAAGCAGCTGGTTGCCCATAGGAGGAAGGCATGAGATTGGGCATGTCTGGATGCATTCTCAAAGAATATAGCCACAGTGACAGCTAGGAAGACAATTTAAATTCCTAACATTTTGTGTGTCTTTATTTTTAAACTTTATGGATTCCCCTGACTGTATTCTCGAAGACTTGACATGGACAGTGTGTGAAAAAATACTCAAGTATGTGTATAGAAGTGTCTGGGCCAGTTGCTTCAGAGAGGAGCATAATGGCCATGTGGGCAAGATATGAATTGGGGGCTGTTTGTTTCATGCCTGTAGTCTGCTTACTGTCCAGCAACCTGGTACTAAGTGCTTTTTCTCTTTGTGGTGGGCGTAGCTCATGAACATAATTATATGAACCAGAGCTGCGAAAGGGTATTAACACAGTACTTCCCAACTCTTCCTTGATCATAAGAACCATCTAGAATGCCTATGAAAAAATAGATTTCTGTACTGATTAATTTTATTGGATTGGGCTGGCCACTAGTAAGAAATATAACATCCAACACATTTACTCACATTTGAAAGCAATGTACATCGCCAGATTTGGGAATGGGTGCCATTATTTTTGCCCACATTTCGAAATAATCATTTCTTATATTTCTTAACACATTTATAAGTAATCTTACGGAAATCTTCCAAGAAGATTTATATGATTTATCTAGCATCCGTTTGTCCATATATGAAGATGTTTAAGAAGAAAATGTATTTGTTGTTGATTTTCGAGTTGTAATAACGTGTTTGCCGTGATGCGTAGTCTGATGCTTAGGGACGTGGCTGGCTGGGGTGAAGACAGAGTCCCTAATAGGGAGATGAGTGAAGCTAACTGCTCATGTGGGAATTAAAGTCTTGGAATAAATCTCATTAAATCCAAACCCTACCCAGTTAAACTAACTGGACATAGGTGACTAAACATGGTTCCTATGAACTGTATTTTTAACAGAAAGGCTTTACAATGGAGATGGAAAAAATATTCATGAGTTTTGAAAAGCCAAGTTAGGGTTGTGGACCACTGCTTCGCTTGTTCTTATTATTTTATTTATTCAGTGTGCTAATCTACAATGTAATACCTTATAATTATGCAATAAAACACGAATATGTAGAGAATCATCTCCAGTTGAAGAGAAAGTGAGATCTTTACACATTAGGAATGGAAAGAAGGAAGGCTGATGTAGGCAGTAACAGAGGAGCAGGGTTTGCCGAGGGATAGCGCTGAAGCAAAGTTCAGTGGTGACCTTACGTCTGATCCTGTACCGAATGCATTCAGTCTTCTACCTCTTTCACAAATGTTTGTCTTTGTTTCTACTTTGAAAGTCACCTCTCTCCATTTACCAGGTGTTTTTTTTTGTTTTTAAATAAAGAAGCCCTTAATGTTTTTGTTTATTGTGAAAACAATTCATGATGATTTGAGTATATGCTAGTGAGCTGGGAGAAACAAAAAGAAAAAAATAAAAATTATCTGTTATTGGGACTTCTTTGGTGGCGCAGTGGTTAAGAATCCGCCTGCCAATGTAGGGGACACGGGTTCAATCCCTAGTCCAGGAAGATCCCACATGCTATGGAGCAACCAAACCCGTGCGCCACAACTACTGAGCCTGTGCTCTAGAGCCCGTGAGCCACAACTACCGAGGTTGCATGCTGCAACTCCTGAAGCCCAAGCACCCTAGGGCCCATGCTCCGCAACAAGAGAAGCCACCACAATGAGGAGCCCGCGCACTGAAATGAAGAGTAGCCCCTGCTTGCTGCAACTAGAGAAAGCCTGTGCGTAGCAACGAAGACCCAGTGCAGCCAAAAAAAAAAAAAAAAAATTATGTAATTTTTTCCTAAGTAGCAAAGAGTTGCATTGAGTTCTGCCATTTGGAGTTCAGAAAATATGACTAATTTTTCTTGCTCAAGTGAATGTAAGCTCAATGAATGTAAAGTCCCTTATGCCTAGAAAATTGCCTGAGAATATTAGATACTCAGAAAATATTTGTTAATAAGTATTTGATTACAGTTACTCTGTTCTCTCTCACCGTAAGGTTTTGAGTGACTTTGATTGATGACCTGTGTATTTTCAATAACTAGCTTACCTCTGCTCTGAGAGCTGATAGGTTCCGATTCAGGTGTGCAGTCTGTACATCAAACTGAGGCAGGGTGAAGACGCAGTCAAGGAGACATAGAATGGACACTGCCAATGATATTTGGATCCTAGCTGTGGTTGTGGACTTGAGATTAAAGAGGAAGACATTTTATGAAGACTCAGTCTTTGTACTGTACTCCTGTACTCTTAACTGACTGTCTTCCTAACCCCAGATGTCTGTTTTTGGAAATGTGGGGTAGTAAGTTTGGGTATCAGATGTGTGGACTAATACCCCCAATTCTACAGCTCCGGCTGATACTGACTCAAGTCTCATGTTTATATTCTGGTAGTGGTCTGTGATGAAAAAGTCCATTGGTGGGCTCACAACATCTGCCTCCTGTCTTCTCCCAAGTAGGTAAAACCCGTTGGTCAGAACCAGGATGGAGAAGCCTGGCCCCATGATCAGAATAATCACAGGATACAGAGATGAGGGTGAAAAAATAGAAGAGAAGCAGGGTAAGATTTGCTAGGAAGATTTTATGAAGCAGATTTTTTTCTTGCTCATCACTGATAGGCATTGGAGGTTTGTTTTGTTTTTCTAGCGATGATTTTATTGACACTGTATTAGATTAGAAAAGTGTGAACTGTCCACAGCAAAGAATATTGCACGATTGTTATTTGCGTGTACTAGGTAAATAAAAGTGATGATGGGAGGGTTATGCACTCCCCGCCCTGCCCCCAACCACCATTGCTCTCCTCCATCGCCCCAAGTTAGTTCTTTTTCTGCATCTTTAACAGATACTGTAAGAGAAGAGCAGTTGTGGCTCTAGTCAGTTTTTAACCAGGGTCCGGAAAGTTGTCAACTATGACAGTAATTACCAATGTTTTCCACCATAATGAATATTAAAAAACAGACAGAGAAGTGCACAAGTTATAATGATACAGCTCAATGAATTTTCACATAGGGGAGCACAGCAGTGTAAACAGTACTGAGATCAGTAAGTAGAGTATTATCCCGGCATTGCCGAAGCCTCCGTCCTGCTCCCTGCCATCACCTGCTCCCCGCAGAGGAAACTGCTGTCTGACCTAATTAATGTTACTTTGGGGCTTTATAAAATAGAATCATAATATATTGAATTTTGAGTGGATGGACATTTTTTGGGATAAAGACTCCATAGCTCTCTGAATCTGAAAAAAAGATGAAGAAACATTGCTGGAGGTTCTCACGGGAGAATTATAGTCACACTGATTATGGTAAGAGATGAAGGAAGTAATGGAGTCAAGTACAAGAGAATAAGAATTGTACAGAAACAGTCACAAAATCGATGATACAACATAAGTAGTCTGACAATATGGGAGAAATCATTTATATTGATCATTTAAAAAAATAATGCCTTTAAAGGTAGGTAAGCATTTTTAAACCCTGTTCTATTAGAATCTAGTTAAGGTAAACTGACTAAAAAAAAAGAGAAAGCTTTGGAATGAGATGCAATCTCTCTAGAATAACCCAATGGCAGAAATAAGAATGTAGCATTTAACTTGTGATTCGTTCATTCATTCATTCATTCATTCAAGCATTCATTGAATTCCTTTTGCAGTTAGATATTTTGATGGTTACTGTGAATATATAAATAAATAAAATATAGTTCCTGCCCCCAAGAAACTTACAGCATAATAGAAGTAAAGAGGAAATTAGCATTCAGTGTGGTAGATTATAAAGCACATAATGCAAAAAGCTCTAGTTCTGTGTGATGGGTTCTATGACAAAGGAAAGCATGGGTGTGGACCATTAAACTAGAATGGGGGTGTTAGAAAATATTCTGAGGATCCTAATGGAGTGTAAAAGGTTAGTTAGGACCCCAGAGTGTGGTGTGTGTTTGTGTGTTTGTGTGTGTGTGTGTGAGAGAGGTTACTGGGGAGAGAGGTGGAGCATTTCTCCTTTGTCTCCTGGATAAAATCTAAACTCATTTCCGTGAGAATCAGGGTGTGGCTTTTGCTGATGTTGTCAGCCGTGCCTTGTCTTCTCCCAAGTCCTTTCTCCTCACTGCCTGTGCCCAGGGCCCTTTCTCAGGCTGATCTTCAGCTTGTCCACATTGGTACCACCCATAATCCATTCTGATTGTCTGGCAGTCCATTCTGATTGGTCAGAGCTTATAGATCCTTTGCTGTACTGATGTTCAGATGGTTTTAGTAGCATATGCTAGTGTTTTTTTGTTTTGTTTTGTTTTTTGTAGTAAAACTATCCATGCAGCTGTGCTCAATGAAATGCTGTCTGCCCCATGAGGGCTCCCTCTCCTTCCAGCCCGATGGGACTTGGACGTCTCTTACATCTTGTAATACTTTTAAATTTACAATGTTATATTCACATTTTACCTTGATTTAGAGCTGTAAAGACGTATATCTTTTACTAGGTTGTAAATTTCTAGTGATCTATTGTCCTTTAACTTTGCATAATACTTTGTAATTATTTACCTTCTCATTTTATCTTGTGATTTAACTATGTGTAGATGTATCTTATCTCCCTCATTAGGTGGTGAACTCCTGGAAGGCAGTGATCATAATTAATCTTTATGTGCCTTATAATATCCAGTACACTAATGAGCATCCAAGAATTTATTGAATTAATGATTTTTCTTTGATATCTTGGCAGAACTGTCACAAAGACGAAGCTTTTCTTTTTTACAGCCAGGGGTTTCTAAGATACAGTATCAGGTACTAGAAGTATCTTGATACTAGAGAAGAAACTTCAGGGATATATATAAATATAAATATATATTTTAATATTATTAGCATGTATAAACCATAAATGTCTTGTATCTAAAAAGATTATCCATTTTTTGTCTGAAATCATGAATAATATGTCCCACTTATTTCCAGATTGTCTTATATTACACTGTAATCTTTTTTTATGTAATATTTTATTTTTTTAATTATTTTTTTAACATCTTTATTGAAGTATAATTGCTTTACATTGTTGTGTTAGTTTCTGCTGTATAACAAAGTGAATCAGCTCTATGTGTATATATATCCCCGTATCCCTTCCCTATTGTGTCTCCCTCCCACCCTCCCTATCCCACCCCTCTAGGTGGTCACAAAGCACCGAGCTGATCTCCCTGTGCTATGCGGATGCTTCCCACTAGCTATCTATTTTACATTTGTACATTGTTTTACATTATTTGTACATTGTATTCTAATTCCTACTTAAATGACTCTTTTATCATGAAACTAAGGTCCTTGCCTTTGAATTTATTGGCATTTTGATGCTAAATGTGAGAGGTTTTCTTTTTAAATTGTGATTCTGTGGGACTTTGAGAATCTGAAACTCACAGCATAATAGTCTGAGAAATGAATATGAATTTTGGTGTCATTAGTGTGTAGGAATTTGAACTGGGGGGAGTGTTGTTTTTAGATTAGTTTTCTCACAGTAATTGATGAATATAGCATCCTGACTGGGAAGTCCTAAAGAAGATTATTTTTATATAAACAATGTTCTATTTGAGCTTAGTTGGTTAGGAGTTGGTCTTCTCTTTCATTTAAAAGATTAGCACCCAACAAAAATTCCCTGAATTCATACAAATGACCATTCAATGAAACATGGATTAATAAGGGGTAGGATGAGGATGACCTGGGTGCTTAAATAGAAAAGCAAGATTCATTCTTGATTTCTTATGCCTCTCCATTAATTTTCTCACAGTTAAGATTTCAGACTTTCTAGCTTTATATATTCTTGCAACTTTCTCATCACAGATTAGTACTGTTACCAAAGCAAACTTGGGTCCACTTGCCCGCCACACAGTAAAGCCAAACCGCTGACACAGGGTTGTGGTTTTTGTGGAACGAAAGTACAGCGTTTATTCAGGGTGCCAAGCAAGGAGAATGGATAGCTCATGCTAAAAAGACTTGAACTCCCCGATGGCTTTCAGGGAAGGGTTTTTAAAGTCGACCCTTGGGGTGAGGGCTACACAGGCATGCCTTTCTTCTGATTGGTTGGTGGTGCGGTAATAGGATGATGTTTCAGGAATCTTAATCATCAACCTTCTGGTTCCAACCAACCTGGGGTCCAGTGCTTGTGGTCAGCAAGTAGTCACCATCCTCCACCTGGGTTCGCAGAAGTCTTATTTCCTGTAGAACAACGCAAAGATTTGCATCAGGTTGTTATGGATTTCCCTTGAGGAGGAACTAGGACTCTGTGTTATGCCTACACTATTGTTTCTTGACTGCTTTTCCTTTGTTTCTGCATTCCCTCACTTCGCTAATTAGTTACCACTTTGGAACTCAGGGAAGGCCTCGGAGACTACAGCCCTTTTCTACAAACAAGAAATGGGGGACACAGAGGGGCTTTTGTACCTGGGAGAGCCCTGCAGGGTCCTTGCTCAGTTTCAATCCCCACTTTTCTTTGATACTCATCAATCCTGAGGGGAACAGGTGAGGGACAAGAAAGGGAATCAGGTTTTGGATAGAGAGGTTAATCATAAACTGAGCAGAGAAACTGGGTTTTAGGAGGACTCGGTTTTAGTACCACTTTTCAGAGTAACCGAGTGGGAATAAAGGATGACTATTGTAACTCTCTTTCTAAGCTAACTGTGCCCCAGCTAAACCACTTTCAAAGTATAATTTAAACAACTGAATCAAGTGGGAGGCTAGCTCTTCTTACAGATTAGCTTCTAAAGCCTTTATCAATATAATTAAACCAGGCATCTGGAAGCAAGTTATCTGATACACCCATGAAGGAATCAATGACTTGTCTGTCTACATATGAGTAACTTTAACGATTTGTGCTCTCAGTCCCTTTCTTTGCAGGCAGGTAGCCATGGCGTCTAGAATGGGAATTGTGTAGTGAGAGTGTGCATGGACTTATTAGTTAGGTCAGCATTCAGAATCCAATTCTGTGACTTCATTACTGTGAGATGTTTTGCAAGTAATTTCACCTCCTTGGGCTGTAGTTTCTTGAAAAGTGACATTTGAGGGAGAGATCTGTCTTCTGGATTATTCAGAGAATTCTTTTTTTAAATAAAATTTTTAAATTAAATTTTATTTTTTTATACAGCAGGTTCTTATTAGTCATCAATTTTAAACACATCAGTGTATACATGTCAATCCCAATCGCCCAATTCACCACACCACCATCCCCACCCCCCCCGTGGCTTTCCCCCCTTGGTGTCCATACGTTTGTTCTCTACATCTGTGGCTCAGCTTCTGCCCTGCAAACCGGTTCATCTGTACCATTTTTCTAGGTTCCATATACATGCGTTAATAAACGATATTTGTTTTTCTCTTTCTGACTTACTTCACCCTGTATGACAGTCTCTAGATCCATCCACGTCTCAACAAATGACCCAGTTTCGTTCCTTTTTATGGCTAATATTCCATTGTATATATTTACCACAACTTCTTTATCCATTCATCTGTCGATGGGCATTTAGTTTGCGTTCATGTCCTGGCTATTGTAAATAGTGCTGCAGTGAACATTGGGGTGCATGTGTCTTTTTGAATTATGGTTTTCTCTGGGTATATGCCCAGTAGTGGGATTGCTGGATGATATAGTAATTCTATTTTTAGTTTTTTAAGGAACCTCCATACTGTTCTCCATAGTGCCTGTATCGATTTACATTCCCACCAACAGTACAAGAGGGTTCCCTTTTCTCCACACCCTCTCCAGCATTTGTTGTTTGTAGATTTTCTGATGATGCCCATTCTAACTGGTGTGAGGTGATACCTCATTGTAGTTTTGATTTGCATTTCTCTAATAATTAGTGATGTTGAGCAGCTTTTCATGTGCCTCTTGGCCATCTGTATGTCTTCTTTGGAGAAATGGCTATTTAGGTCTTCTACCCATTTTTAGATTGGGTTGTTTGTTTCTTTAATATTGAGCTGCATGAGCTGTTTATATATTTTGGAGATTAATCCTTTGTCCGTTGATTCGTTTGCAAATATTTTCTCCCATTCTGAGGGTTGTCTTTTTGTCCTGTTTATGGTTTCCTTTGCTGTGCAAAAACTTTTAAGTTTCATTAGGTCCCATTTGTTAATTTGTGTTTTTATTTCCATTACTCTAGGAGGTGGATCAAAAAAGATCTTGCTGTGATTTATGTCAAAGAGTGTTCTTCCTATGTTTTCCTCTAAGAGTTTTATAGTGTCCGGTCTTACAGTTAGGTCTCTAACCCATTTTGAGTTTATTTTTGTGTATGGTGTTAGGGAGTGTTCTAATTTCATTCTTTTACATGTATCTGTACAGTTTTCCCAGCACCACTTATTGAAGAGACTGTCTTTTCTCCATTGTATATCCTTGCCTCCTTTGTCATAGATTAGTTGACCATAGGTGTGTGGGTTTATCTCTGGCCTTTCTGTCTTGTTCCATTGATGTATGTTTCTGTGTTTGTGCCAGTACCATATTGTCTTGATTACTGTAGCTTTGTACTATAGTCTGAAGTCAGGGAGTCTGATTCCTCCAGCTCTGTTTTTTTCCCTCAAGACTGCTTTGGCTATTCGGGGTCTTTTGTGTCTCCATACAAATTTTAAGATTTTTTGTTCTAGTTCCATAAAAAATGCCATTGGTAACTTGATAGGGATTGCATTGAATCTGTAGATTGCTTTGGGTAGTATAGTCATTTTCACAATATTGATTCTTCCAATCCAAGAACATGGTATGTATCTCCATCTTTTGGTATCATCTTTAATTTCTTTCATCAGTGTCTTATAGTTCTCTGCCTACAGGTCTTTTGTCTCTCTAGGTAGCTTTATTCCTAGGTATTTTATTCTTTTTGTTGCAATGGTAAATGGTAGTGTTTCCTTAATTTCTCTTTCAAATTTTTCATCATTAGTGTATAGGAATGCAAGAGATTTCTGTGCATTAATTTTGTATCCTGCAACTTTACCAAATTGATTGATTAGCTCTAGTAGTTTTCTGGTGGCATTTTTAGGATTCTCTATGTATAGTATCATGTCATCCGCAAACAGTGACAGTTTTACTTTTTCTTTTCCAATTTGTATTCCTTTTATTTCTTTTTCTTCTCTGATTGCCGTGGCTAGGACTTCCAGAACTATGTTGAATAATAGTGGCGAGAGTGGACATCCTTGTCTTATTCCTGATCTTAGAGGAAATACTTTCAGTTTATCACCATTGAGAATGATGTTTGCTGTGGGTTTGTCATATATGGCCTTTATTATGTTGAGGTAGGTTCCCTCTATGCCCACTTTCTGGAGAGTTTTTATCATAAATGGGTGTTGAATTTTGTCAAAAGCTTTTTCTGCATCTATTGAGATGATCATATGGTTTTTATTCGTCGGTTTGTTAATATGGTGTATAACGTTGATTTGCGTATATTGAAGAATCCTTGCACCCCTGGGATAAATCCCACTTGATTATGGTGTATGATCCTTTTAATGTGTTGTTGGATTCTGTTTGCTAGTATTTCGTTGAGAATTTTTGCATCTATATTCATCAGTGATATTGGTCTGTAATTTTCTATTTTTGTAGTATCTTTGTCTGGTTTTGGTATCAGGGTGATGGTGGCCTCATAGAATGAGTTTGGGAGTGTTCCTTCCTCTGCAATTTTTTGGAAGAGTCTGAGAAGGATGGGTGTTAGCTCTTCTCTAAATGTTTGATGGAATTCACCTGTGAAGCCATCTGGTCCTGGACTTCTGTTTGTTGGAAGATATTTAATCACAGTTTCAATTTCATTACTTGTGATTGGTCTGTTCATGTTTTCTATTTCTTCCTGGTTCAGTCTTGGAAGGTTATACCTTTCTAAGAATTTGTCCATTTCTTCCAGGTTGTCCATTTTATTGGCATAGAGTTGCTTATAGTAGTCTCTTAGGATGCTTTGTATTTCTGCGGTGTCTGTTGTAACTTCGCCTTTTTCATTTCTAATTTTATTGATTTGAGTCCTCTCCCTCTTTTTCTTGATGAGTCTGGCTAATTGTTTATCATTTTTCTTTATCTTCTCAAAGAATCAGCTTTTAGTTTTATTAATGTTTGCTATTGTTTCTATTTCATTTATTTCTGCTCTGATCTTTATGATTTCTTTCCTTCTGCTAACTGTGGGTTTTGTTTGTTCGTCTTTCTCTAGTTCCTTTAGGTGTAAGGTTAGATTGCTTATTTGAGATTTTTCTTGTTTCTTGAGGTAGGTTTGTATAGTTATAAACTTCCCTCTTAGAACTGCTTTTGCTGCATTCCATAGGTGTTGGATTGTCATGTATTCATTGTCATTTGTCTCTAGGTATTTTTTGATTTCCTCTTTGATTTCTTCAGTGATCTCTTGGTTATTTAGTAACATATTGTTTAGCCTACATGTGTTTGTGTTTTTTACATTTTTTCCCCTGTAATTCATTTCTAATCTCATAGCGCTGTGGTCAGAAAAGATGCTTGATATGATTTCAATTTTTTTAAATTTACTGAGGCTTGATTTGTGACCCAAGATGTGATCTATCCTGGAGAATGTTCTGTGCGCACTTGAGAAGAAAGTGTAATCTGCTGTTTTTGGATGTAATGTCCTATAAATATCAATTAAATCTCTCTGGTCTATTGTGTCATTTAAAGCTTCTGTTTCCTTATTATATTTTCATTTTGGATGATCTGTCCATTGGTGTAAGTGAGGTGTTAAAGTCCCCCACTATTATTGTGTTACTGTCGATTTCCTCTTTTATAGCTGTTAGCAGTTGCCTTATGTATTGAGGTGCTCCTATGTTGGGTGCATATATATTTATAATTGTTCTATCTTCTTCCTGGATTGATCCCTTGATCATTATGTAGTGTCCTTCCTTGTCTCTTGTAACATTCTTTATTTTAAAGTCTATTTTATCTGGTGTGAGTATTGCTCCTCCAGCTCTCTTTTGATTTCCATTTGCATGGAATCTCTTTTTCCATCCCCTCACTTTCAGTCTGTATATGTCCGTAGGTCTGAAGTGGGTCTCTTGTAGACAGCATATGTATGGGTCTTGTTTTTGTATCCATTCAGCAAGCCTGTGTCTTTTGATTGGAGCGTTTAATCCATTCACGTTTAAGGTAATTACCGATATGTATGTTCCTATGACCATTTTCTTAATTGTTTTGGGTTTGTTTTTGTAGGTCCTTTTCTTCTCTTGTGTTTCCCACTTAGAGAAGTTCCTTTAGCATTTGTTGTAGAGCTGGTTTGGTGGTGCTGAATTCTCTTAGCTTTTGCTTGTCTGTAAAGCTTTTGATTTCTCCATTGAATCTGATGGAGATCCTTGCTGGGTAGAGTAATCTTGGTTGTAGGTTCTTCCCTTTCATCACTTTAAGTATATCATGCCACTCCCTTCTGGCTTGTAGAGTTTCTGCTGAGAAATCAGCTGTTAACCTTATGGGAGTTCCCTTGTTTGTTATTTGTCGTTTTTCCCTTGCTGCTTTCAGTAATTTTTCGTTGTCTTTAATTTTGGCCAATTTGATTACTATGTGTCTTGGTGTGTTTCTCCTTGGGTTTATCCTGTATGGGACTCTCTGTGCTTCCTGGACTTGGGTGGCTATTTCCTTTCCCATGTTAGGGAAGTTTTCAACTATAATCTCTTCAAATATTTTCTCTGGTCCTTTCTCTCTCTCTTCTCCTTCTGGGACCCCTGTAATGTGAATGTTGTTGCCTTTAATGTTGTCCCAGAGGTCTCTTAGGTTGTCTTCATTTCTTTTCATTCTTGTTTCTTTGTTCTGTTCTGCAGCAGTGAATTCCACCATTCTGTCTTCCAGGTCACTTATCCGTTCTTCTGCCTCAGTTATTCTGCTATTGATTCCTTCTAGTGTAGTTTTCATTTCAGTTATTGTATTGTTTATCTCTGTTTTTTTGTCTTTTAATTCTTCTAGGTCTTTGTTAAAGATTTCTTGCATCTTCTCGATCTTTGCCTTCATCGTTTTTCCGAGGTCCTGGATCATCTTCACTATCATTTTTCTGAATTCTTTTTCTGGAAGGTTGCCTATGATCACTTCATTTAGCTGTTTTTCTGGGGTTTTATTTTGTTCCTTCATCTGGTACATAGCCCTCTGCCTTTTCATCTTGTCTATCTTTCTGTGAATGTGGTTTTCGTTCCACAGGCTGCAGGATTGTAGTTCTTCTTGCTTCTGCTGTCTGCCCTCTATCCAGAGAACTCTTGATGAAATGTTATCACTTTTTAGGGTGGTTCATTCTAGACTTGGATAAGCCAAGAGAATGGAGGGTGGCCCTTCAAAGCTACAGTGTGTGATGAATTATAGAACAGTTGCAGAAGCGTATGAGGTAGTTTTAAGCAATAGCTATAAATTCTTTCATAGTTAATATTCTGTGTGCAGTAATTGTATAACTAGTTAGAAAGCTTGTAAGAGCTTATCATATTGTGTTTGGCATCATGGAACGTAGTGTCTGTCTTCTCTGATTCTTTTCTGTTTTTAATCAGCTTTGTTCAGGAATAATTTCACACAATAAAATTCAGTTTAAACAGAGAGTTAAATTAGTTTTGAAGTGGTTAACAGTTGTATTCATCACCACAGGAAGATGAAAACTTGTCCGTCATCCCCCAAATTTCCTTCCTGTTTCTTGGCAGTTGATCCCTTATACTCTGGCTCCTGCAGCCTTCTAGATTATCAGATAAATGGAATTACAGGGTTTGTTTTCTTTTGTCTGACTTTTTAACCTATCCAATGCTTTTGAGATTGATCATGTTGTTGTGTACCTTTTCACTGGTGAGTAGGGTTCCATTATACAGGTATACCACGATTTTGTGTATTCTTATAATGCAGTTGATGGAGTTGATTCTTAAGAATTACCTTTTTAGTTGGAATTTGTTATCATTTCTTCACATTCTTTGGGAGGAATGTTCGTTCTTTTATCTAGAACCAGACAAAAATTGCAAAGTTGTCACTCCAACCCCAGAGGTTATGTAAGTAGTAGTAGACACTCATCTATAAGGCCTCTATTTTCTCTGTCATAGTGAAAATTCTGCAAAAGCTTGCTCAGTATCATAGGCTTTTATGGAATAACATATATAAATATAAAGCTGTTGTGGAGTAAGTTGGTATCAAGTGTCTGAACATACATCGTGATCTTAATAACCTCCAATATATGTGACAATTGATTTCAGTCTACCTGTGGGTATAGTTTTCTCAGTGATTGGGATTTATTTTCAGTCATTTCATGACATAGTTGAAAATGCACTTTCAGTATGCTTTAACATGCATAAAGAGGAAACATGTACTTTGCTTAAGAAAAACCAAAGATCTTTGGTTTTGCTTGATTCTTATAAGCCTAGCTGTAAGCAATATTTAATCATTTGCTTTGGCAAGATTTTATTAAAAAGTATTTATGAAGTCAAATTACTAAGCTCTGTAAGCATGTCAACATTATTGAGTCTTTGAATCAAAATGATGGAAGGTAAAAATGATTAGCACATTTAAAAGAAAATTTATAATAGGAGTCTTGCTATTAAAGAACCCTACACAACAACCTGTGAGGACATATTTATCTTGTATTATTGATTGGATTAGTTTAGTAATATATTTTAGTCTGTTGGTTTTCAAATGCTATAAATCAGAGATCCCAAAGTTATCCATGCATGGCTCCTGAATCATTTCGGGGTATTGGAAGAGGAGGAAAATATGTATGTAAAGATGCTATGTTTGTCAGATCATGCATGAAGTCAAAATAAATTTTCAGAGTGAGATCATTTTGAGCAGCTACAGGAAGTCAGTTTTCAACTAAATTTAATCAGGGGCATTGTTCTTTATGACTCTTCTATTTCATAAAGTATGTTCCTGACAAATCGCTTTTCCTTTCTTGCACTGGGGGTGAGTCTTTGCAAATAAATTACTTTCAGATGATTTTTCAGAGAAACCTTGATCATCTGTCAAAAGTTTTGAGTAACACATGGCTCTATTAATTTTATTTAAAAAAAAAAACCTGAATTTTTTTAGCACTTGTTAATACCATTGAAGAGCTCATGTATTTCATCACATTTTTTTTGCTTATTTTCAATATATTATTAGATTGCTGAGTTAAATAATAAATGAGAGTAATCATATAATATCACATATATGTTGTATATTTCTAATATATAATCACATATATACCTCATGTATGTACTATATACTACATATTGTATATATAAAATATATAATCACATGATACCACATATATATAATTACATGTGCATATATGTATATAATTTTTAAGAAAAATTATGGAATGGTCCCTGTTTGATTTTTCATATGCATTTACATACATGCATGCTTACACACACACACCTAACACACCTAGATACTTCCTGCATCATTTTTCATTATTAAAATTTTGGTTTTGTGCGATTGGACCAAGGGTAAACAGAATAACTTCAACAACTACATGGCATATATGATTTGTTGACACATCGTTATAGGACATGAAATTTGAGTTGATGATGAGATTGTACCTAAGCCAGCTGTGGCCTTCCTATTGTTAGGGGACAGAAAAGTGACAGCTGGAGTTCAACTAGCAAGGGCTAGTCAATGAACTTTGTGGGAAAATATCCAAATGGCAGTTACACCAAGATGAGCACTGAGCTATCACTTGCAAACCTATGTTTTAGATCTGAGAGTTGTATTCCTTGAAAACGTCAATTTTGTCTCTGTAGCCAGAGGGTTCAAGAATATGCTAAAGAATCTGAGAAAGGGCGTCTAAAATACAACAAGAAAATATTTTACCACCATGAGAAAAAAATCACTGTGTGTATGTATGTGTACTTATATATATATATGTATATACACACACATACACATACGTATTATATCGTAGTTGTTTAACTCTTGGGTATTATTTGCCTTAGGAAGTAGAAGAGACCTAGAGAAAGGAAGGGAACTTAAATAATGAGCAAGAGGACATTAATCTGTAAATGCACAGGCTGAAAGGAGCTAGAATGAAAAATCATGATTATTAAAAACGTTGACTTACTCTCTAAACTCTGTGATCTAGAATTGCAGTTATTACTTTTTGTCAAGTGAGATTAATAGTGCTTCTGCCTGGACTATGGGAAAGAAGGTGTTGTCTCTCACCATGGGGTTTAGACCAGTGAGCTCTTTATTTTTGACCTTGGATATCAGGGTTCATCCATTTCTGCTGAATACCTTGTAGGGGTGCTTGACAGCTGGGGTGTGCAACTTAGGGCTAGAGGAGCCATGAAGGAGGAGGTTGTTTAAGCATTAGCACTCTTTGTCAGTGATTATTTAAAATATTTGTGCCATATTGGTCTCCTCCTCAGCATATTGTTTAAAATACCATTGGAATGCCCATTGAAATGTCAACATGCACCCCAGTGTTCATGGCAGCACTATTTATAATAGCCTAAGACATGGAAGCAACTTAAGTGTCCATTGACAGATGAATGGGTAAAGGAAGATGTGGTCTGCATATACAATGGAATATTACAGGGCCATAAAAAAGAATGAAATAATGCCATTTGCAGCAACATGGATGGACCTAGAGACCATCATACGAAGTGAAGTAAGTCAGACAAAGACAAATATCATATGATATTGCTTATACGTGGAATCTAAAAAATGATACAAATGAACTTATTTACAAAACAGAAACAGACTCAGACATAGAAAACAAACATGGTTACCACAGGGGAAAGGAGGGGGAGGGATAAATTAGGAGTTTGGGATTAAAATATACACACTACTATATATAAGATAGATAACCAGCAAGGACCTACTGTATAGAATAGGGAACCATACTCTATATGTTTTGATAACCTAGAATGGAAAATAATTTAAATATATATATATATAGCTGAATCACTTTGCTGTGTACCTGAAACTAACATAACATTATAAGTCAACTATATTCAACAAGGATTTTTTTAAATGTCAAGGAATTAGTTTTTTTGTTTTTGTTTTTTATAAATTTATTTATTTATTTATTTATTTTTGGCTGTGTTGGGTCTTCGTTTCTGTGCGAGGGCTTTCTCCAGTTGCGGCGAGTGGGGACCACTCTTCATCGCGGCGCGCGGACCTCTCACTGTCGTGGCCTCTCCCGTTGTGGAGCACAGGCTCCAGACGCGCAGGCTCAGTAGTTGTGGCTCACGGCCCCAGCTGCTCCGCGGCACGTGGGATCTTCCCGGACCGGGGCACGAACCTGTGTCCCCTGCATTGGCAAGCGGACTCTCAACCACTGTGCCACCAGGGAAGCCCAAGGAATTAGTTTTAACATCAAATGAAGATACTTTTTAACAGAACACTATATCTGATTCATTTATGAAAACTATAAAAAAAACCCTTCTTTTAAAAATTCATTTACAAATATCTTTCTTTTGCTTCCTTCTAAGTGTTACAATCCTTATCTTTCAAAAGTTGGCTCATGTCTTGTTTCCTGGTAACTAGAAGTTTCCATATCTAAGTCAAGCACAGATTCTCTAAGCAGCCCTTTACTGTCACTCCGCATTATGTTGAAATTTTCGATGAGTGTTTCTACTTGATTGTACAGAATTCCTTGTTCTCGTTTTATTCATCTTTGGAAATAACACTAGTACCCAGGGTGAGATTTGACAAATAATAGATGAGAAATAAATATTTTTAATTGAGCAGGATTGCTCCTTTTAGATGGTTTTCTCTGAAAATAATAATACTTTTCCTACAGATAAGTCAGTAAATGATAAATCCTGAATGAACTAAGGATATTTGTTGACTAGATTTCTTACTTTACCAGGTTAGGTTCAGTTATTCCAAGTCTCTTTTACTCTGTTCATCCTTCCTGGGTGGTCTTTTATCCAGTGCTTCCCTTAACTTATCATAGCATTTATCACAACACGCTGAAATCACCTGTTTGCGTGTCCCACCAGCCTTTAACCCCAGTGAAGGCTTATTGTCTGGCTTTTTCTCTTTCTCATCCCCAGTAACTAGTTCACTCTGTGCTTAATAGTTATTAAAGCATGATTAGGGGACTTCCCTGGTGGCACAGTGGTTAAGAATCCACCTGCCAATGAAGGGGACACAGGTTCAAGCCCTGGTCCGGGAAGATCCCACATGTCACGGAGCAACTAAGCCCGTGCGCCACAACTACTGAGCCTGCAGTCTAGAGCCTGCAAGCCACAACTACTGAGCCTGCGTACCGCAACTACTGAAGCCCGCGTGCCTAGAGCCTGTGCTCTGCAACAAGAGAAGCCACCGCAATGAGACACCCGTGCACAGCAACGAAGAGTAGTCCTGCTCACCACAACTAGAGAAAGGCGGCGTGCAGCAATGAAGACCCAACGCAGCCTAAATAAATAAATACATACATATATAAAATTGAAAAGAAAAAAAAAAGGAAGGCGTAGATTTAAAAAAAACCCATGATTAGGCATGATCTTCCATAAAAATTTGATGTATTTTTCTATCATAGATTGAGTATGAAAGCATATTTCTGACCCAGTAAAGTCATTCTTAAATTTTTTTTTCAAGAGGAGAATTAGAGAATGACACAGCTCTTCTGTTAATGTTGTTAGGAGTTTTTTTTTGTTTGTTTGTTTGTTTTAACATTTTTATTGGAGTATAATGGCTTTACAATGGTGTGTTAGTTTCTGCTTTATAACAAAGTGAATCAGTTATTCATATACATATATCCCCATATCTCTTCCCTCTTGCGTCTCCCTCCCTCCCACCCCCCCATCCCACCCTTCTAGCTGGTCACAAAGCACCGAGCTGATCTTCCTGTGCTATGCGACTGCTTCCCACTAGCTATCTATTTTACGTTTGGTAGTGTATATATGTCCATATATACACTACCACTCTCTCAGTTTGTCCCAGCTTACCTTTCCCCCTCCCCGTGTCCTCAAGTCCTTTCTCTAGTAGGTCTGCATCTTTATTCCCGTCTTGCCCCTAGGTTCTTCATGACCATTTTTTTTTTTTTTAGATTCCATATATATGTGTTAGCATACGGTATTTGTTTTTCTCTTTCTGACTTACTTCACTCTGTATGACAGACTCTAGGTCCATCCACCTCACTACAAATAACTCAATTTCGTTTCTTTTTATTTAAACTTTTTGTGTCCCTGGGTTCTTGGTTGTAAAGAACAGAAAAAAACTCTGACCAATTTACACAACAACAAAAAAACTCTGCAAACATGTTATAATTGACAGAATAAGTGAGAAGCCTAAGGGGGTTGGTCTTGGGAAGTAGGCAGGAAGCTGGAAACCAGACCTACAGCTATGTTTGTGTTCTAAGAACAAGAAGAGGCTTGCAGTCAATCTCTGTGAGCCCGGCACTGGGTGCTGCAGATGAATTCTCAACAGCCTCTCGTTCCTTGCGTAAGAGTACATGATTGACTGACCAGGTGGACGTGGTTAAGAGAATATCTGCCCATGCCCTTGTTTCTCAAGGTGGTGGGAGTCCTGTCTGTTTCTGGAGTGGGCTGTGCCTGGCATCAAGACTCACAACTTGTCAGTTTCTGTAAACAGGGGTAGGAAGAGCCAAATGCAAATACAGATAAACAAAACCAAACGTTTCCTACGGATACCCATCCACAACATCTTTCTTTGGCTGCCATCGTGCCCTAGGACAGTCTAGTGGTCTTTATCAATATCCTTCCTACTTTTCATTCCAGTGCACCTCCCAACCTTAATATTTAGTGTCATGTAAAATACCCCTAGTTATGAGATTTTCTTTTTTTTTTATTCTTCCTGGTCTTAATGACAGTGAATTAAATGGTTACCTGTCATGCATATGGAAATATCTTTCATGCATTCAGAGAAATTTATTAATAATGTTCCTCCCAAGTTTTAAAAAAAAGTGTACCATGTACACTTCCTTAGTTTTATAAAAACTTGTTAATCAGAGGATTCTGTGTATTTTCCCTGACTTCATGTTATCATATATTTTTTTCTGAATAAACTCGTTTAAATCCCACTCTTAGGATTAACGATTTTTCTTGGGGGGGTAATTTTTTAAAGATAACGTTTTGTGTTTAAAAATAGGTTTCTCTTAATGAAATATTACTAAGACAAACTACATTGCACAGCATAGGTGTTTCTTTACCTGATCTGGATCTTTGTGACAACTGAGTTTAAGAGAATACAATTTTTTTTTGATTTGTAATATGTAAAAAGGTTTCATTATTTGAGAGCACAGTTTTGCTTTAAAAATCAAATAATATAGTGTTTTTTGTGTTTTTTTTTTTTACAATATTTCCTTGGTTTGTCTTTTATAGATGACATTTTTTCAGATGTGTTCCTTTATTAAAAAATATTGACAAATTTATATACAGGAAAAAAATGTTTTCTGACTTAAAGCATAGTATTTAAAAAGGCAGCTGAAGCCGACCGAGAAGCTTAGAATGCAGTCTTCTTTGTACAACTATCATTATGTTTTTTCCTTCATGCAAAATTCACTTATTTATTTATCACTAGCGGCATCTAGTGTGTATTTTTTTTTTTTCCTGCTAGGCTGTAAATTAGTAGGTTATTAGTAACTGGAGAGCAGTTCCATGTGTTAGGAACAAGAAAAACAACTATGGTTTCTGTCATCTTAGCATTACATCAGTCAGTGGAAAGAACATTTTCGCATAATGGTGTAGCCTTATGAGCCCTATTACCAGTAATAGGGTGTTTATAGTGACTTTCCTCTGTGTGGCAGTTGTTCTCTGAAGTATACTTGTGATACACTGGGAGGAAGCAGTGATGGTCTTGCACTGCACTGATGCATTCTCATGCTTTTAGTAGGATGGAATCATGTTAGGATACAGGTGGCAGAAGTTACCAAAACCAGAGATTTTAGCCAAATCATACAGCAGAAGTCTGAACCAAACTGTCCTTAGTTGTTCAATTTTAAACAAAACTGTATTCAAGTGCTTTTTAAAGTAATCATAATTACAAATAATAACATACAAAAATAAGTTAGTTTAAATGAATCAAATCTGAATTATTTAGTATTTGTCTTTGGTTTTTTGTTTTTACCTTTATATATTCCTTTTTTTTTTAAAAGGCACATTCTCCCCTACCCCAACCCACCCTCCCACTTACAGAAGTAATTCAAGTTCATTACAGTGAACTTGGAGAATACAGGACGATACAAAGTGAAAAATAAAAATTACCTGAAATCACCTAGATTCTTACTGTTTATATTTTTACACACTTTTTTCAATTTCATATTTTTCTAAGCTTGTTTCTCTTGTTGAGTGTATATATGTGTGCATATGTAATAAAATAGGAATTTTTATGCATATATTATTTTATATCATACCTGTTTTATCAACATTGTATTGTGAATACATTATATCATTAAATATAAATTTTGTTATGTTCTTATTTATCAACCATTCTCCATATATCAGGAATGTATATTGTTCATAATTTTTTATAACTCTGATGAGTAAAACTTAGATAAGTTTTGTAAGTAAAACTTTGTACAAGTTCCTGGCTCTTAAAATAGGTTCCTGAGAATTTAAATATGAGGTCAAAACTTATGAATTAAAAAATTTAAATTCAAGTTGATAGTTTGCTTTCCAGAATATCTGTGCTTATCTGTGCTTTTATCAACAATGTAAGATCATATACATTTCTCTCCATTCTTGCCGGCTTTGTTAATTTATTGCTGTGTGATGCAGGAAATTATGCTCAATTGTTATTTTAGCATGTTTTGTATTATACAGTCATTCCATATGGAAGACATTATTGTAGGAATTGGGGATGCAGCAGGGAACAGAAAGCCTGATTTCCTTGAAGTTTCATGGAGTTAGACAAGAAGTCAGATAAATAATGAAAATATAAAGTATATTACTAGTGATACGGAGAACAGAAAAGCAGGAGAAGCGGTAGCATATTTTGTGGTAGGGTGGTAGAAATGAAAGGGAAGAAGCCTCACTGAGAATGTGACTTCTGAGTTAAGACCTGTAGGAAGGGAAGAGGGGGGCCGCTTGGAACCCACAGGAAGAGCAGTGTAGGCAGAGGACTGCCTGTGTGGACAGTCTGACGCCTGAGAATGGTTTCATTTAATAACAAACCACCACAAAATTTAGTGGCTTTAAACAACAATGATTTATTGTTTCCAGTCCTACGGGCAGCTAGGCAGATCTGGGCTCACTTGCGTCAGTCATGCGGGTTGGGTGTAGGCACTTCTGCTCATGACGTTAGCTTGGAGACAGGACTTGTTCACATGTTTGAAGGTTGGCTGCCTATAACCTGGGTCACCTGACTCTTCTCTCTTACCCTCCATCCTTCAGCCTCAGGCTTGCCCACAATTCTTCTCATGGCGACAGGGGAGGGTTCTGGGAGAGCAAAGGGAAGGCTGCAGCTCCATTGGAGGCCTTGGTTCATAACTGCCAAGCCATCATCATTTCCACTGTATTTTGTCAATCACAGTAAGTCACCAGGTTAATACAAATTCAAGTGGGGGAGTAATAGGCTTGTGTTAGCACCTCTTGATGGGAGGTTCTGGAAAGTCACCTTAAAAAGGAGTATAGATGGAGAGGGGAAAATAATTATGGATCATTTTGCAAACCATCTGCCACAGGTATGAGGGGGAAGCTTATTAGGGGGAGAGTGGTTAGAAAGTTAACAGAGGGTAGATCTTGTAGGGCCTTTGTAGGTAATACTAATGATTTACTCTCAGTGAGATGGGAAGCCGTTGGGCGGTATTGAGCAGAGGATTGGTCTAAGCTGTCTTATCAGCATTCTAGCTTGGAAGATGGTAAGAAAGAGCAAGATTCAGAATACATTCTGCAAGAAGAGTCTATAGAACTTGCTGACAAGCCAGTTATGAAGAGGAAAAAAGAAGAATCAGGGATGACTGTAAGGATTTTGGCCTGAACAACTAGAGAAGATTGATTTTTCGTTTAATGAGATTTGGAAGACTGTAAGGGGACAGCGTTGGTGGGGAAAGGAGCAGAGATTCAGTGATACATGTGTGGAGTTTGAGGTGTTTGTTATATATCTAATGTTGAGTAGAATGTTCAACACCTGAGTCTGGAGTTGAGGGAACATATAAGCTTCAGAGCGATCAGTATACAGAGGGCATTTAAATGACTTGGTAAGATAACCTAGTAGTAAGTGCAGACAGAAGAGGAAAGAGGTCCAGGGACGGATCTGTGGGCACTCCAGTGTTAAATCCAAGTGAAGTGTAAGAACTATCATGCAGACAGAGCAGGAGTAACCAGTGACTTACAGGGAAAACCAGGGAACCATAGTTCTTAAATCAAATGAAGAAGGGGGATCAAGGAATAGAGAGTAATCAGTTCTGTTATGTGCTTCTGATGGATAAAGTAACATGGGAGAATTGATCATTAGATTTAGCAATATAGCAATATGGAAGCTTTGAAGATTGAAAATGTAAAAGCTATATATACACATACATACCTATATAATGATGATAAATTATATATACACACACAGTAACACATTTAAATTCCTTCTCTTCGTATCATATCTTTTATTTGATTTTTCCTATTTGATTTTATTTCTATTTGAATCAACTGTTGGTATCAACTTTATTTGAACACGGTTGGTCACCCTTTGTCTTTTATATTTCTTCTAAATGTTTTCCGTAATATGCTTTTTACATTTGTTAATGATACTCATCTTCTAATGATTTTACGATTTCAAGGTGACCTATACCTAAGCCATTATCATCAGATTATCAGTTCTTTCCGATTCCTATAAGAAAGAAATCATTACTAAGGGCTGTAGAGAACTTCCTGAGCTCTGGTTCCTGTCTTTTAGGGTAATGGTTCACACATTCATGGATAATGGATAGAAGCAGCAAGGTAAAAACAGAAATTTGCAAGGATAGGAAATGGAGTATTTACTTTAGCAGGTCAGCATATGCCTTAAATTCTTTTGTCATTTTCTTAAATAAGGTTTAATTCCTGCTATGAGGGAAGCTGTGGGGAAAAAGGAAGAATAAGAATTAAAAACACTGTACTAGCAGAATGGTTAGCTAGGCAGCTTATTATGCTTGGCTTTGGAAAATTTGGGAGGAGCAGACAACCTATTAGTGACCCTAATGGCATTTATCACTAGCTGTATTTATTGAATTCTGTGTATTATGTCTCCACTGAATCACAGAGAGAAGCATAAAGCAAATAAATTCCACAAAGTAAGTCACTCTCAGTGAGCTAGCCTTTTATATTAAGGTGAAGAATTGGCATTAACCCGTGTATATGCTTTGGGGCTCTTTCATGTTTGTAAATGGGACGAGATGAAGCCTTCCACTCTGCATTATATCAAGCTTAGCATGAGTCCCCTCAGTGTACGTAGCATTTTCTGGCACTACCCTGCAGCCCTACCACTGCTGCCTTCTAGGAACGTAATCCCGTAGCTTACTTTCTATTCAGATAACCCCTCTCATTCCTTTCCTCTCCTCACCACTTTTGGAAAATAAGTAATTACAGAAAAGGGCAGGAGGGGAAAGTGACCTAATACTAAGAGCCCGAGGAAATATTTAATTGTACAACTTTTATTGCATTTAGTGTGCAAAGTTCTGTCCTGAAGCTAAAAGAGGCACTAAGTCATTCTCCCGTGTTTTAAAGATGGTAAAATCGCCAGCCACATGTGAACAGAGGTGACTGAAAGACAGATCAGCTGTCATCTAAGAAATGAGGAAGTGACTTCGTGGAGTATATACACATGCTTTTCCTTCATTTCCTAACTTTTCTTTCACCTCTTCCGACTTTTTTTCTTTTCATTGCCTGAATGCGGGCATTATGTTTATCTCTCATCCTCTTGTCATGATCTCACTCATTTATAACTTTTCACGCAGGATCACCTGTTATCAAGCCTTTGCTTCCCTTTCTCTGACTGGCCAGCTCCCCCTAGTCTGGCAAGTCTGTGTTCTTCTATTGCATTCTGTGCTTGACGGAGTGTCAGTGGTTCTCTTCTATAATATCCATGCTTAGAGTTTGAACTGTTTGGATCTGTAACTTTGGTATCTGCAGCATGGCACACATTGTATATATTTAATAAATCTTTGATAAATTAAGTATCCCATGTATGGAAGATTCACGAGTATATAATTGTACCTCTGGCCTCTCCTCAGCGCTCTCTCTGCATTTACAACTTTCAGCTGAACTTGGGCACTGAAATATTCTGTAACCTCAAACTCCAACTGTCTAAAACTCCAGTTCTTATTTTGTCTTAACCATTGGTATTAAGATGAAATCAAATTTCTGAGACTTAAATATTGATTTTAGTCTTTCAAAATTAAAATTGTTTCCTGTTTATGGAAAATGTTGAGAGAGATGTTTCGAAAGATGGATGGAACCATTTTATAGATGCCTTAATGACTAGTCAGTCTCAGGAATAGATGTTCCTCAAATGTGGTGCCTTGTTAGAAGAGTTTCACACTAAATCACTGTACTCGCCATGTGCGTAGTTGGGCAGCAGTTAGCACTGTATAAATCGTGACCCAGTCTCTCTATCTCTTATCCAAAAACCTCGTTTCCATCCTAAAACTTGATAATGAGTCTTTTAAGAATAGCATCTTGCAGGAATGATGAAAGTGAATAAAATGACAAGATGCTATGTGCTTGACTGTAGTTTATATTATAAATTTTGTTTTCTGGAAACCCACTGTATAAATATGATTTAGTAGAAAAACTGTCTTTTCACAAAAACTCTTATTTAGGTCTTGATACATCATTCACCTCAGAGAAAACTTGCTAGGTTATATGCAATATATAAAAATTTTTTTAATGACTTGTTTATTGTCTTTGTGTATTATGTGATTCAGTATGTGCAGACTCTGGTCTCCATGTTTTTAGTATAAATATTGTATAAATTTTACTTCTGTGGTTCTCATTTCTTGGTGTTTTCATCTTTCTTCAACTCTGTGGAGCAAAGGAAGCAGTACGTTTTGGGCATAGAGTTGATATTAAATTTTAAAACTACTTCTCTTCTGAAATCTTTTTACCTTAGATTTTGCTCTTGAATTTATTATTTTTTTTCTTCTTTATATCTCGTCCTTCTTTGGTGCCAGCTAGACAGGTCATTAATTAAACATGTAAACTGGTTCTCTGCAATGGAAATAGTCTCACTCCCGAAACTACTGGTTGGTTATGTAGTGTTATCTGAGCTTTGAAAATCTAGCAAAGCCACAAGGGAAGACCCAGTTTATCCTTCTGTGTAGAGAAAATCCATTCCCATGTGTCATGAAGGCCACCGACAACACATTTCACCACCTGCATGTATAACATTAAACTGCCAGCATTGGGGAGGCAGTAAAATGATTTCTGAAGTAGCATCTGATATATGCTTGGTACAATTGTAGTAGCGTCTTACCAAGTGTTATACTGAATATTAAGCTTTTTGATTAAATGTGTGATTTATAAAATTGCTGTTAAATTATTACTTTAAAGAATAATGCTCACTGTAACACTTTGGGTCTTGATTCACAGTGGAAATGATACATTTGTCAATGAGAAAATTATTTTCTAAAGTGTATATTTTTCAAAATTTGAGGTGCACCTGAACTATAAAATATTGTAAAATTAAATTGGTTATATTTGCATTATGTATATATAAATAAATGTTAAATATACATAATTATATAATTTAGTGGGGCAATTAAGCTAGTGTGAATTATAAGTAGGATAAAATATATTTAGAAAAATGAAATCCACAAGCTACTTTAATGACATGATTGATTTTTAATTAATAACAATTTCATTGTGTGTATAAATGGAGATTTTAAAGTCTCAAATAGCTTATTCTCTTAGTGATCATACTTCATTCCAGGAAGTACTGATTTACAGTTGATGATTTTGAGCAAGTGAGAAAAGAAAGAATATTGTGTGTCATGGAACATACCTTGTATGATGTCAGTCCCATTACATCTATTAAGTCTTATTTTTGGCCCATAACAGGAGTTGGCAAACTATAGCTTGCAGGTCAGCTGCCTAGAAGTAAAGTTTTATTGGAACACAACAGTGCCCATTGTTTTCCTACTTTCTACAGCTGCTTTCTTGCTGTCATGACAGAGTTAAGTAGTTGAGACAGAGACATTATAGTCCACAGAAGCTAAAATACTGACTGTCTGGGTCCTTAAGAAAAAAATTTGTTGACCCCTGGCCTAGAATATGGTCTATTTTGAAGAATATTCCATGTGCAGTTGAAAAAGAATGTACATACCTGCTGTTGTTGGCTGGAGTGTTCTATAAATACAGGCATACCTCAGAGATACTGTGAGTTTGGTTCCAGACCACCGCAATAAAGCAAATGTGGTAATAAAGCAAGTCACGTGGATGTCTTGGTTTCCCAGTGCATATAAAAATTATGTTTACACTATACTGTAGTCTATTAGGTGCGCAATAGCCTTATGTCTTAAAATACAATGTATATATCTTAAATACAAAAATTTCTTTTGCTAAAAAATGCTAGCCATCATCTAAGCCTTCAGTGACTCGTAATCTTTTTGCTGGTGGGGGGGACTTGCCTCAGTGGTGCTGGCTGCTGACCGAGGAGGGTGGTGGCTGCTGAAACTTGGGTGGCTGTGGCCATTTCTTCAAATAAGACCGCCATGAAGTTTGCCACAGCGATGGACTCTTCCTTTCGTGAACGACTTCTCTGTAGCATGCAGTGCTGTTCGACAGCATTTTACCCAGGGTAGAATGTCTTGCAAAACTGGAGTCAGTGCTCTCAAGCCCTGCCCCTGCTTTCTCAACTAAGTTTATGTAAATTCCAACTCCTTTGTTATCATTTCAGCAGTCTTCACAGCTTCCTCACCGGGAGTGAGGCTTTCTAGAGCTCTCTTTCTCTGTGTGGTTCCATTTTCTGCATTTTCAAGCCCTTCACCTTTCCTTAAAATTAATCTTGGTCTCCTCAAGTTAGGGAGGCCGCAGGTCTCTGAGTTTTCCCTCACTGTGCTCTGAGATAGAAATTGCCTTCAGAAAGAAGGCTGAGGAATAATAGGGGCTCATCTTGTTTGTTTCCCTTTTTTTAACAGCAGCTGTCCTGAGCTGCCTGCTTTCCACTGTCTGAATACCACTGTTTAACATATTTTGTCTGATTTTCCAAGTTGTTACAGTGAGAGGTAAATTCCCATAGCATGGGCGGTAGTAGCTGTCTATATATTTTAACTTTTTACTGATCCATAAAATTTGCATTGTTTATTTTGAGTTCGAGTGCTCAGTTACAGAACTGAATTATTCATTTGTTTGTTTGTTTCCTGCCTAGAATGAAATATGCTTTCACGAAGCCTCATATGATTTCATAATTGTGCCTCTCTTTACCACTTCTCTATTCATTAAAATAAATCATAAACCTAGAAGCGTAAGCAGAGCGTACCTAGGGATTGATAGCTTCTGGTATGGAGTAACTTGGTATTCACACTGCTGCTTGATTACCATGCAGCTCTGGTTGGATATACAAGTAGGGCAGATTTCAAATAAGGGCCAAGATTTTGTGAGAAGTTAAGTTGCGTATTCTAATGGAAGTGTAGCAAGAAAATTTTCCTATGCCAGGCGAGGTAATCCTTCAACTCAGAGAACACTTACATTAGCCTACAGTTGGGCAAAATCATCTAACACAAAGTCTGTTTTATAAGAAAGTGTTGAGTGTCTCACGTAATTTATTGAGTACTGTACTGAAAATGAAAAAGAGAATTATTGTGTGTCAGTTGTTTACCCTTGTGATCCTGTGGCTGCCCAGCCTCTCCAAGAGAGTATGTCATATCACTAGCTTGGGAAGAGATTAAAATTCAGAATTTGAGGTGTGATTTCTGCTAAATGCTTATTGCTTTCACACCACTTAAAGTCGAAAAATCTTAGATTGAACCATTGTAAGTCAGGGACCGTCTGTATTTAAATATCTTTGATACCTTTATTGTATTAGGGACTTAGTAAAATAATCTGATTGTATCTATAAACACAGTGAAAATGTGGTACCATTTTTACTTATTGTATTTTAGATCACCCTTGTTTTTTTCCTGCCTATTAATTAAGTTATGCAGTTTTGCAGAGAATATTAGCTCAAACCTTTGAATGATCAATTCCTGTTTCTTTACATTGGATACCATTATTTTTTTCCTGTATCTGGAGCCATATTCTTTCTCAACAATGTTCTCAAAATTTCTCCTCCTAACATACTCCTTTAATCAAGATCCTATCCTTTATTCAGCAGTGAGCACAAATCCTTCTTTCCTTCTGCCTCAGTGATACTTTTCTAATATATACAGGTTGACCAAATGAACACTGATTAATAAAATCAGGAGGGGAATAATGCAGTTATGTAGAGAACTTTCTCCATAAGAGACTCTTACTCCATTTCGTAAATGCATGTATCTGGGCGGCTGTAGACACAGCTGTTAGAGAATAAAGGCGGTGCTGCCTGGGTGTGGAATTTGGTTCTAGCTCTTATTAGCCTTCTAACCTCGGGCAAGTTACTTAGCTTCTCTAGTAATAACTTTTATTTTAACTGAATGGCTTAAATCCTGCTTACTGTGTGCCAGGCATTTTCTAAGTCCTTTACATATATTAACTCTTAATCCTGACAACCACTCCAAATTATCCTCATTTTACATAAGACGAAATGAGGCTCAGAAAAGTTAAATAATTTGGACAAGCTAAGAATTAGGGAGAAGGCATAATAATAAGTTCATATTGAAGGTTTCCTTCCTTGTTCTTTTCCACTTCCCTCTTCCCCTTCCTTCCCTCTCCTGGCCTTTTTCTTCCCCTTTTGCCATTTTTTTCTACTTGCTCCTCTCCACTCTTTCCCTCCCCTCTCCTCACTCTTCTTCCTTCCTCTTTCTGTCCTACCTTCCTTCCCCCGACCCTCTTCCTTTTTCTCCTTTTCCCTCCTACTCCCACTTCTCCTCCTTTCATCACCTCATCCCTCCTGCTTCTCTTCCTCTGCCTTTTCACTTTATTACATTATTGTCACCATCTATGTACCTGGTGCTTTGGGGAATACCAAGATCAATCAGAGAGCTCCTGCTCCAAGAACTTAGTCTAGAAGAAGCTAAAAGACATTTACAGAGATTGCTTAAAATGAAGTGGAAAGTAAGAGATTCACTGCTATGGAAGTTGGAAGGGAGTGGTTGTATCTTCTTTGGGAGCAAAGAAGGCTCTGTGGTCAGAAAATGTCTTATGAAAGACAGTAATTGTGTTGTAACACACCATGGTTAAGTATATCTTCTATATGTGTCACCCTTTCTCTCAGTTATTACATGTGATGGATCTTTAGCTCATGAATTAATCTCAACTCTTTTTGATCTCTTATGTTGTCATTAGTGTGTAGCAAGTGCAGTAATATTTAAAATGTAAATATCAAAAGAGTCTATGCCATTTTTATAGAGTTTGTAACACCTTTTAATACTAACGAGTCAGTGCTGGTAGACTGAGGGTACCAAGAAGAGGTCCACTGGTGTGATGTACATCAACAGTAGACAGAAATGAGATCACTGGTGACACAAATCCATTTACTCTTCATCAGTTGCTATGTGCAGTCAGTCTCCAAATAGTTTTGAAAATTATCTTCTGTGTACACTGTCTTTTATATCATAATATAGTTCCTCTACATCTGTGAAGTGTCATCCCCAATAAGTACCTCTTCAGAATGCCCAGGTGCCTTGGCAACAGGTGCCTCAGAAAATGTTAGATGGGCTTTTAATTGCAACGTCCAAAAGCACATTTCAGGAAGATTCAAAAACTAGTGTATTATATCAGGAAATGTTATAATTATTTTAGTTATCTCAGCATGTATACCAGGTATATTTTTGCTATGAGTCTTTTTAGAAATAAGCATCCTCATTCATTTTAAAAGCATCTATTGTTATACTGGAGAAAATTATATTAAAAATTTACTGAAGTTGGTTATCTTTTATTTATATAATTTTGTTTTCCTGTTAATATTTTACATGACTATATAAGTGAATTTACATGATTGCTTTCCTTCATTAATTGCAGAGTAAGAAAAATATCTAATGCTCTTTAAGATGATATATCCTAGGGGATAGATGTTCAGCTGACTACATTTATCAGCTTTCATTTTTCATTTTATTTATTGTCAAAAAATGTAGTATTTGGAAACTGCCAAATTGATTCTTGATATTTGAGGCGCTAAAATTTGTGGAGGAACATAGAGTAGGTCTTACTAGGAAGTCACGTGATTCGGACTGCACAGAACCAGAGTCCTAAGTTAAAATGACTGCTTTACATGGTGAAGTACTGGCCAAACTCACTTGACACACAAAACTCACTTGACTTCTTAGATTTCAGTTCCTTTCAAAGGATAATGGAGGTATTGGAGGAATGATTCCTTTTATCCTTTCCAGCAACGTCTCAATCCCTACAGAATACCATAGACTGGATGGTTTACAAACAACAAACACTTACTTCTCCCAGTTCTGGAGGCTGGGAAGTTCTAGGTCAGAGTGCCAGCAGATTCACTGTATGGTGAGGTCTGTTCCCTATTTTATAGATGGCTGTCTTCTTGCTGTGTCCTCATGTGATGGAAGTGGGGAGAGCTTTCTGGGGTTTCTCTTATAAGGGCACTCATCTATTCATGAGGGCTCCACCCTCTTGACCTAATTACCTCCTAATTTAGGTGTTAGGGTTTCAACATATGAATATGAATTTTGCAGGGACATAAACATTCAGACTATAAGAAGCATGAATATTCTGTGATCCACATGTGTTTTAACTTGTGTATGGTTGAATGGTGGTAGGTGGAGGCATTTGAAAGAAACTTTGAAAATGAATTAATTTTTGCAACAGGAAGAAAAAAAGAGATGTGAACTAATAGTCTTATTTTTAGTCCTAATTAAGATATAAGGGAGTTACCAAAATAGGTATAAAATGAAAATTTGAAATTCATAGATACTATGGTAGGGACGTTTTGAGGAGAAAAGTTTGTAGGAAGATGTTGAAACCAGGCAAGGTGATTTAGAAACCTATTTTACTTCCCAGTTTTGCCTTATTCTGAGAACTGTTGTTTTTTGCACATGGCTGATGTTCAGTGAATGTTTCTGAAATCAATTGAACACTTTAATAAGTAACTATCATTGTTTAATGAAAAGACAAAACTGTGCAGTTTCTATGGAACAGAACTCTCTGTGGTCAGATTTTCTCTTAACCGTTTAGTCCTAAGAAGATGTACAGCTCAAAGAAGAGCTGGTCCAACATAGACTAGTTAGAGTTGACCTAAGAAGTACTATTTCCAATTGGGTTAAGAACTTAAAAACATTGTACAAAAGAACAAGGTTAGTAATGGGTTTTTAAATACTCTTCCTTATTAATTTTATCCTGAATGTGTATACGAGAAGCTCAGAGTTCTTAATTACCTCTAATAAAAGTTAGATGAAACAAGTATTAAATATTTAACTTTCATGGAATCCTATCAACCTCCTCTTGGATATGAAGGCCTTCCTTGCCTTTTGCACCACTTCCAGTTATATTTTGATATTGCATCAATTCCTGTGCTCTAGTTTTTATCCCTTGGCTCATGCAGTGATAGGTCAATGGTTCTGTGTTACCATACTGCATACTCCATATGTGAAAGACAAGGAAATATGATATTTTCCCTTAACTTATTAAGTGGGAGGTATCAGCTGTGCTTTGTCCCCTCTTGAAAGAGTCTCTGGTGGAAATTTTATGGGCCTGAATCTTAACCCCAACAGATTTGACAATTTATATCAGTAAAATCTCTCCAGGAGCCACATAGCTCCGTGTGTCTTAGCTTTTATGACCTAGAGATGTCTCTAGGTTCTGGGACTTTATCTCTTTTGACGTGTAATGCCCAGCAGTAATATTCAGTCTCCCTTTAACTAGGAACCTGGTTCCTTATATAACAATTTGGCCATCTTGAGAAGACATATAGAAGTTATATTATGATTCTGAATCAGAAGAATTAGGTAAAAAGCTAGACCTAATTTTTACGGTATATGAAGAGCAGAATATTTCTGGAAGACATGAAAGCAACTATTCTCTTCTTTATATCATATGTACTTCGGAAGCTCAGAAAGCAAGAGCGTTTGGCAAGAGCACTGAGAAGTCCAGGGAAGTTTTATTTCTCCACAGTTAGGTGTTTTAAAAAACGTGGGAAGAAATTCTACCAGGTCATGTCAATGTTTTATGTAAAAAATAGTAAAAGATGGCTTATGTAGATACAGTAAGGTAGGTTTTCCAAAATGAATTCTGAAAAAATATAAATCGTAGGGAAGAGAAGGTAACAGTGATATAATTAGAAACATCCATTTGGGGGAATTCTCTCTCTTTATTTAGTAACCGTGACCTGTGTGGTATTACAGACCTATCTAGAAGATTCCTATTTCTAGAAGTATGTCAGTAGGATATTTAGAAAATGTTTTTGAACTGACTCCTGCTCTACAAAGAATGCATAATCCTCATCATCATTTGTTCAGTTCAAATCTGCTGGAAGTTTTAAACTGGTATAAGGGTAAAATACTGTCAAAGTTTGTATCTATTTGTAGAAGGTACTATGCAAAGACTATGAGTCTTTGTGTTAGGGTTTTCAACTGGGAGCTTTTTTTAAACCAATAATCTTCTTTAATCTTTATATATATATTTTTAAAATAAATTTATGTATTTATTTATCTATCTATCTATCTTTGGCTGCATTGGGTCTTCATTGCTGAGTGCAGGCTTTCTCTAGCTGCGGCGAGCGGGGCTACTCTTCGTTGCGGTGTGCGGGCTTCTCATTGTGGTGGCTTCTCTTGTTGCAGAGCACGGGCTCTAGGCGCGTGGGCTCAGTAGTTGTGGCTCACGGGCTCTAGAGCGCAGGCTCAGTAGTTGTGGCACATGGGCTTAGTTGCTCCACGGCATGTGGGATCTTCCCGGACCAGGGCTCGAACCCATGTCCCCTGCATTGGCAGGCAGATTCTTAACCACTGCGACACCAGGGAAGCCCCTTTATATGTTTTTTTAAGCAAGATAAATATTGACTGATAGTGAGACTAAGTTGACGCATTAGTTGGATATGTGGAGTTGCCCTCAATCATACTGTATGGAAACTAAGCGTATAAGACATAACATCCCATTCACTCTGAAAATAGGCTCTGTTTCTTTTTCCTTTTGAGTACATTAGCTCTCTCTCTGGTCCTTATAATCATAGTTTTAAAGGTTAGCAACTAAGTAGGCTTTAATAGTTGACTTACTTGGAACTCTTTCTTTCAGCTTTCTGCCTGAATTCATCAGTGGAGACTTTGATTCTATTAGGCCTGAAGTTAGAGAATACTACGCTATTAAGGTAAACCATTAACACTTCTATATTTAAGGTCTTTCTCATTTGATTGCTTTTCCTATGTTTTTTCCCTGGTTTTCTGGGTGTATGTGTAGGGATTGAGAAATTCATTGTTTGGTTACTTTGTTACTTAAGAAGTATTTTTCTAGCAATTGTCATACACATTCAAATGGAAATTTAGAAAATGGCAAGTGGGAACACGATCTTAGAATTTCTATGACCATCAGTTAAACATTAATGCTTAGTCTTTTAAGCGTGTATATTTTAAATGAGTTTATAGTTTTTATGCCTCATTAAAAATATACTATATTGTCTACATCCTCATTAATTACGTATTTTTCACACATCATTTTAAATTTCATTTAATGAATGTATTGTATTTTACTTAATCAATTCCCAATTGATGTACATTTAAATGTTGTCCATTTTATTGTAAATGAAAAACATCTTTGTAAATGAATTTTTATAAAAATCCCTAATTGTGTGTGCCTAGAATTTTAGAACCGAAGTTATTTTTTTTAATATTAGTTTTCTTGAAACTATTACTAAAATAATAGTGTTATTCAGAACAGAACTACTCTGTTCTGAATAACACTATTCATTACAACTTGAAATTAATAATAATGTACAACTTATTAAGGTGTTCATTTTGTCACTATTGTGCAAATCTTCCAAAGATCCTTGCCACTTAAGAACATACAAATGATCTAATTGCGAATGATAAAAGACACAGAGGAGTGTCTTATACTAATTAATAATTCAAGCTTTCACTGGCTTTAGAGGACAATGCAGGGTTATTAAAATGAAAATTATAGCCTCAGCAGTTCTTCTAGCCACAACACCATCATCTGTTATTCTGAACTGGCATTAGTAAATTGTGCATTTTTTAAAGAAACAGCAGTTATTGAAAGAAACTTTAAATTCTTTATAAGGCTCTGGGATGGCTGAGATAAATTCATAAAGAAGAAAGAGGAAAACTTTTGTAGGAAGGAAGGAGGTAGGGGGAGGCAGGGGAGGATAGAAGGAAAGAAGGGAAAAGGAAGAAGAAAAGAAAGAGAAAAAAGGGAAACATGAATCTAGGTGAGGAAACAAGGTACAGAGGTTATAAAGTGTAGGCTGTTGTGATGGAAATTCTGGGGCCAGCAGTGAATGCAGATCTGTGCACACCCCATCCACCCACCAGGTGATCAGCCTTTCCATCAGCAAATGAAGACTGCTCCCAAGTCAGTGTTTGATATTCATGCTCAATTACTTTAACAATGGCATGTTTCTGTTCATTCCCCGCAGTCTCACTTCTCATTAACTCCATACCTCAGCCTCCTTGGGACGGAAAGCCCTCAGCCTTGCTTACAGTGCAGAGTTTTGCAAATTCATAGACATTAATCATATTTTCGGGGGCAGAAGAAACAGCAGGAGAGGCAGGGACAAACAGACTCAGAAACCAGTTGAAGATCTGGCCAGACGTGACTGTTCTCTCCCTCTCTTGAGCGCTGCCAGCTTGCCAAAACTGTAGGTGTCAATCTGACGGGATGAGGAAATAGCAGGGAAGAATGGGAAGCCAGCTTTTTTTGTTTCTGAATGGCTCAGGGGTGAAGGAAAATTTTGAGTTAATACCTTTAGATGAATTTCCCTTATATTTCCTGCTTCACTTTTGATTTTAACCTCCAAAGCTAACTTATATTTGTTAAGGTTTTGTTTGAAAAATAAGATTAACCGAATCTTCTAATTCCTATATTGCGTGCTTCTAAGTTGATGTAGTACAATCTAGGTTGTTTTTTTTTTTTTCATGTATCGATGAGAACTCACTGCTTTTGAACTCTCTGGATCTGTTCTTAGAGGGCATCAGTGATGTCTTGTATAAGCTAATGTGCCCTGTAGAGCATAGAGCACATGGCGAATGTTTGGCTGCAGTTTTAATAATGATGGTAATGACAACAGGTTAATGCGGCCTTACACACAATTCATATAAGCCATTTGTTACAAACGAAAGGAGGTTATTTCCACCGAAAGTGGAAAATACACTTTTTTCCCACCTGGTTTGGATCATCAATGAAGCTGAAACTGAGGCTCTGTTGAAGAAAGTAAAATAAGGAAGAAATTTAAAATGCTAAAGTTTTGTTAAAATCATAAAGTCGATTCGTAGCCAACATTGGTTCATACAACTTTTTTCCCCCAGTAGATATATCACTGACTTATAGGAAAAATCCAGGTTTATATGACTATACGTGACTTTTACTTGGTTTGCCTGCTTAATTTCTGAAAATGCTGAAATATCAAGTAGTTGGTTTGTCAGCTTTTAAACAGAATATACCCTAGTTCTTGCCATCTGTATTCATTAGTTATTACTGTGTAACAAATTGTCCTAAAATTTAGCAGCTTAAAACAGCAAACAGTTCTTCTCTTGCACAGGGTCTCTGGGTAAGAAATATGAGAGTCAGTTAATAGGGCGGTAGTGGCTCAAGGTTTCTCATGAGGTTATAATGTAGCCTGGTTTTTCCATCATCTCAAGGCACCCCTGGGGCTACAGAAATTTCTTCCAAGATTATTCCTGTGGTTCTTGGTTGGTTTTACTGGCTGTTACTTCTTACTGGCTCTTGGTTGAAGACATCAGTTCCTGGCCATTGGGCTGCTCACAGCATGGCAGGCTGCTTTCTGGGGAAAGAGGGAGGGAAAAGAAAACATGTATGCAAGAGAGCCAGCCCAAGACAGAAATAGTGGTCTTTTTTATAACCTAATTTCATCAGTGATATATCACCTTACTATCTCTTCTGCCAGTTGTTATTAGTCACAAAGACCAACCCTAGTACAGTGTGGGATCAGGCTACACAAGGGTGTCAATATCAGGAGTCAGGGATCATTGATGATTGGTAACCATGTGGAGGCTGGCTACCAAACTGTCTGACCTGGTACTGATAAAACTGGATTGTTAGGCAATGAGAAAGATGTTTTAATATCATCATAATGAGCTCTTGGTCTTTAATTAGTAATATGTAAGAGGAAAGAAGAAAACATAGCCATTAGTGATTTTTCTTCGATTAGGTCTCTATATGCATAACCTGCTTCAAGTTAGTTTACATACCAACCACCTAATCACTAGTCTTTATGTCTATAGCCCTTCATTATTTATTCCTTTGGGTTTTGGACAAGAAGGGGGACAAGCTCTGGTCTACCGCTTAATTCCATATGGTCCACCAGATATGAACCGAGATATACAATTTATACCTCTTGTTAGTTAACGTGCAGCAGTTTGAAAACTGCATATTTTAGAGAGCAGTGATGTACCATTGGATCCATGCCAAAGACGTAATTTGAAATTTCAATTGAAGGACAGTGTGACTTGTAACTGTCAATGTATTTTTCCATGCTGATAGCTCCCTGTAACCTGTTTTAATATTAAACATAAAGATACAATAACCATTGATTATATGTAGTGATAGTCCAACTACTTGTGATCGACTTCCCTGATGCACATGGTCTGCCATTCTTTTTTTTTTAACAAGAAATAGTTTATTTTATGACTTTTATACATTGACTTATTTTTAAAATATTTAATATTTTCAATGTTATTTATTCTTAACTTATAAAGAAGTATATTTTTTAAATTTTTAAATTTTTAATTTTTTAACATCTTTATTGGAGTATAATTGCTTTACAATAGTGTGTTAATTTCTGCTTTATAACAAAGTGAATCAGCTATACATATACATATATCCCCATATCCCCTCCCTCTTGCGTCTCCCTCCCACCCTCCCTATCCCACCCCTCTAGGTGGTCACAAAGCACCGAGCTGATCTCCCTGTGCTATGCGGCTGCTTCCCACTAGCTATCTATTTTACATTTGGTAGTGTATATATGTCCATGCCACTCTCTCACTTCGTCCCAGCTTACCCTTCCCCCTCCCCGTGTCCTCAAGTCCATTCTCTACGTCTGCGTATTTATTCCTGTCCTGCCCCTAGGTTCTTCAGAACCATTTTTTTTTTTTAGATTCCATATATATGTGTTAGCATATGGTATTGGTTTTTCTCTTTTTGACTTACTTCACTCTGTATGACAGACTCTAGGTCCCTGCACCTCACGACAAATAACTCAATTTCGTTTCTTTTTATGGCTGAGTAATATTCTATTGTATATATGTGCCACATCTTCTTTATCCATTCATATGTCGATGGACACTTAGGTTGCTTCCATGTCCTGGCTATTGTAAATAGAGCTGCAATGAACATTGTGGTACATGACTCTTTTTGAATTATGGTTTTCTCAGGGTATATATATGCCCAGTAGTGGGATTGCTGGGTCATATGGTAGTTCTATTTTTAGTTTTTTAAGGAACCTCCATACTGTTCTCCATAGTGGCTGTATCAATTTACATTCCCACCAACAGTGCAAGAGGGTTCCCTTTTCTCCACCCCCTCTCCAGCATTTACTGTTTGTAGACTTTTTGATGATGGCCATTCTGACCAGTGTGAGGTGATACCTCTTTGTAGTTTTGACTTGGCATTTCTCTAATGATTAGTGATGTTGAGCATCCTTTCATATGTTTGTTGGCAATCTGTATATCTTCTTTGGAGAAATGTCTACTTAGGTCTTTGGCCCATTTTTGGATTGAGGTATTTGTTTTTTTGATATTGAGCTGCATGAGCTGCTTGTAAACTTTGGAGATTAGTCCTTTGTCCTTTTGGGCATTAATCTCCTTTTAACCTTTTGGAGATTAATCATTTGCAAATATTTTCTCCCATCCTGAGGGTTGTGTTTTCGTCTTGTTTATGGTTTCCTTTGCTGTGCAAAAGCTTTTAAGTTTCATAGGTCCCATTTGTTTATTTTTGTTTTTATTTCCATTTCTCTAGGAGGTGGGTCAAAAAGGATCTTGCTGTGATTTATGTCATAGAGTGTTCTGCCTATGTTTTCCTTTAAGAGTTTTATAGTGTCTGGCCTTACATTTAGGTCTTTAATCCATGTTGAGTTTATTTTTGTGTATGGTGTTAGGGAGTGTTCTAATTTCATTCTTTTACATGTAGCTGTCCAGTTTTCCCAGCACCACTTATTGAAGAGGCTGTCTTTTCTGCATTGTATATTCTGCCTCCTTTATCAAAAATAAGGTGACCATATGTGCGTGGGTTTATCTCTGGGCTTTCTATCCTGTTCCATTGATCTATCTTTCTGTTTTTGTGCCAGTAACATGCTGTATTGATTACTGTAGCTTTGTAGTACAGTCTGAAGTCTAGGAGCCTGATTCCTCCAGCTCTGTTTTTCTTTCTCAAGATTGCTTTGGCTATTCGGGGTCTTTTGTGTTTCCATACAGATTGTGAAATTTTTTGATCTAGTTGTGTGGAAAATGCCATTGATAGTTTGATAGGGATTGCATTGAATCTGCAGATTGCTTTGGGTAGTAGAGTCATTTTCACAATGTTGATTCTTCCAATCCAAGAACATGGTATATCTCTCCATCTATTTGTATCATCTTTAATTTCTTTCATCAGTGTCTTATAATTTTCTCCACATAGGTCTTCTGTCTCCTTAGGTAGGTTTATTCCTAGATATTTTATTCTTTTTGTTGCAATGGTGAATGGGAGTGTTTTCTTAATTTCACTTTCAGATTTTTCATCATTAGTGTATAGGAATGCAAGAGATTTCTGTGCATTAATTTTGTATCCTGCTACTTTACCAAATTCATTGATTAGCTCTAGTAGCTTCCTGGTAGCATCTTTAGGATTCTGTATGTATAGTATCATGTCATCTGCAAACAGTGACAGCTTTACTTCTTCTTTTCCAGTTTGGATTCCTTTTATTTCTTTTTCTTCTCTGATTGCTGTGGCTAAAACTTCCAAAACTATGTTGAATAATAGTGGTGAGAGTGGGCAGCCTTGTCTTGTTCCTGCTCTTAGTGGAAATGGTTTCAGTTTATCACCATTGAGGACAATGTTGGCTGTGGGTTTGTCATATATGGCCTTTATTATGTTGAGGAAAGTTCCCTCTATGCCTACTTTCTGGAGGGTTTTTTAATCATAAATGGGTGTTGAATTTTCTCAAAAGCTTTTTCTGCATCTATTGAGATGATCATATGGATTTTCTCCTTCATTTTGTTACTGTGGTGTATCACATTGATTGATTTGCATATATTGAAGAATCCTTGCATTCCTGGGATAAACCCCACTTGATCATGGTGTATGATCCTTTTAATGTGCTGTTGGATTCTCTTTGCTAGTATTTTGTTGAGGATTTTTGCATCTATGTTCATCAGTGATATTGGCCTATAGTTTTCTTTCTTTGTGTCCTCTTTGTCTGGTTTTGGTATCAGGGTGATGGTGGCCTCGTTGAATGAGTTTGGGAGTGTTTGTCCCTCTGCTACATTCTGGAAGAGTTTGAGAAGGATAGGTGTTAGCTGTTCTCTCAGTGTTTGATAGAATTCTCCTGTGAAGCCATCTGGTCCTGGGCTTTTGTTTGTTGGAAGATTTTTAATCCCAGTTTCAATTTCAGTGCTTGTGATTGGTCTGTTTATATTTTCTGTTTCTTCCTGGTTCAGTCTTGGAAGGTTGTGCTTTTCTAAGAATTTGTCCATTTCTTCCAGGTTGTCCATTTTATTGGTGGTATGCCATTCTTAATTTATTCAGTAAAGCCGCCTTTTCAGATAGCTGTGACATCTTTGTGTTTCCCCTTTTGCCCATTTGTCTTAGTTCGTCTCTGCCTGGTTCACTAATATTACCTCAGAATGAGGAGTGTCTCTTACAGATTTTCTCCTTGATATTTTATTTTGCTTTATATTTTTCACTTTCTGAGTCAGTCAGTGCTTCCTTGATTCAACGTTAAAATCACCTATTTCAGTCTTTTTAGTTATTCTGTCAGTCATGCCCACATGTGTTTCAGTTTCCTGAGACATTTGAAGAAACTGTAATATCTCATGTAACTTCTGATATTCTTTTACTGTTGTATATAGTCTTTGGGGTTTTTACTGGACATAGGAAAGGGGTTTTAAAGCATGCTTCCTTATGCTTAGGAGGTTAAGGAATTAGTTGCAGTATTTAATTAATGCCTTAAAAAGTCACCAAAAAACAGGTTTTTCCATAAATGTAGATGTGTAGGATATAAGATAGCAATATGTTGTAAATATACTGATAAAAATGTAAAATAATTTAAAATATTATAAAAATTAAACAGTGTTATTAAGCCCGATTTTATGATGTGGAAACTGAGGCCCATAAAGCTTAAATGACTTAAGGAAAATGGTAGAACTAGTTAGAGACAGCTCTTGTATCAATGTCCATGTTTTCTATAAAAATTTTTTATTAAAACTGGGACTCAGTTACTACTGCTGCTCTTAAACAGATTACATCTTTGGTCTGTTGGACAGGACAGTTGTTTTTTGCATGAGGTATTTAGCATCCCTGGGAATGAATGCCAGTATCACCAGCAATGTGATAATGGTCAGTGTGAGAACCAAACACTCTCCCTTCACATTTTCATCATGTCACTCCCTTTCACCTGCATTTCTGGGGTGGCAAGAGTAGAACTGCAGTAGTTGGGCCAGACCAAGAATGACCAAACAAACTGGTAAATTATTACATTACATAAAATCTATTTATAGGACATGGAATTGAGCCAAGATAGAACATTGAAGAACCAAGGTGATTTGGTAACAGAAAGATAGCAAGGGCATGGGTAGGCTGTAAGTATAAGAATGTCGTCTTTGTGCTATGACAAAAGTGAGTCTTTTGGCATTCCGAAAACTGATGCCATCAACACAAGGCCATGTTCTTGACAGGGTGGCGAAAACTACCCTCGTCATAAGTCAGGAATAGGCCTCTAGATCTTAGTTCTGGTATTATCTTCTCTGTGAATTCTTCCAGATCCTGGAAGAACACAGTATGGTATCTTAACGATGGTCAAGAGTATTGGAACATGGTGTGGGCCAAAGACCCTGTTAGCTCTGCGGTTACAAAGATAAGACTTGGTTGAAGAGATACAGTGAACTCCAGTATAAATGATGAGTGAGACTTGCAGTAACGTTGAGTTGATGCTAGGCCACTAATTTTCTATTAGAGACATAACAAGATTATTCTAGGCCAGCTGGTAATTCTACAGCACTGTAAACTGCAGGAGTGGAGACAGAGATTCAGGCAGACTGTTGTCTCCTTGTTCTTTCATTGTATCTTTTTCAGAAGTGGGAAGGATAAGATTTTTTTTATTTTTGGGAAATAACTGAGTTATTAAAGAATATCTTTTATTAAATCATTGTTTCTTGATGATATTTTCCTATTGTCATCTAACAGTGGCATGACCATACCCACATTTGTGCAGACTCAGTCAATGGGCAAGGGTAGTCTGTCTAAACTTTTTTTTTTTTTTTTTTTTTATTTATTTTTGGCTGTGTTGGGTCTTCGTTGTTGCACGTGGGTTTTCTCTAGTTGCAGAGAGCAGGGGCTACTCTTCATTGCGGTGTGTGGGCTTCTCATTGTGGTGGCTTCTCTTATTGTGGAGAACGGGCTCTAGGTGTGTGGGCTTCAGTAGCTGTGGCACGCGGGCTTTGTTGCTCCATGGCACGTGGGACCTTCCCGGACCAGGGCTCAAACCCGTGTCTCCTGAATTGGCAGGCAGATTCTTAACCACTGTACCACCGGGGAAGCCCTGTCTAAACTTTTTTAACCTGTACTCCTTTTGTTAAATATAAGATGCCATAAATGTTATATCTAATAGCAGAAAATTTCTCATCATTTTACATCTCATCATAATGTCTGTTGCTTCTATAAATGTGTTTCAGTTACATTTTAGGAGACTGAGTATTTGGGTTTGAATATATTTTTTCCCAGTCAAAATAATGGGAAACAGGCTTTTGGTTGACATTTGAATAGGATGTCTGATTTTTCTTAAATGGACTACTGATGTTAAGCAGGAAATGCTTGTGTTTTAATTCCAATTTAAAGACAAAGACACTGATTCTCAAATAGTGTGGGTGGGAGGTATAGGTAGGTATATTACTTAGGCAGAGATGTCAAATAACTTAATACTTAGTCTTGGCTATCAGTAGTGTGCCTTGTAGTTTTTAAGTTTTTATAAATGAAGCGATAATGTTTTCATGAACTAACTATGCAGATTATTTTTTGAGTTGTTAGTTTGCATATATGGATGTCTTACCAAGGCATACAAATTAAATTATGTTATATAGCCCTGGCTTTTTCATATATTTGTAATAATGGTCACATAATGTTGTACATGTGAGAGACCTCTCGAAGTGCTAAAAGAACTATTTTAATGTAAAGTGTTAGTATTTTGTTTTACTCTGTAAAGTTGTTAACTGAAAAGCTTTTTAATAACTATCCTCACTAACATTGCTTTTAAAATGATTTCTAATCATTTTATTTCCATAAGTGTACAATTTATGAACCTAGATTTGATTCGTAATCAAGATTAATTATAGTATCCTTGTGAGTTTGACAGTGCCTTGGGTTCAATTCTATTTAAATTTAACAGTCTCCACAGATGTTTTTAATTTTCAGTTAAAAACATCTGTGTGGCTCTACCTAATCTCATGTATCTTGTTATTTTCTCTTAGCTGTGTCTCTTTCCCAGTTCCACCCAGCCACATGCCAACAACTTTTAGATATGGTAAAATTAATTAATTTAGAGAAAATGGCAAACAGGACTGTGAGAAATTATAAAACATTAGCAAGTTTGACTCTTATGCCAAACAGAGGAAACTGTATGAATATATAAAGCTCAGCTCCATTTATTGGTATGCTTTTTTAAGTGAAAGACACACACACACACACACACACACACACACACACACACACACACACACACACCCCACCCCCCCCCCCCCCCCCCGAGAATAGTAAATTCTTAGGTTTAAGCATCAAGACTAATTAACATATGCTGAGCTATAAAGGCTTTGTGAAGGGAATTATAGACAGGCAGTTTCCATTGACAGCTGAGTGACAGGTTCTTCACTTTGGTAGGCTTACCCTTTTAGCATCTCAGCAAGGGAATGATGAGACAGGCAGGGGACATTATGTGAAACTGTCTCTTGAATACACCTTCATTCTTAGGCTTGCCTCAATCATAGTCCTTTCAAATTGTCTATATTTTTCAAAGCCTGTCTTGTTTGAATTTGTGTAACATACTTAAGGCATTTAAAAAGGGGGAGCCTATCTATGCCCTTTAAATTTTTAAGCCCTCCGAAGTGCCTCACATGTGACTCCTGGGCCAGCCCAGCCTGTCTCTTCTCTAACTCTGTGATCTCTGGGGCCTCTGTGACTGTTTCTCTTCCCTCATTCATCTGGATCATGGAACCCCCTACTCATCAGTCTTCCCCCAGGGTTCCCCACCTGTAGCTGTTGGGTATTCCTTCCTTTGTTCTTTTCTTGCAGAGCTTGATCGAAACAATGTTATCATAATTTTCCTCCTTATCCCTATTAATATGTAATATGTGATCTCCTGCAACCTGAAGTCTTGGTCATTCCTTCTGGGATCCCTAGGAATTAGTAGGTTCTCATGAAAGTTTATATGACTCAGGTGTCTAATCCTTCTTTTAGATACTTGGTATAAAAAAGATTTATACCAAGTGCCACATGATAACTTGGTATAAAAAAGATTTCTGTGATCAAATGAGTTTGTGAAATTTGACATTCTCTATGTCCCTCTTGGAAATTCACCATGCACAGTATCATTCTAAGTAAGTCTGCCAAAATTTTAATTTTGTTTATCTTAGTGTTATGGCTTCTCAAGTGAGTTTCATCATTGAGAAACTACCCTTTACCCACTAACAGTTAAAGTAGTATATTGGTTTCCAACAGGCTAAAGTGTATTTGGATGCTTATAAGTTTGTTGTACTATTTCAGGTTTTCTCTACTTTTAAAAATTGGTGAGAGAAATAATCAATATAACCTTGAAAAGAGTAATAGCTGACAATTACTTTAACGTGCTCACAATATGACAGACACTTTTATATGTACTTTCATTTATAAATTCATTTAATCCTTGCATCAAATTTTATTAGGTTGGAACTGTCACCTACATTTTACAGATGAGTATGGAAGCACAAAGAGGTTGAGTAACTTGCCCAAGCTTACACAACTAGGAAAAATGGTTTAAGCAGGCTCCAAACAGGCATTCTGGCCCCAGAATCCGTGCTCTTTTCTAGCCATTATGCCATAATCCTCTAGTTGAAAGGAGGGAGTTTTCTTAAAGTAAAGTGACGATCAGTTTCACATGCTGAGGAAATCCTGTGGCCTCCTTTCCTTTGTGAGCATTCAGTTTTCCTTTTCAGGTCCTGCTTAGTTCTGAGTAATTGAACAATAAGCTCCACCACGCTTACCTTCAGTGCCCCCACTCCTACCCCGCCACGTCCTTGCTCTTCTGGGGAGAGTTGGCAGGGAGTGCTGATGGAGGCCAAGTCCATCCTTGGCATATTTGTAGTGGGTGTGAAGGAATGGCACCTGGACAAGACCAGATCTCTGCGTCTAGATACTTAGAGGAGTATTATAAAATAGAAGCTTATACAAGCATCCTAGTAGAGGAAGAATCTCTGTAGCTCTTTGTTTTGAGGGTTCCCAAGACCACCTCCACGTTCTGTAATTCACCAGAGGACTCCTCATATAGTCAGCCGCTCGCTGTCATAAATCTCAGCTGTGAGTATAGGAAGCAGAATCAGCAAAGGAATATTCTGGAGGAATTGAGTCACCAGTTGCAAGAGCCCTTTCCCAGTGGAGTCAGGTAGGATGTGCTTAATCAAATTGTAACAAGTGTGATGTGATGTCACCAGGGAAGCTCATTCCAGACGCAATGAAAGCAGGTGCTTAGCATAAACCACATTGTTTGTACAAATAATTTAGGCACAGTGAGCCACTGTTGGGGAAAGTTGTTTATCAGTGTAGGGAACTGTTTACCTTTCAGGTCCTCCAGGTGTTAGTCCAAAGGCCAACCATGCAAGCAGGCTTTATAAAAGCATTCTTGAGCCTGCTGTGTGAAGTCTTTTGGACACCCTGTTCCACTGGGAACTCTGGCTCTGCTTTTAGGAAGGAAGCCATCATTTTGAGACCCTGTGTTGTTTTAAAATAACTTTTGACTTCTGTTCATGGAAGTGGTGGCTTTCTTGTTTCAAACGTTTAAAGTTTTCGTTCAATGCCGTGTTGAAAGGAAAGGTTATTTTACAACACCCAGGGCAGTGAAGATTATAGCAGATTAGAATGTCTCTTTATGTTTGGGATTGAATGGAGAATTGCTACAAGGTTAAATTACGTTTGTTCTCTTCTTTTATACACTGTCTAGAAAAACAGAAAGAAAACACTGGATTATATTAGGCAACTTGTTACTTAGAATATTTAAGAGTTTAATCATGTGACATTCTTGCTGAAGAAATTGTTACTCGTCAGCTGTCATTTGATAATTTAAAGAAAACTTTTTAGTTTGAAAAGTAGAAATGTTTTTAGAAGTCTGGTAAATAAAACTGAAGTAGTAATCTACCATAGTATGCTTTATACAGTAAAGAGGAAAGTGGGAAATGGTTACTTTGTGATTACATCTCTACAGAGTAAAAAGACAATTTTCATACCTGTGTCAAGGAACATAGATCATTTAGATTTCAATCAGCTTTATGTAACTATTCCCCTTCTTAGCAAATTTGAGAACAAGTTTGGGCTAATTTTAGATCTCTATCTTTGATTATTCAGAGTATAAGTCATTTTGCTTTATGCCTGCTGTGCTCTTAATCTGGCAGGCAGTTTCTTATTACAGAGTTCCGGTCAGTTCAGTTTAATAAAAGATTATGGAACCTCATTATTAAAAGTGTAATGTATTCAATTTTTTTAAGACTCTTGAGTATATCTCCCTAAATATTTTTAAATGTATACTAACATACAGGAAGAAAGGGTACTTCAGCAGTGGATAGGGGAAAATAAAGTGTGTGGGAGCTAGAATTTTAAGGCCCCATAAAGCTCTTTTTATCATTGCTTATTTTTAAAAAAAGTATCAATCTTCTAATGTGATGGGATAATAAATTGTATTTCCTCTTTTCAGAGCCAACTTGAAAGGTGGTCTTTGACATCTTCTTGACACCTTTTCTTTACCCTTGATTGACACCTGTTTCCCCTCTCAGAAGTGTCCGTTTCTTTCATACTGTCCTTTAACTCCTTAGTCCTCCGTTGGGTGAACCACTTCCAGTCTCAACCCTGCTTCACACTCCAAAATTATCTTAACTTTCTTTTCCCTTCCTCTCCAATGAAAGTCATCTTTTCCTTAATGAAATTGATCTGTTTGTGATTAAGAAGGAAGTACGGCAAGTAAGTTAATTCACAGCAAGAAATTCATGATGAATTATCTTTCCTACTGTTACTTATATTTTAAAAGAAGAAATTTTTTTTCACCCTCATACACCAGTAGGAATAGTCATATTTACAGCCTGCCTGGAAAGGCAGGAAACTCTGGCAACATCTACCAAGGGTTATAAAAAAATGTTCTTATAATTTCCCCAGTAATTTCATTTTAAGAATTCAATTCTAAGAAAATAACCAGAAATAAACACTTCTATACAAAGATATTGATCAGAACGGTATGTTCAATAGCCAAAAAAAGTGAATTGTGTCATGAATATAAATGATAAATATAGTGACAATATAATGAGTTGGGAAAGCAGAAAAAAGGGATGAGAAGGGTAGCTAAGCACTCACTGCCCATTTCAGATGTGTGGGGGGGCTCTGAGGGTCCCCAGCCTTGGGCTACAGCGGAATCAGCGTGGAGTCAGGCAGGGGGCACGTCTGTCTAAAAGCTAAAGGATTTTCAGGTATTTAAAACAGGAGGAAAGCAACTAAATAAAGGTTCAGCATAAATACAAAGGTGTTTTTCTGCTTAAACCTTCCAAAATACCCAAAGTTTAATTAAGCTGGGTTGAGTACAAAGCATGGTAGGTTACAAGTATGGGCTTCAGATGACATACTATGTCCTAAATCAGCTGTGTGACTTTGGGCAGGTTATTTAATCTCTCTAAACTTCAGTTTACGCATCTTAAAATGTGATAATTACATGTACCTTGTTAAGGTTGCCTTAGAGATTCAAGAACATAATTCATATAAAGTGACTCATATCTCATATAACAAGATGTGTACTCAAATGTTACTTTTTATTATTGTTATTGATTTAGTGAGGAAGATAGTTAATTATCAACAGATCACAATTTTAAGATGCTAATTTTAAGATACTTTTGAGGTTATCTGATTTTTCAGAGAATTAAGTTATATGTTGTTAGGAAAATAATCTGTTTGTTGAAAAGCATTTTAGATTTTGTAGCTACAGACACATTGTATTTAATTCTGCTAGGTGAGAAGCTATATGCAGGTCACTCCAAATAAATGTTCAGAATTGGTGTGCATGGTACCTACAAGGAAATAACACTTCTAAACTCTTAACCTTATAAACAGTCCGTAAAGTTACAGTAGAAGTCTCAGAGCCCCATAAAATTTTTGCAGGATAATTTTCACAAGTCCTTTCTTGTCCTGGCTAGATGGATAGGCACTAAATGACTTATCCTAAAATGAATAAGCTAATAGCAAGTTTGGGAATGCTTTCACTGGACTTGCCTCTTGTTTTAAGGAGGCCAAGTCTCTCTCTGGATAGAGTGCATGAAATAACAATTGATATGTTGTTATAATTTTTTTCCCAAAGGATTTGTTTCCTTTCCAATTAAGGAGTTTTAAAGGAGTCAGCATATTATAACCTGATAGGTTTTACGTGTGTTAAATGTAAAAACTCATTAACCTATTTTAGTTGAATGATTGGCAAACAGTAAAATTAATTGAGAATGACAGTCTAACGGCTTTTGCGTTGATCTTTTGAAATTAGGTTGATTAATGACGCTCATTGTCTTGTAATAATTTCTTACAAGTTGTCAGTGAATTCAAAAATAGTTTTATAAGCCTCCACACAAAGTTCTATGGGGAATATTAGCAATATTTTGCTTCCTGTAGTGATCTTTGATGCGAGGTGGTGTGACTGTAGCATCTATGTTTCTAGAGATTGTTCGGAGGTGCTGAGGTGAGAATTTGCTTTGTGTCCGTCTCTGTGCCCAGTGCTTTCTGGCATTATACAGGGCATCTCAACAGCACTGTTAGTTTGCATGCTAAGTCCGTTACAGATAAGGAAAAGGGAGTTCGCAGAGATTTTTTTAAAGGCCTGAAACTTTTCCCTCATATTAAATTCCTCAAACATGTACAGAGTTTGGTGGTTAAAATCACAAAAACTATTTGTGGGCTTGGAATGGGGATTGGTTGATAAACTACAGCCCACAGGCCAAATCTCGTCAGCTGTCTGCTTTTGTATAGCTGGCAACCTAGGAATGGTTTTTACAGTATTAAATGGTTGGAAAATAAATCAAAAGGATAATAATATTTCATAACGTGAAAATTACGTGAAATTCACATTTCAGTTTTTTGGAACACAGCCATTCCTGCTCATTTTTTTTTGTCTGTAGATGTTTCGATGATACAAAGGGAGAGCTGAGTAGTTGGGACAGAGGCCCTTTGGCCTGCAAAGCCTAAAAGAATTACTATCTGGCCCTTTACAGAAAAACTTCGCTGATGCCTGGTCTAGAGTGGTAATTTATCTCAGGCTTTTATAAATGACTTTATTCATTATTGAATGCTTACTACTTGCCGTGTCCTGTGTTGGGTTCTTGTATGCAGATACAATAGTGAACAAAGGGGCATTGTGGGTACCTTCATGGAGCTTACAGCTTAAAGCTAATATTTTAATAGTCATAAGGTAGATGTATTAATACAATTATTTGGTCATTAATAAAATATTGTAATATTCATAAGGTAGACTATTAATAATTCAAATAATAATAAAATTATTTGGTTAACTAATCTAATAATAAAATTATTTGGTTAATCTGAGTATTTGCTATAACCCTTACTTGAACCTTTTTTTTAAAAAAATATACCACACTGAACATAAACCTTTGCTTTTTAGATGACTTGTGATTTTACTGAGATTAGGATCATATATTATGAGCTTATATTTTTGTGTTTGCTATAGCTATAGATGCCGGCACTATTGGAAATTAACTTGAACTATTACCATTCCAGGGTATGTTCTGAAAACTGTTTTTTGCTAAATTTTACTAAGTTCCTGATATCAGTTTGTTTCCTTGTCATTTTTCTTTCTATTGAGAAATAATGACTCATTAAAAAATACTGTGAATTATTTATGTAGTACTTTATACTGCTATATTTGTTAAGCCTCAGTGGTACATTTGTATTTCACTTTACCTGATTGGATGTTCACTTTGTTAACATTAATGTATTGTTGAATTTTAGTTTATATAATAGCATATGAAGCACTAATATTTGTCACCATTTTAAGAATCTGTATTAATCATACTTTAAATGTTACATAGTTTCCTAATGGCAGCAGGTAGCATAATACCTGAAAAAATAATGTCATTGTTGCTTTTCTGAGTCAGACTCATAGTCTGATTTATCCACATTAATATTTCAGAGAAACGTACCATTAGTCCCATGAGGAGAGAAATGGTTTTAATCCATCCATCATTTATCTATCCATCAAACTTCTGTAGACTGCTTGGTATATGCTGGTATCGTCTTAGCAACTGAAATGCAGTGGTCAGTTTCCCTGTACTCAAGGAGCAGTGAGTCTTCTCTTGCGCGAAGATCCTGTGATCCCAAAACTATAGGCAAGGATTTGCCAGACATGAATTTTTGCCTGTGTGTGTGTGTGTGTGTGTGTGTGTGTGTGTGTGTGTGTGTGTGTGTGCGCGCGCGCGCGCATGTGCGTGTGTGCGCGATTTGTTCCACTTTGGTTAATTTGCTCCGTTGGTTAATTTGGTAATTTGCTTTCTCTCATCCTTGAAAACTCTTCGAATGGCAACTTTATATACTAGATTATATTTAACTTTCACTTACTCACCTGTTTGTCAGAGACCTTGCATTGTTTTATTCCTGAATTAAGAAGTCAGAAGTCCCCTTGTGATCTGGTTTTACATACCTTTGCTTCTGTAAGACATTGGAGAGAAAGGTGTCATTTCAAAAATATCGTTTCTTGCACCACCTCAGTTCACTAGTGCCAACAAGCTGGCACTTTTGTGGCATTATATTTATAAATATTTTTCAGTGTTTTCCACTAGTTACCTGTTGTAGAAAAGGGAAAGAACTTATAAATTCACTTCATTATGTCCAAAAGGTAATCCAAGAGACATATTTACACAGGCATCTCTCTTCCTGCTTGTTTCTACATGAGGATGAAAGGGTGCTGTAAAGGAATTTTATAGGACGTCTAACTTGATTTTACTTAAAATGTAGTTTATCATTAGTTCAGTATTAGTTTTTCTGTCGTGTGGGTAAACTTAGGAAGTCTGCTCGAAGAAACTCAAAGTTTTTTAGAAATAGTTTAATCTCAGGTGATTTCAGTGTGAATGTATTTTATAATACTTGTGCCTGAGTCCTTATGCTAATCTTGAATGTCACCACAGCAGTGATTTTTAAAGACCATTAATGTAGTATAATCTGTACTTTTTTGGGTAAAATGATTGTCGTAATCAGATCATTATTGTGATAGTCTAACATCATTGCTGAGATGTTCTGTTATGTGAAATAATAAAGATAATGAGAATGATTCTAATGATCAAGGTATAATCCAGGCATGACAGGATATGTCTGATACTTTTTACTTTTATAGCTCTTGATCTTGTTCCTAGGCTGACATCATTACTTATTCCTACCTTTTATCTTATTTAACACAGGGATGTGAAATTATTTCAACTCCTGATCAATACCATACTGACTTTACCAAGTGCCTTGAAGTGCTCCGAAATAAGATAGAAGAAAAAGGCCTACAGGTAAGATAGGCGCCTATTTGGTGGTTAAGAGTCTTATACCAAGGATGTGAAAAATCCTGTCTTTACTTATCTGAAATCATTATTTGCTTTTGTGCTGCTTATCTGGATTCCCTTGTCAGGTTTTTTCAGTATATGAATAAATCTGCATTTAGTTGTCAAAACATTAATATGTGCACTTGAATCAGAGGTCACAGATTCCAGAACCTTACTGTGATGAGGTCCCAAAATGGGTAAAGTGGACCTTGTATAAAGCAAACAAAAGTGGCAGCTCATTCTCAGCCTAAAGGGAGTAGCTGCTTTCTATCTCAGGTTGGTTGTTGCTCTGAAGATCTGTGTGTGTTTGTGTGTTTATATATTATGTAGGCAAGACAAACAAACAGATATGGCCTAGATTTGGCCAACATTGCAAACTCTTATATAAACAAATAAAATATTACTGCCTTTTTTTTTTTAATGAGAGAAGAGTCTGCTGCTTTGCACATGTGGACTCTTTAAGGTGTTCAGTAGTGATTTTCACCTAGCACCCAAGTGTATAATCACATCAATTAGAGCTAATGCACAAATTTGTATTTTTTTTTTTTTTAATAAATTTATCCGTTTATGTATTTTTGGCTGTGTTGGGTCTTCGTTTCCGTACGAGGGCTCTCTCTAGCCGCGGCAAGCGGGGACCACTCTTCAACACGGTGCGCGGGCCTCTCTCCATCGTGGCCTCTCTTGTTGCAGAGCACAGGCTCCAGACGCGCAGGCTCAGTAGTTGTGGCTCACGGGCCCAGTTGCTCCGCGGCATGTGGGATCCTCCCAGACCAGGGCTCGAACCTGCGTCCCCTGCATTGGCAGGCAGATTCTCAACCACTGTGCCACCAGGGAAGCCCTGTATGTTTTTATATTTTACAATTTTTTTTGATACTTGTTGAAATGATATGCAAACTTTTAAAAGTCTGTATTCCGTGAAGATCCACGAAATTAAACCTGAAGCAGTGAATGACAATTGACCATTATTTTCCTGGGAAGGGCAGGAAGGTAAGCTGAGATGCATGATCCAATGTGTCATTTTTAAACTAAGAAAACGAGGAAAACACCTTTGTACAGTAGGATGGTTTTCACAGTACAAGTAACAGGAGATGTGTTTCAGCCTTTCCTCAGTAATCGAATGGGGTAGGGCCGACTTCAGACACAGCACAGTCAGATCTCATGTCTACTTCTTCCATTGTCTTGGCTCTGCTGTGTAAGCTTTCTCTTCAGTCTGGTTTCCCTGACTGTCTGCAATGGCTGCTTGTAGCAGTTTTTTTACACCGTTACATCTAGAGGGATTGAGGGGCAGGGTCGTCACTTCCCACCGTCATTAGACCTAAGTCCTGAAATCTCTCCATTAACCACCACTTGGTTTTGGCGAAGGATGATGAGAGTAACCTGATTGTCTTGGACTGGAGCAGGGAGTGGGGGGGTCAATCCACATGTCTCATACAGTCCAACTACACGGCTAACACACGTGTGGCGGGACGGCACAGGCAGTGGAGACGCACCCCTAATAAAAACTTACTCCTTCGCAGAAGTTATGAAAGATTTATTCTGATGTATATTTATTAAGTTGAGGCAGTAGATCCTTTTCTCCCTTTGAAGGAAAGCCTTGTTAACTACTATAATTGACAAGTAGCTCACTCTGCAAACTCAATAAATGTAATTGAACGAACATTTCTCATCTCTGTTGTAGCTTGAGCTGTACCTAATGTGCTACTTGCAGCAATCAATTGCGGTAATAATATATTTGTTTAAGGAAAACAGAAGACAACCTATTGAGAGTTATCTGCTTCATCCCGACATAGCTAATGTTGAGTTTCTTAGAAAAAAATTCTAAATCTTCACAACTGGTGCAATTTTCCTAGTACTTCCACTGAGTGTATTGAAAGCTGGGAATGAAATTATGTGAGTGTCATTTGTTGTGTCTAATTGATAGTATCTCTAATACAATATTCAGTCATTAAATCTCAAAACAAATCATCGTATCTCAAACTCAACAAGGCCAAAATCCAGAGAGAGCCTCAAACTGGGGCAAGAGGATAATCAGGTGTATATAATCTGTGAAACGAATTGGACAAAGTCTTGGCCGAGCCAGTGGAGGCCCGGAGTGAGAGGACCTATTAGAGGACTCCTGCATTGGGCAGAAAGGGCCACACCCTCCTGCTCCCACCGTGCTTAGTCATAGGCTGGAGGCTGCCAGGGATGTGCATGGCCCTGGTGGCAGCCTGTGCTGTGTCATGAAGGGGTTGCCGCTGGCCCGGGACAGCCAGCTGCCCTCCTCTCAGCCCAGTAGCGAGGTCTTTGTGGAGAGAATGGGAGCTGGGCACCTCCGTGGTTGGCATGCTTTGGGTCCAGTGCATTCTCCAGCCTCATCTTGAGTCCCCCTTTCTCCTTGTTCCCAAAATATGCCAGATTCCCTCCTCTCCTTTGCCTTAAGGTGTTTTTTGTATATATGTTGCCCCCTCTCTCTAGAATGTTGTGGACATATTTTGACTTTTTTTGGTTTTTTTTTGTATTTTTCCTTGTCTTTGCCAAGGCCATGATGGTAGAGTATGCCTGACGTCCTCAAGGAGGTCTTTCCTCCACCATAGCTCTGGGTTAGGCTCTGCGGCTCTACATTTCTATGCCTCCCTCTTTTCTCCTTTACAGTACTCTGAACACTTCTAATAATTGTGTTAACTGTGTATATCTAATTGTTTGCTTAAGGCCTTTCTTCCCAGCTTGACTGTGTAGCCCATTAAGCTGGGATCAGGTCTGTCTTGTTCACGATTGTACGGTAGCACTGTGCGTATAAGAGACGCTCGGGGAACTCACAGGAGAGCAGGAGATGATGCAGTTAGGGGAGAGGTTTTTTAGAGAAGGCTGAGACATGAGAAACAAATAGAAGTTAGATGGCAAAGGGGAGAAGATGGTGGCCAAGTATGGCAGTCCACAGAGAAGGTGGCTAATACTTCAGTGAACCAACAGCAGATGGTTTGAAGAGCTTTACGACAGAGAATGGTGTGGTTACTTGGTGTTTGAAGAAGCATGGTTAGGTCAACTGAACTCATTACTAACAAAACCATCCAAATTAGCTCTTGTTCAGACTGAAAAAGATGGTTATGTTAAATCTGAGAACTATCTGTGAGCTTCCACCTGACTTTATGTTTAACCAGGTTATGTTTAACCTGGGAGCACAGCATTGTCTTTGGTTTAACATAATAGCAGGAGAAAAGCAAGATTAGAAAGATTGGAGAGGAAAATCATAAAAGATTCCCCTCCACACATTCTCCTACCCTCAAGTGAGATCATCATGAGGGCTTTTACAAATTTCTTCCTAAAATACACATAAACTGTGTCAGAAAATCCTTTCTACTTCTCCACCTAATAAATCTTACAAAATTATCATACATTTCTTGTTTTCCACTTATTAAAGTATAATTATGAATTTGTATTCAAAGTGTCTGTATTTTGTAGTAAGATCTTATCTTTTTAGCATATACTTTAAAATATTAACTATAGTGTAAATGAATTGAATTAAAGTAGTATTTAATATGTTAAGGAACCATACTGTGTAACATATTAGAACTTTATAGAATTCAGATCAGGGTCTGTCATTATCCTAAAGGAGTTTACTGTCTAGAATATGAGGTTAATTATAAAAGAAAAGATTTCCCTAAATTACCTTATTTATTATTTATCTGTTTTAAACCTGCTCTTCCTCCACTTTTATTCCTCTGCAAAAAGGGTCTCTGATACATGTGACTCTTTAATGCTTTGCTTTTATGTTGCCACATTGTTTATCTGTGACTGAGTCATGAATAATAAATTTATCAGGATGCCATCCGATATGACTGAATCTTCAAAGAGCACATATATATTCTGATGCTGTAATACATGTTTGAGATCTAAACCCTGGAATTCAGTGGAAAATATTAAAAGCTATTGCTCCAAGTTTCAAAAAATGTAAGATGTACATTGTTTAGGATGAAGCAGGAAGAAATCTAGATTATAAGGCCCTAAGAATAATAGGTCTCCTGAAATACAGATTAGGGTATTTCCTAGAATTATATGGCAATAGAATCAGTTACTTCAGTGTCTGATGTTTTAAACAGACTTTATATTGGACAAAATTTGGGCAGAAAAGTTGATGTTAATTTCAAACTGTGTATTGTATAGATTTAAACTCATACTAGTTTTATTTGCTAAAACCTCAATACATTTTAGCCCATTTATACTGTGTTATTTTTTTGTAAGCAGTTTTTTAATCAAATGATGCAGGATGCTGAGTATTATATAAATAAGAGCAAATGTGTACGTTTTATACACACAGACAAATATTAATGACTACAAATTAAATATCACATAAAGACTGTAGGATTGATCAATTAACCCAAGAGGACAGAGTAGAAAGACCTTGAGTTCACCTCCTCTCAGGGGCACACCAAAATTACAACTATTTACAGAACAGCTATCAGAGAAATAGATTGAAACCTACCAGAAAAGATCTTATACAGTAAAGCCATAAAGAAGGAACCCTAACAAGATGGGTAGGAGGGGCGGAGTCATGGTATAGTCAAGACTCTTACCCCCAGGCGGGCGACCCACAAATGGGAGAATAATTACAACTACAGAGGTTCTCCCCAAGGAGCCAAGGGGTCTGAGCCCCACACCGGGCTCCTCATCCCGGGAATCCTGTGCCCAGAAGATGAGCCCCCAGGACTTTTGGCTTCAACGGCCTGCGGGGCTTACTTTCAGGAGACCAAAAGGACCAAGTGGGGAGATAGAGACTCCATTCTTAAAGGCACCCAGGGGAGAAGCAGTAATTTGAAAGGCGTCTGGGTCAGACCTACCTGCTGATCTTGGAGAGTTTTAGACTATTTATATCTACTGATTATCAGTATTGGACATGATTGGTTTGTAATGGACTAATGACTTTTTTATGTTCATACTAAATATCTGTTGCTGCTCATCAAATTTAAGACTGACTGTATCTGATTGGACTAATTACTTTATCAATATAATAAGATATCCCTAGGGTTGCTGGAAGAACTATGATAGTACTGTGAGAAGTATTTTCCAAGGTACTCTGATGTCTTCAATAAAGTCCGCTCTGATGAGCTGGTATCTTTGGCAAGATTCCAGTCTTATCTAAAGCAAAACTTAATAAATCTGTTGTGTGTGTACACATGTGTTCTGGAAAGGAATAAATACTATCTTTACATGAGAGAAACCTAGCAGATACCACCTTAATCAAGGAATCATAATTAACATCATCAGTGATAATTCATGTTAGTAATCCACGCCCCTCTCTCTAGGTATAGGGTGAGAAGGGCACTTGTGGTGTACTTCCCTAAAACCCGTAATCTCAGTTTAATCTTTGAAAAAAATCAGAGAAACCCAAATTGAAGATCATTCTACAAAATACCTGACCGCTATTTTCAAGGTCATGAAAGACAAGGAAAGACTGAGAAACGGTCACAGAGCAGAGGAGATGAGAGAGACATGAAAATTAAATGCAGTGGGGTGAAATGTGAATCAAGTCCAGAGTTTCATTAATAGTTGTGCCCCAGTGTCAATCTTAGTTGTGACAAATGTGCCATGTTTATGTAAGATGTTAACATCGCTGGGAACTGGGTGAAGTGTGTACTTGCTGAAGTATCTTCACGACTTTTTACTAAATCTCAAGTTATTTCAAAATAAAACATTTATTTGAAAAAGTATGTCCAGTGTTGCAAATATGCTCTAACAGTGGAACGGTGTCATCTTCTGTGCCATGACTTATAGTAATGTAGAATAAAAAGCAAGTACTACAATCGATAACTTTTTATGGACTCTCTCAATTTTAAAATGTTTCCTCAAAAAGTTTCAAACTGTAAGACTCTGCTGCATGTTTAGGCAACTGTTGTACATGAAAACTATGCCTGCTTGAAAATCTTCACTAGAAATTTGATGGTGTTTAAACTACACGACAGGCCAGATCCTCTCAACTTCCACAGCTTCCCTGGAGATCAAAGTATGGTAGGACTCAGTCAAGGATATGATTTTATCAGGACTGGCTCTAGAAGGAGTAACCCTGTTTATTCCTGCATTCCCTCCTGACCTGTCGAAGTCCTGTGGTCTCCATCCCCACCTCCATTTTCTCCCTGGCTCTTCTAATATTGATATTCTGTCATACCTGCCTTTTACTTTTATCTTGTTTCCCTGGGCTTCAGTTATCATTCTGTGCCATTAACTCTATATCTTATATCTCTAATCCTGAACTCCAAAGCCCTATTTCTAACCACTAACTGGAAGGCCAGAGGAACTTCATTTCAGTGTAAACCAAAATTCATCATCTTTCTCACAAAATCTCATTTTCTCTTTCTTTTCTGTCTCATTCAATGGCACTACCATCCATCCACCTGGCAGAAACCTGAGAGTAACCTTATATTTTACTATCCCTGTACCATCCCTCAATGGCTGGTCACAGTTGCTTTAATTCTACAAGTATCTCCTGTGCCCACTTTGTTCTTTCCAATCTTACTGGTACTCTCTTAGTTCAGACCTTTATCATTTCTTACCCGTGTTATTTTACTAGCCTTCTGTTTGCCCTCTTCACTCCATTCCCTTACTAAAATTTATATCCTCTGTCTTAGATGGACATCTGCTTTAAATCTTTTCTTTTCTCCCAGTTACTTATTCAATAAATACTTGTTCAATGAATAAATTTATTTCCAATAACATCAAGGCAGATTCCAAAGGATATCCTGGCAAACCTTAGCTGGCATGTATCCTCTGTGAAAGAATCTTCTTAGTAGCATTTCCTACTAATTCTCCCACGACACATGTGACATGTGTCCAGATTCCTTACATTGCTTGCTGTCTGTACCAACTGTAGGAATGAATATGCTTATTATGAAAAGAATTAGTCTCCAACACATTGTAATTAGAGGTTAGGTGCTCAGATGCTTGGGTTTTGCTGACATTCTTTCAGCTGCATGACTACAGAAAGCTGTTTAACTTCTTTAAGACTCATCTTTCTCATCTGGAAAGTCAGAATAATAATCTACACGTACCAGCGAGTTATGAGGCAAAGCATTTACTGCAGTGCCTGCCACATATGAAGTCCTTCATAAAAATATAATAGTAGCAGTGGTGGTATTAATAGTCATATATTTTTGTGCACTTTAGCTTTTGTGATCTCATAACATTTTATATAATTTCCTTTGCATAATATATATATTTACAAAATATAAATATAAATTTTATATAAATAAAATATAAAATACTGTATTTTATAGATATATTTTATAAAATATATTTATATATTCTATTTAATTTTATAAAATATATTTTATATGTAATATAGTTATATATGATATTTATTTTATAAAGCATATACCTTAATATATTTATTTTATAAAAATTATGAATATAAATAAGATCTTTTATAAATATATATAGTGATCTTTTGATTTTATAATAAATTTCATGGACCAATATGATATTCGAATTAGATAATGTTTTTAGGGATCAGACTAATTACAGTTTATAGCCCAGTTTCATGGACTCATCATTTCTTTTTTTTTTAAGTGAAAATAATTTTTTTTAATTGAGGTATAATTGACGTACAACATTATAATATATAGTTTCAGGTGTACAGCATAATGATTCAATATTTGTATAAATTGTGAAATCATCACCACAGTAAGTCTAGTTAACATTCTAGCATTGTTTCTTTTGGACATATTCTAATTTTACAAGATCTCCTTTAATATCAGACACTTGAATTAAACAGAGGGCTCCTCCCATGTTGCAGTGTTTCCTAGGGGAGGTCTTCAATGTCCCCTTTTCCCAGGGGACCAGTGAGAATGGGATCTATATGTTTAGTGATGGGATCCCTCAGCAGGCGAGTTGCACAGCCCCGCTGACCACTGTGTGCCTCGTGCCTGGATGGAGAGAGAAGAGGAGAGGTGTGCCCCAGCTTCTCCCATGCTGCGGGGGACCTTGTGTGCCTCGTGCCTGGATGGAGAGAGAAGAGGAGAGGTGTGCCCCAGCTTCTCCCATGCTGCAGGGGACCTTGTGCTTGCTGGGGGATGTGTTACCCAAGGTAAGTCAAAAGTTCCCTTCAGAGTTCCACGGGCAGACTTTCTCCCCTTAGGTACACTGTGGAAGCTCCCGGGGGTCATCTTCCGATCAGCCTAACAAACTTTTACGTAGTGTGTGTCTGTTAAGACATTATGCTAGGATTTGGTGGCCAAATCTATGGCCTCAGATAGACTCCAGTCTAATAGAGGAAACAGATAAATGAGTAACCGGAGAGTAATTCAGACTATCGTAGATGCTGTGACTTGCCTCTTCAGGATAGATTCAACTTCTTAAAAAACGGATTGTTTATATAGAACGCTTCTCTACTTCCTCTTTTAATTTTACATTTAAGAACATAGAATAATAAGATTTTTTTTTTCTAATGAAATTGCGCTCATATCTATGAGGCCTTCCACGACCACCCGGTTTAGATAGCACCCCTCACCCCTCCTCCTGTTACGTCCCTCAGTCAGCAGGCCTCTACCCTTCCCTGCTCAGCTTTCCCCATTCCACTTGCCACCGTCAGACATATTTAGGATATTTGTTTCTGTTACATGTTCACGCACTGGAATGTAAAAGTTCACGTGGGCAGGGAGTTGTGCCTGTTTGTTCTCTGCTGTATCCCGAGCATCTAAAACAATACCTGGAAGTCCATAAATGTTTATCGAATGAATATATACATATATGGAAGAATCTTTTTTTTAGCAAGAACTTTTAGCAAGAACTTTTTATCAAATGTTGGTTAACTTTATTCAGTAATCTGCTTTAACTTTAACAAGACTTATTCCACTGCCCTAGCTCTTGTCCCGTTATAATTGGACACTTTTTGGTTTTGGCCAGTACTTGGAGATATCCACTATTATTCGGTCATACACACATCTTTAGTTTTTCTCTTCATTTTACGGGGAAGGGAAGGGGATGTGTGCGGTGTGTAATTAAAAATGGTACATATAGTATCTTTATTTCATTAATTGGTATTTTATAATACTTCTGGGACCTGCTTCATTTTACCAGCCTAAGTTACTTGAAAAAGTTGAGAGCTAACAAATGAGAATGCATAGAGATGGTCTCATAAGCCATTACCATTGTGAACTTGACAAGAATAAATCTTGCCAACTTCCTTGAATTGATACTGAAAGCAATACCATACAGTTTCAACATCAGCTCTGTAGCTCAGGCATTGTAAGGCTTTTATGACAAGTTTTTCTATCAATACCTTTGTTCCTGTGCTTATCTACCTAAAAGGAATGTTGTAAGCTTAAATTGGTAATTTTTGTGAAATTCTAGAAGGCATCATGTCACATATACACACACACACACACACACACACACACACACACACACACACACACACACACACACACACACACACACACACATGAATACACATTCAACTATACATCGGTATGTCTACACAGACCACCTTTTGATTTTTAGTATATGACCAGCATGGCTATGTTTGTCGAGTGACAAAGTAACTGCTTATACCTTCCGGTTCTGGAACAAATGAGGTGCAAGCTAAGTATCAGATGAGGAAGCAAGGAGAAGAAAAATTTCTGGGCATCAGATGAACTAGCAGGCTGCTTCCTAGATCATTTTGGAAAAGCCTTCAAAAGAGAAATTCCCATCTCTGATTTTCCTTTTCTTAGAGACCAGCAATCTTTTTTACAGTGCTGTGCAACAAGAGAAAATAGATATTCGCCGTGCTTCAGAGTGACTCAGGAGGTGCTGCTATGGATATAAAAAGCTAACTGCCTCAGAGGCTGTGACAGCCTAATCCGTCCCTGCCAGAGGAGAGAAGCGTGTTTTATAGGCCCCGGGACAAGGGTTAAGTTTATCTGCTTAGCAGGAATCTCGGCTGGATGACTCACTTACCAGACAAAATTTCTTATTAATGCAGAGAATTACAGATAGGGTTGATGTGGTGCTCCTTTGCAGGAGAACACCGACCTAATGTGAAAAGGACTATTTTATTTAAAGTTACTGCATTGTGCAGAGGCAGAACCTACAGATGGAGGAGGAAACTATATCTTGAGAACTTCTGTAATAATAATGCACTTATATTGGAACATCCTGAAATTGCTTAGTAGATTATAAAATTTCTTCTTCTGTGTATCCGTTAGCCAAACATATGTAGTAGTGCCTACACTCATAATTATGATTGTCCACAATGATAGTATCTATAGTTTAAAAAAATGATTTGGTTATAGTGTGTCATGATCGAAGAACTGAAATGATGTTACTACTTATCACAGGGATGTACACAGCATATTGATATATTTTCAGTGGTACTTAATCAGGAGAAGAGATATATACATAGAAACACATTCTTCTTTGTGTTAGGTGATAAGCCTAGGTATCTTGGAAAGTTCCATTTGAATCAGAGAATATGGAATCCCATAGCATTCACTCTCCATCCTTCTCCTCTCTTTGTAGCTGGAAGTAGAAAGTGTCTTTCTATTTCCATGACCGTCTCTTTTCCCAGTATTTCTGCTTAGCATTCCATAGTCAACATGCTGGTCCTTAACAGGTGCCTAGAGTAGAAGTAAGATAATATCAGCTTCTTTTCTGGATCCACTAGGAACCTTACCTTCTCAACACATATGTGACTGTATGTACTTTGCATATGAACAGCTGTGTCAAAATATTTTGAAACACATTAGGAAATAGGAGTATCTGAATTCAAAGTTACATTTTTAAATTACATTTTATTTCTGTTTCCTCATCCATTTCTACTAGAGATTTTAGATGCCTGTAAAATTGACCCTAAAGATTCTGATTTTCTAAAGCATCCATATAAATAAAGGAAATTATTTCAGAAAGAGGAAATTATCGTTGAACAAACATTTTCTCCCAGATTGCACTCAGTTTACTGTGATGCTTATGGAGATGGAATACATTTAGCAAAATATCAATAGCAAGGAGCATCGCTTCTACCTTAAAGTCAACCTGAGGATGATCAGGTGATCAGCTATTTTGTATACGTGTATTCGCCGAAGCAAACTTATTACATTGCAAGAAATAAGCTTTACGTAATTAATGTCACTGCAGTAACAGTTTTAACATTCTCATTTGGCATTATAAAACGGTCCAGTGCATATTCAGAAACCAGAGTGTTAATGACCAAGTGCGAAATTTGCAATCAAAATGTCTCTATTCTCCCAGAAGTTGGAAAGGGGATAATTAACATAAACTATTTATATTGCACCAGATTGCAATATCTAAGCATTGCACTACAGCAAGCCTGATAGCCACCTGTTATAAACTGGTCAATAAAAACTGAGGAGAGTTTTATACCCCTAAACTTTGGGAAAATAATGCGCCCAAAGTACTACAAATAGCCAAATCCAATCCATCCAGACATGGAAACCAAGAGTTTCATTTATCATTTTAGACAAGAATATGCAGCTAAGACTTACTTTATGGCTGAAGCAAAAGCAAGAAATATTGTTTGGAGAAAACAAATCATGATGATGCAAGATAGGGTAATAGCTATTAAAAAATGATCACAAGTACAGAAGTGTACTCATCTTCTGGGAACAAAGCGTCTCTTACCAAAAGTCAGTCAGTTGGCAGAGGTTTTGAAAATTGTCTATTTTAACTTGCTCAGTGGTGGGAATGAAAGAGGATGAATGAGGGATGAGAGAAAGAGGATGGGGGTTTCAGGTTCTGGTACCTCACAACCCATTTTCCACAGAATGGGAGGAATGACTGCTTAGTGCTCTTCCAAATGTTCAACTTTAGAAGGGCATCATGTATGTTATAGAAATTTTAGCCAGAGTGAAAAATATCTGGTGCTTTTTGAGTAGGATGATCAGGAATGCAGATTTGAATCTTTTTCATTCATCTGCCAAGCAATCATTTAGCTTCGAATGGACAACATTTACACAAGCTGTAATATCCTTTCAAACTCTACTTCCAAATAGCTAATGGTTTCTGAACATGATATAGGTCACACTTTGAGTTTTAATTTTGCACTAAATACCAGCTGTGTTGACGATGCTATGCTAGGTATTTTGGGATTTCTAAACCACAAATAATACATCTTTCCATTTCTCAAGACCCCCGATGGTATGAGAGGTTTGGAGACCATAATTACCTACAGTAGATTTACAATATCCATGCTATTTATACAGACCATGATTTTATGTAACTTTACTTTTAAGTATATTCCTGACTCTTCAAAGAATTTAATTTTCAGCAGAGATAATAGAATAAAATCATGTTAAAAAAAAAAGCACAAGTATGTGTTTTATTTATTCTATTCAACTCTCCTTGGCACTCACTTTCTGATATAGAGAAATGTAAATACATGCAAATTTGCTCTTGCCATCACTTTGTGTATTTACATGGAAGGAAAAATAACACATTTCCATATATATATATATCTATATCTATCTATATATATATATATATATATATCTATCTCACATTCTGCTTTTTGTTTATATGGAAAAAAATGTCCCATACCCAGGGGTCTCACTGATATGGTTTCAGAACCAATAGGCCAGTTAATCATGGAAATATTAGTACTCAGGACAGACCTGTGAGGAAAGACAACACTGTTATTACAACCAGGCTTGAAATATTTAACTAAAAAATGCAAAGCCTAGGGTAAATCAGAAAAGCATTTCATTATTCTGGGAATGAACTCAGTCATTGTCCTATACTCTGTCATGACCAGGGCATCTGAAATTAAAGTGTTTTGGGGGATTCCAGACAGCAATATGAAAAAGCAAAGAAAAGTCACTGTGCGCAGTAAGATTTCTAAGGAGTAGAACTGGTCACAGCAGTCATCAGTGCCAGAAAGATTGTTTGGGGTCACATAGGAAGGATCTTTAATCTCTAGGTAAAGAATTTGAATTTTGATTTACAGGTGATGTTAATCTGTGAGAGAATTTTGAATGAAAAATCATAATATAATTTAGAAAATTAGTGTAATGGTTGTGTGCAAGCTGAATTGGATGGAAATTCTAATGATAGTAAAAAAAAAAAAAAAAAAAAAGAACCAATTACAGGCTTCTTGAAGGATAACTCTTTTTTAAAAAATATTTATTTATTTATTTGGTTGCACCAGGTTTTAGTTGCAGCAGGTGGGCTCCTTAGTGTGGCTCCAGGGCTCCTCAGTCGTGACATGTGAACTCTTAGTTGCAGCATGCATTTGGGATCTAGTTCCCCGACCAGGGATCGAACCCAGGTCCCCTGCATTGGGATTGCGGAGTCTCATCCACTGCGCCACCAGGGAAGTCCATTGAAGGATAACTCTTTAGTCATCCTTTCCATCAAGAATTTGAGAAATAAATAAAGACCTTAGAAAATAGACTTAAACTGTGTGCCTGGTGATGATGGGTCTTGTTTGCCAGAGTTAAAGCATGGAAACCGTTACCATTCATCTAACAAATGTCTGTTACATATTTACCAGCCACTTTGCTACATATTGTATCAATAGGTTGAAAGGTGCAAACTGAATGAGACAGGGTATCTGACTCTTAGAATTCATGGCCTTGGAAGTGAATGCCCTTGTAAGCAGGATAGGACAGGTGAGAAGCCCCTTGGAAGTGGACCTTCTCCAGCCTGAACCCTCCTTGTGCAGGTGGTAACTCAGCTGCATCTGGAAGATAGATTAGGAACTAACCAGAATCAGGGGAGTGTTTTGTTCTGAGTATTCAAGGTCAAAGGTAAAACTCTCAGGTTTGGGATGTCAAAGGGTAGGCAACACGGAAAGTCCTAATCACACGTGAACACTTGCACTGTTTGCATGTGTTTCCTTTAACAAGCTAACAGAATGCACTAGTAGGGAGGGGCCTGACTTTTGGGGTAGGCCTGTCTCTCCTGGCCTCCTCTGCTGCTGACTTGGTGCCAGTGTGTCAGGGACCTCTGGCAGCAAGAGTTTCTTCCAGTCTGTACAAGCTGAACTCCCCAGAGAGGTACAGGGACATAATAAGCTCCTGATGGTCAGTGAGGGTATGAGCTGCCTGAGCTTTTATGCTAAAACTTTTACTGGGGGATTATGGTTTCAGTCAGGAGTCCTGGCATAGATCCTTTTCATCACCTTCACAGTTTGCTGTCAAATGCAAACAAGCTTGTATACATTGCTCACTTTTCAGGTATAAATGTGTCCCTTCCTCTGCTGTTTTACTTTTTAAGCTTTTCTCTCAATAACATGTTGAAAAACAAGTTTTGTGGTAAACATGTTTATGACGTTTCTTAATAACGTATTTGCAGTTTGACAAAGTTGGATGAAAATGCTCTGTCCAAACAAGTTTGGTTTTCTTTTTTTTTTCGGAGGTGGAGGTAGGCATCTTTGGAAATACTTTACAAGGGAGGGTGGGGAAAGGGGATAGTTCAGACACTGAGGTTTGAAATCCTGTGATGTGTTCTGAGAACTAAAGTATTTCTAAAACATAAATGAGGTGGGAGTGGCAGATGTAACTTAGGAGTCGGTATAGGAGGAGATTGGACTTTATCTTGTAGGTTCTGGAAAGCCAGTACTGAAACAGAACATTGGCATGATCAGATTTGAGATGTAGAAAGCTTTCTCTCATAATCAGGTAGAAAACTACTTGGTTATCAAAGGCCAGGCAGGAGGCCAGTGGCGTTATGCAGGTGAGAAGGATGATGCCTGAGTTAAGGCTGCAGCAGGGAGGATAGAGAACAAATTATTTGAGAAAAATCGGGAGCCTCATTATCTTGCCATTGCAAGAGGCGTTATTTCTTTCTCACCCAAACAGGTTTGCATTAAACTGTGACTCATTGGGCCTTGTTGAAATTTAAATGGGATCCCTGTGGTATTGTTTCCACAGGCTGCCAAGATCCAGCCAGGTATATCCTGTGTTTGTCAGTACAGTATATTCTGATACCATAAAACCTGAGGTCTTTAATTTCTCTGGTGTTTCATTGTACTTCACATCAATCACTGGAATTATTTTATAGGCTTATTGAAACATATTTTGATATTGCTGGGTTGTTGGCAGTTTATTGTTTTTCCTCTATCTTGATCCCATGATTTCCTTCATAGCCTGCATTGGGTCTTCCATCTTTAAATTAGAGCATCAAACAGTTGGACCAGAGAATTTCACTTCTGTTTAAGCCTAACTGTTGTACAGTAAAGATCTTTGAAGGTTAAGGGAAGCTTAAGAATAATGTCAATTTTTTGAGACCCTAGAGTTTAATTTTGTTAAGTTGGCTATGTTAATGTTACTTGTAATTCTCAAAGAGTAGGGTAAACGTGTGTCTTGGTTTACATGGGATAGCCCTGGTTTATGCATGTATTCTTGGTGTAATTATTTATAATGTCCCCCTTTTACTTTCAAGAGTGTCTCAGCTTGTACATTAAATTGTATGGTCATCCTATCAGGGAGAGCCACAAAGAAATTGTCCATTTATGCATCTCCAGAATTCAGTTTATGGAAAGTCAATGCAATTAAAATATGCTGACAGCCACTGTCCCTGCTGTAGACTTCGTGCATGCTGTATCTAAGTCTTTTTGAGGACAAATGGAGAAAAACATGTCATTTGTTTATCAAAGAGGTTTTTACTGCTATAATAGAAAAATGAAATTGCTTCTCCTTTTGGTGTTATATATCCTTCAGCCAGTCTTGTCATGATTCTATTAAGGCAAATAACACAAAGCCAAGTTTTTCATTTATTCTCTAAACAAAACAGACACAATTATTATTTAACCTGTTAGAGTGGAAACCAGAGAACCTCACATGGACTGTTAGAAGTGAAAGGGGTCTTGAAAAATAGGTTAGGGAATTTAGTCCATCCCTTACCTTTATACATGAGCCACCTAAGTCACAAGGAAGTCATGTATGTGGTTCCATGGCTATTAAGGGAATATACCATACTATAGTCAGGTCTTCAATGTATTAATCCAGGGTTCCAGGGTTCTTTTTTGCTACACATGATTGCAGATGAAGAGCCAAAAGCAATCTCTGTTCCATCTTTTCCCTTTGCTAACAAAAAGGGTCCATGTAAAATACCCTGACTTGAATGTAGGACATGTATAGATATCAATTAGAAATTGATTTTTAACATTTTTATATTACAGAATATGGCATCATAGGTATGTTCTCGTGTTATGTGTGCACAAATATATTATTTAAAATATTTTATCCGCAGAGCTAACAGGATTGTAACAACACTTTTTAGAGTTACACACACTGACTCTTTAATGGATCACAACCGATAGAAAATGTGTTGGTCTCTGAGAGTAGCTTGCATTCTTTAGAGAACGGCAGATGTGTTCTAAAATAAACAGACTTGCCCTGGAATATGTATGCTGTCTCTCTCAGTGCCCTCTGAAACTCGTGGTCCATCCTTGTTAAAGATCCCCTGTATTCACAATGTCTTCACATCTAATTCCAACAGAAACTGGGCTTTTTTCTAAGGACAGCAATTCTCTGAAGCCATAGTAGTGCTGTTGTTTTGTTTTGTCATTTCTCCTGCTGCTTTTTCTAGAATGGTCCCCAGAATTAGGGGTGGGTGTCTTCACTCCTGTTCGCCATTTCTAGACCTGTGTGGTCCAAGACTCCAGCCACTAGCCACCTGAGCCCTTGAAGTGTAGCTACCCTAAATTGAGATGTGCCATTACTGTAAAGTACATTGAGGATTTTGAAGACCAAGTGGGAAAAAATGTAGAATATCTCAATATTTTTTCCAGCTTTAATGAGATAATTGATATATAACACTGTGTAAGTTTAAGGTGTACAACGTGATGATTTAATACACATATATATTGCAGAATGATTACAGTAATAAAGTTAGTTAACAAGTCCATCACCTCACATGATTACCTTTGTTTGTTGTTGTGGTGATGAGAACTTTTAAGATCTACTCTTAGCAACTTTCAAATATACAATACAGTATTGTTAAATATAGTCACCATGCTGTCCATTAGATCTTTGGAACTTACTCATCTTTCAACTGGAAGTTTGTACCCTTTGACCAGTATCACCTTACTTTCCCCACCCCGCAACTGCTGACAACTGACATTAGCCTCTCTTTGCGTTCAGCTGTTTTAGATTTCACACGTAAGGGAGATCATACAGCATTTGTCTTTCGCTGTCTGACTTATCTCACTTAGCATCTCACATCCTCCAGGTCCATCCATGTTGTCACAAATGGCAGGATTTCCTTCTTTCTCATGTCTGAAGACTATTCCATTGTGTGCATGTATATTTATGTGTGTGTGTATGTTACATATATATGTATATACATATATATGAATATATCTCACATATTTTTTAATCTTCTTTACCCATTCATCTGTTGACAGACACTTTGGTTGTCTGGTTGTTTCCATATCTTGGCTATTGTGAATAACGCTGCAGTGAACATGGGAGGATGTTTGTGAACATGGGAAGATGATAATGACTTCTTGTGTGTGTGTGTGTGTGTGTGTGTGTGTGTGTGTGTGTGTACACACACTGTTTCTTCTGGGTATGTATATACCCAGAAGAAACAGAAGAGAGTTTGATTGCTGAGTCATATAGAAGTTGTATTTTTAATATTTTGAGGGACCTCCATACTGTTTTCATAGTGGCTGCACCAATTTCCATTCTCACCAACAGTGTACAAGGGTTCCCTTTTCTCTATATCCTTATCAACACCTGTTATCTCTTGTCTTTTTAAAAAATTTTATTTTATTGAAGTGTAATTGATTTACAATGCTGTGGTCATATCTACTGTACAACCAAGTGACTCAGTTATACATATATATATATATATATATATATATACATTCTTTTTTATATTTTTTTCTGTTACAGTTTATCACAGGACATTGAATATAGTTCCCTGTGCTCTACAGTAGGATCTTGTCTTTTTGATAATAGCCATTCTAACTAGTATGAGGTGATATCTCATTGTGGTTTTGATTTACATTTCTCTAATGGTTAGTGATGTTGAACATCTTTGCATGTACCTGTTGGCCATTTGTATATCTTCTCTGAAAAAATGTCTCTTCACATCCTCTGCCCATTTTTTAATTGGATTGTTTGTTTTTTTGCTACTGTATGAGTTCCTTTTATATTTTGGATATTAACTTCTTATCAGAGAGATGGTTGCAGATATTTTCTCCCATTCCATAGGTTGCCTTTTCATTTTGTTAATTGTTTCTTTTGCTTTGCAAAAGGTTTTTAGATCTATGCAGTCCCACTCATTTGTTTTTGCTTTTCTTGTGTTTTTGGTGTCATATCTAAAAAATTGTTGCTAAGACCAATGTCAAGGACCTTTTTCCCTATGTTTTTTTCTAAGAGTTTTATGGTTTCAGGTTTTATGTTTGAGTCTTTAATCCATTCCAAGTTAATTTTTGTGGATGGTATGAGATAGGGGTTCAGATCTATTCTTCTGTATATAATTATCTAGTTTTCCCCACACCTCAATATGTTTAATACAGGTTACATGTTAAAATGATATTTTAGATATAGTACATTAAACAATACACATTTAAAAATTTTTACCTCTTTTTACTTTTTTAAATGTAGCCACTAGAAAATTTTAAATTCGATATGTGTCTCCTATTGTATTGCCATTGGACAGTGCTGTTCTATTTGATTCTTCGATTCCTCTTTTCCCCTAAAAACTCAAGCTCTGAATCTCATGTCCTCAGGTTGTATCATCCTTATTGCTCATTGCTGTAGTCGTCATGTGTTAGAATCCTGGTCATTTTCCTGCTTGTCTTGATGAAGTTAACATCTAGGTCACCAATAATTTTTTTCAACAGTACTGTTTTAATTCATGGTAAATTCCATACACACTTGAATGAACCTTCCAGTACACTGATCTCTTGTTTCCTTAAACTTATCCCCTCTAGTTATATTGTTTGCCTCTTTACCTCAGTTAATTGTATGAATATACCTAGACCTTGTCTATACCAAGATTTGTAAACCCTCCATAATCTCTGTTTTATCCATTTGACTCACCCGTTTGCCCCTGACTTCAGCAATTCTTTGACTCCACCAGTACTCTGATCCATTGACCATGCGCTTTCACTATCCTTCAACCCTTGTTTTATTTCTCCATTTATTCAACAAATATTTGAGACACCAACAGGTAAATAATAATGTGCCATGCTGTATTCTAAACACTAGAGACAGAAAAATCTCTGCCATCATTTAATTTTAGTCTAATTAGAGTGACACATAATAAGACAAGCTAAATAAATAAAATATTTAGCATGGGGTTAGATAATGAGAGGTACTAAGGAGAAAATTTAAATCAGGGAATGGGGATATGATCTGTTGGCATGGAAGAGGGGAAAGTTTTTGATAGATAGTCAATGAAATAAGTAAAGAAGCTAGCCATGTGAATATCTGAGGATAATGCATTCTAGGAAGAAAGAACAGCAAACGCAAAGTCCTTGAAGTAGGAAGGACTCTTGTGTCTTCAAGAGATAGAAAGGACTCTTGTGTCTTCAAGAGATAAAAAGGAAGAAGGAATTATGATTGGAGCCGAGAGGAGGAAGAGAACGGAAATAGGTGAGACCAGAGAGACACCTGGATATCCAATATTTCAGGCTTTGATGTCTTATTAAGAAAAATCATTAGAAAACCATTGGAGGATTTTGAACAGAAGAGTGTCATAATCTGATTTACATTTTAACAGGATTGTTTTTGATACTGTATTGAGACTAGACTGTGGAGAAATAAGGGCAGAAGCAGAGATCTGTTGGAGGCTATTGCAGTGTTTCCCATGAGATATAACATTGGCTCACATCCTCTGATGGATTTTGGTGGCCATGGTTGTGATGAGGTTGTAGGTAGTGAGGAGGGGAGAAATTTTGGATACGTACTGAACTTAGAACCAGTAGAATTTCCTGAGAGAATAAATAAGGGGCGTGAGAGAGAGGAGTCAAGAACGACTCTGGGAGTTTTGGCTGGAGCAACCGATGTGGGGAAGACAGTGGGAGATCGTGATTAAGGGAAAGATCATGTAACCTTGGAGATCTCCATTGGATTCCAAATGCAGATGTCAAGTAAGCAATTGAATATATGAGGCTGGAATTGAGGAGAGAGGTCTGGACTGAAGATACACAGTTAGGAAGTGCTGACATTGATGGTATTTAAAGCTACAAGGCTGCCTGAGAACACCAAGGGAGAGGATGTAATGACAGAATAGAATTAAGGACCTTGCTCTGGACCACTCCAAAGCGTTAAGTTGGTTCCTGAGAAGACACAACCAGTGAGATCAAGGCAGTATGGTTTGCTGGAAGCCCATCTTTCTGGAAGAGACTTCATCCAGGAGGAGGTAAGAATAAACTTGTCAGATGTTGCTGATGGATCGAATAATGTCCGAACTGAGAACTGACCATTGGGTTTTGCAATAGGATGTCACTGGTGGTAGTTTTTGATGAAGTGATGGGACTAGCAAAGTTGTCTCTTGTCTGTATGACTGTGCTGATCTCTTAACGATCTCCTGGTTTTCTTCTTTGCCTCCACACAGTTTGTTCTCCAGACACCCAGCATGGTGACTTTTAAAAATATATACATCATGTCCCCCCTCTGCTCAAAATGGCTTTCCACTTAATGCTAATAAAATTGAGGACTTTACCGTGGCTTACCAAGGCTCTATACAGATCTAGCATTTAGATTTTAATGATTCCTCCTACTAATTTCTCATTCAGTTCTCACGACTAGCCTCCTGACATTCTTTGAAAATGCCTGGGGCCACGTCACTGCTTCAGAGCCTTACTACAGTCTGTTTTCTGATGGGTCTGGCTCCAGGTGTCTGTACCTGACTGGCTCCCTCATCTCTTTCAGGTCTTTGCTGCTCCTCTCTTACCTTTCCGACGGAGCCTGCCCTGGCTATCTTGTTTGAAGTGGGAGCTCTTCCCAGCCTAGCATTTTTCATCTCTCTTTTCCTACTCTCTTATTCCCCTGTAGGACTCGCCATCTTTTCACATCCCAACTAATATACTTATTTTCTATTTTTAATAATTGCGTATTGTCCTCCATCGGTTTTTTTAATTAATTTATTTTTAATTTTTATTTTATATTGGAGTATAGTTGATTAACAATGTTGTGTTAGTTTCAGGTGTACAGCAAAGTGATTCAGTTATACATATATTGTCCTCCATTTGAATATCAATTCCATGAAGGCAGGAGTTTTTGTCTTGTTTACTGATCTATCCTAAGTGTTTAGAATAGTAGCTAACACATGGTAAATGATCGATAAATACTACCCAGGGTAACACATGTGAAATAAGTTATTCTTTTCAAAAGCTACTAACTGTTAGAATCCTTGCCAAGTAGGGAAGTACTGTTTTGTAGGATTTAGATGGCGTTAACTCAGCCTAATAATCAGCTTCTTGCCTCTCTGGTTATTTATTCAATTTTCCCTGATTTTCTATGCTTCGGGGAAGCTCAGTAAATGCTTGCTGTCTGCCATGTCGCACACGCTGCGGCTGGCATCTGTGATCGATAGGCCTCCTCTAGATGGAGAGATATACAAGTACATCAGCAGTCGTAACAAAGTATAACTGGGTGTGCTGTAAAGAATAATTGGTGGATTTTGTTGATCAAACTGGTGCAGACACATGCAGATGCGGAGTTGGCACCAAGGAGAGGCGTATGGAATTAAAGGGCTGTAATGCTCACAGATCCTAGAGAGGAAGGCAGGCAGTGGGCCACGCAGGGGCCTCATGGGAGGAGGGCACAGGGTGTGAGCTTAACCAAGCAGGTGGGGAGCCAGCAGAGAGAGAAGTGCCTTTTGGGGGGTCTGGGTGGGGACACAAGCAAAAGCTTGAGAGGCTGTCACTGGTGTGTTTGAATGTCACTAGGTCAGTCAGAGGAGGGCACAAAGGGGAACTTGTGACAGAGACCATACTATCACCCTGGTGCACCTGGTCCTCTGTGCCAGGTGCTTACAGCCTGTTTGTGGGGATGCTGAGGCATCCAGAAAATACCATGTTTTAAAAATTTACAGTACACTGGGTAATGTAAGAAGTAAATGCACAGGGCTTTGGATCCAGATAGAAAAGGTATCCTGGCAGTCTGTAAATAGCCTGCTTTCGATTGAACACTCTTTCCCAGTGGCATTGCTGTCCTAAAGGCATAAATCTAGGCTTGTAAAGTCTTATGTAAATATACAGGGTTGGTGTCTGTCTTCTTTCTTCTATCTCTGTGAATATCAGATGTCCTACTTCTAACCAGAGCTGAGGAACTACAGAAACCGCCCTGGGCTGGCTCCTCCTGCCCGCCCTGCAGCTTGCATTGATCCTCTAATGTTTTTGATCAGTCTGGATATAAATACTTCCTGTGGGGAAAATGAGTAGTGATGAGAAGTAATCTCGCTGCTTCTTTATTCTGAAAAATTCAATGACTGGTTTACAGATATTGCTGATTCATCATGATATCCCAGTGTGGAAGATGTGGATTAAGTTTCAGCCTTAAAGGTTATGGGATCCCTCAAGGCTTGGAGTATAGTAATGAAAAATTGAGAACCTAAAAAAAGGATTCCAGAATCTGCATAGTGAATAAACTATTTTATCATCAGGCCTTGATTCTGATATGAATTTAGGATTATGTAGATAGGACTATGCATGTGCTTTTTACTAGAGCCTTAGAAATTTCTCTACTTTATATTTCATATATAACTTTTTTTAGTGTCTTTCTCTTCAGTTTAAAGCAAATTCTCTTTAGTTCTTCTGAGGTCCTATATAATTTCTGGGCCTTTTCCCCTCCAGTCTGGAGTGGCTTTACTAATAACGTTTCCTAAACACGACCAGGAGCGATTACCGGATTTGATACCCCAAACAAAGGTTTGTAAGTTTCTTCTGAAGACTAAGATGTCCCAGTCTTCACCTGTGTATTAGGAGTAATACATGCTTCCTAGAGTGCACGGCCTTCCTCTGCCTCAAATCTAATTCTCGGAGTTCTAGAAAGATCTCCAAAGAAAATATTAGATCCTCTAGATGTGTGGTATACTTGTCTTAAAATATTCTAGCTTTGACCTGAGCATCTTATTCAAAATAAAAGTTCAAAAGAATAAAAGTATATTCTCCCTATACTCTGAAAAGGTCAAAAATAGGAAACTCATTCCAAATTTCTTAATTTTTCTGTGTAGTTTACTTTTTTATGTTTTTATGGAATCCCATTCTGATGTATATACTCCTGTAGTATGGCAATGAATCTCTTTCTTCCTTAGGCTGACTAGTTCTTTCTTGCAGTGTCTTCACTTATTCATTCATCAGACATTTGAGGCCTTGTACATGTTAGGCACTGTGCAGAGGACCAGGGCCACAACCTGTGGACCAGAGAAGCACAGCCTTTGGCTTTGTGGAGCTTAAGCCACTTTCTGTTCCTCTAGAGACTGAACAGGTTATACCGGTGCTGGGGTGACGTGTTACTCTTCTAAAATCATGCCTTCTTCAGACCAAATGTTACCTGAGCTTTTAAAATGCACTATTTTAAAACTAAAGGCCAAATACTTCCTATCTGTAAATAATTTCTATTTTATTCCAGGTAGAGTGATTATAGCTGTCAGTTTTTATTGTATGTAAGGTTTTCTTATTATAATATTTTAACTAAGCCCTTCAGTCTTTCCTTTTTCCTGACCAGTATACCAGCTTTGACTCTGCTGATACAGCACAAGATCAGGCTGACCAGCAGAAGGAACGAGACCAGGCAGGGCCTCTTCTTCACTCTCCTGAAGACCTTGGGCCGGCTGCCTTACGCAGGAGGAGACTGCTGCTCTGCCCCCCCACGGCCCTGCAGCCGTCCTTTAACCATTGTCTTCTGTGTCAGGAAAGCATCACGGTCATTTTCTATACAAACATCATGGAGATGTATTTTCAACAACAGGGGAACATTGAAACAAACTATGCTGTAGTCATAGGAAATGCTTTGCTTAAAGTGTTGAATGAAAAGAAAGAACATACCAAACGACATGTAACAGTAATAAAAATAGTCATATAAATGTAATATACTGAAAATAATACAATAGATGAGTAGCTAACACTTTTTAAACAATCACTGTGTTGTGAACATGTTTTAAATGCTTTGCACTGGGCTTCCCTGGTGGCACAGTGGTTGAGAATCTGCCTGCTAATGCAGGGGACACGGGTTCGAGCCCTGGTCTGGGAAGATCCCACATGCCGCGGAGCACCTAGGCCCGTGAGCCACAACTACTGAGCCTACGCGTCTGGAGCCTGTGCTCCGCAACAAGAGAGGCCGTGATAGTGAGAGGCCCGCGCACCGCGATGAAGAGTGGCCCCCGCTCGCCGCAAGTAGAGAAAGCCCTCGCACGAAACGAAGACCCAACACAGCCAAAAATAAATTAAAAAAAAAATGCTTTGCACTTATTAACCCATTTAGTTACCTCATTTAATCCCCCCAACAACCCTCTCAATTGGTAATTATTATCCAGTTTTTACATGTAAACATAAAAATGAGGTACAGAGAGTTTAGGCAACTTACTAGGTTCGGTGAAAAGCCAGTACAAGTCCTTAAGATACCTGGGTTCTAGGGGGGGCTCACTCACTGTTGGGTGATCAAAGTGCCCACAGGGATGCTGTGAGGAGTGGATGGGAGAGGCACCAATTGTGAAATCAGGGAGACTTCCACATGGAAGGGACATGGAACAGAGTCTTAAAGGAAGAGTTGGCTAGTTTTCCAGGTGAATAGGCAGATGCGGAAACCTATTGAAGCCTGACTGCCACTCACCAATCTTGTGACTTAATTCCTTCATCTGAACAGCACAAACGATGTCTGCCATTTCTTCATGGCTTATCTAATAAAATAGGGTACTGAGAGCTCTATGGAAGTGTTTGATGTTATTTAATTTTTTTTTTTATTTATTTTTTTAAAAGTCCTTAAATATGTGACTGCTGGTTTTCCTTTGCTTTCTTAGGTAGATATGATTGTGACCTTGGGAGGACTTGCTGGGCGTTTTGACCAGATTATGGCGTCAGTGAGCACTTTGTTCCAAGCGACTCAAATCACTCCTTTGCCAATTATAATAATCCAAGAGGAATCTCTCATCTACCTGCTCCAGCCGGTAAGTGAGGATTAAATACAATGTCAGCGCTTTGCTTCCACAAAACCTGTAACATTTTCGTACACAAGGAGAAAACATCTGCCCCGTTTATGTATTTGAACTGTGAGTGAAGTTGATGTGTTTGATTACTTGTGGCTGAATGGGAAACAGGTGGAGGAGAAGCCTCATTGTACTCAGAAAAACAAAACAAAACAAAACAAAAGTTTTTAAATTAAATTGACTAAGAATTAAATTTAGCATTTTTGCATTTTGAGCAGCTGAATATGATTGCCACTTGAGAAAAATCTCAGCAGAGAAAGCACAAAGCTTGGCAAACATTTCAAATGGAATTCTTGTATATTTTCAGTGTTGTCGTTGTAATTGGAAACTGTATTTGATTTTGTTAAGCACTTAAAGTCTTGAGCTTTTACTGTTCATAAGTTGCTTGCTTGTTAATTTCACTCTCATGATGATGTCATTCATTTCCAATGATAAACATCAAGGAAATTTTCTATCAGTGTAGTGCTTAGAACAGAATTCTTATTATATAAACATGTTTTATGAGGTTGATGAGTGTATTTCAGTTTGAAAAATGATTGTTTGGCAACATTTTTTAAACACAGTGGACAGTTGTTTTTTTTTTCTTTTTTGCCTCTCAGTGTAATGTGCTACTTATAGCTTTGCTTTCAGTCCGTCTGCTATTCATCATCTGTAGCTTGTCATTACCTAAAAACTGTTGTTTGGTTAATATGGCAAGTATAATGCACGCTTACCATCGTTCAGCCAGTTGTGCATTTTTTTCTGGCTCTTTGCATTGCCTGGCTTTGTTGCTTTCTGGAATACTTCCTGTGAGATGCGAAAAGGAAGCTGAAGAATTCGGTTTTCAAACTCCATAGTGTCCATTTATTTGGTCAACAAACAGTTACGGAGTGCCTGCTACCTACCTGTTGCACTGCTGGGCAATTGAAGATTAAACAGAAATAGTAACATATGTTCTTTACTCTCTAGTATATGTCTAGTGAAGAAGACATTTATAAAACACAGACATAAAGCAAGGTCAAAAGGTTAGTACATAAAGATGATGAAAGATTATATAATCTGGTCATGGGTGTATGGGTGTGTAAGGAAATGCTTCAAAGAGGCACTCACATTTTATTTACTTAATTAATTCAACAATTTTTTTTTTTTTTTTTTGGCTGCTGTATGGCTTGTGGGATCCTAGTTCCCTGACCAGGGATTGAACCCCGGCCCTCGGCAGTGAAAGCCTGGAGTCCTAACTACTGGGCCAGCAGGGAATTCCCAAGAAATATTTCTTGAGTACCTGCTATATGTCAGGTACTTTTCTGGGGATACAGCAGCAAACAACAACGACAACAAAAAAAACCCTTCCTTTCATGGAACATAGATGGTGTTGAGCTTACATTTCAGCAGACTCTCGAAGGATGAGTGGATGTCTGTTATTGAAGATGATGGGAAAGTCATTCCAGTTAGAAGGAGCCACTAAAGAAAGATAGAGCTGAAGGGCACGTTGTGGCACCTACAGGTAATTCTGAGCAGCCATATGGAAAATTTCGAAAGATCAGACTCAGAAGACTACTTTGGATCCTGCCTCTGAAGAGCCTTGAACTCTACATACTACAGTGTGAACTTGTTTGCCATAAGCTATGGGAAGTCATTAGAAGATTTCAGTTAGCAGTCTGACATGCACAGATACGCTTCTTAGATTTCTGATTAGAGGTTTTTTAAATACCTGGACTTTCCCAACAGTTTCTGAAGCGTGAAACTCTCTACAGTTGTGAAGCACTGAGCTTTATTATTTTATAATGATTTTATGATGCTGTGAATGCTAAAATAGTCAACTGTAACTTGTCTCTATGTAAACACTCTGGCTAAGAGGTAACTAGATGGAGTGCAATGATTTTTGCAAAGTAAAATTGGAAGATTAACTGATAGCAAAAACCACATCTAAAAATGACTTCTGCTCTTAAGATCTTTTCATTATCTTTGGTATTCTATATCTTCATTGTATAATTGTAGACTTCCTAAAATGTATTCAGCTTGGGATTTCTTGGAATTCCTCCATCTATAGATTGCTGTCTGTCCTCAGTTTGGAAAACTCTCCACCATTATGCTTTCAAATATTGTCTCATCCCCCGTTTTCTTTCTCCCTTCTTCTGCAACTCCAATTAAGCATATATGTGATCCTCTAATTGTATCATATATATCTCAGAACTTGTCTCTTGTATTTTCTGTCTTAATCTCTCTGGGCTGCGTTCTGAAGTTCCTCATCACCTCTGCAATCCACTTCACTCTTCTGCGTTAGCTGTTCTATTTTGCTACTAAACTCATCCTTTCAGTAGCAAAGGCTATTCCTGCCATGATTCATCTCTCTTACAAGCTTTCCCTTTACTCACATTTTAAAGACTCTTAAAACATAATTGTCCTACTTCCTTTATAGTCTAGAAAAATTCTGCTATCTTCAGTCTTTATAAGTCATCTATCTTTTATGTTCTCTTTTGCTTTTCTATTTTGTAACCTTGATTCATTCCATACTTTGTGATTTTTAGCCATGACCTCATATTTCTGAGAACTTTACCTGTGGGAATTAGTTATAGAAGGAGTTAAAAGTGAGTCCAAGGAGAATTCAGAGTGGACTTCTAACCCAGTTATTTATAGGCACTAATAACTTAGGACCTTTTGTTTGAGACTTTTTTGGACCATCTCGGTGGTATGTATTTTGAAGCTAATTCTGCTGGGAGTTTGACTTCCAATTACAGATGCCCAAGGAAGACTTGTTCCTCTTCTTAGCCAAGGTTTGGCTGGACAGCTTTCCTAGCATTCACATGGGAGTATCCTTTATATTCGTCTTGTCTCTGACAATCTCCACTGAATTGGTGCAGTCTCCTTTTACACTCCTACGTTGCTCAGGCTTGCTCTCCTAATGACCTTCCATACTTGGAGGCCTAAGCAACTGAAACTCAAGTTCATCTGATTTGGTAAAACTCAAATGCCTGTAAGGTGAAAGGTAGATTGGTGTTCTTTTTCAATCAAAACTTAGTTTTTGGCTTTTGAATATTCTTTGAAAAAAAGAAAAAGATGTTTGATGCATTTTGAAAGATTCCCTTTAATTTTTTTCTAGCTTTTTTAATTGTTGTCAGTTGGCCAGGGTACTAATCTACCCTGTGTATGTTGCAGTGATAATTAACCCCCAAATCTCAGAGGCTTAACTGAGATTAAGCTTAATTTTTTTTTCTCATTCACGGAAAATCTGGTGTGATTTGGGCAGTATCCTCCATTTTATATCCAAGCCAATTGGGAACATGTTGAGTCCAGAGGAAAAAAGGTTACTGTAAAGAGTGGCACTGCATGTTTTTAAAGGCCATGCCTGGCTGTGGCTTGTGTCACCTTTGGTGGGAACACGGTTACACTGCCCCAGCTCAGTGTGAGGTGGTCTAAGAGAGGAAGGCTGTGGGCCAGGAAGATGACTGAGCACAGACCATTGTCTCTGTCAAAGACAGAGATTATGTTCTGTGACATAATCATCTTTTTTTTTTTTTTCATTTATGATATGTCAGACTTTAATCGTTGAAGGAGAGTCCCCAGTTCCCCAAACATAGTAATCATGGTAAGTGTGCCTGCATACACCATGTCCTCTAGAATCTCTCTCTGGTCATTTTGATTTTGTCTTACTGAAACAGCTAGAAAATTACCTTACCCTATCAAGTAAGTATTACATAGTGTGAGGCAGAAAGTTCACGCAAGACCATACCCTCTCCATTGCATGAGAGGAGTGAGAATGTTTAGCACAGACTTTCCTCTGGGGGCTCAGTAGGGTTGGTTCTGCTCATCTTTCCCAGGGGGCACATCCCAGGTCTCTGCTTCTCAGTCACTTTTAGTGAGAGAGTAGTTAGACAGCAATCAGGGCAACTGCAAAAGCCAAAACGAGTATGTTTGAGGGCTTAAGATACGAATCAGTCTTAAACACTCTACCATATTTTTAAGCAGTTTTAATTGTACACTTATGAAATGTGATTAACACTAAAAATAAATTAAAAGCTGATTATTGAACAGAAGCAGCCTATATCCTAGAAATGGAACACGCAACGTTGGAGCTGAAATGACTCTGTAAGATGTATTTTCATTTATCTCTGTGTTATATGTGGCATATGTAGTAAAGTACGCATCTGTATTAGGTAGTGTGCATATTCAGGATGGATGTCTACGGGATACTGTTCCTTGTTAACAGGGCTTATTGTAGTCACAATCAGGACGGACATACCATAAACGTAAATTGAAACCATTTTCAAATATTTTGGTGCTAGACTAAGGAAGTCAATCTGGTTTGCTTCAGTGACAGATAAAGAATGCTTTCAAAATGTTTTAAATGTACTTTTTAATTGAAAGTCATCAAATAGCTATTCTTGAGAAAGGAGATAATTTGGGGACTTGTACAAGAAGCATGTCATTTGAGCTTCATAACAGTCCTGGGAGGCAAGCAGGACAGATCCTAAGAATCACACGGCAGTGTTTTGACTCAGCAGTTTTTCCACTGCACTACATTTCCTTCTTCATGGGATTAATGGGCTGAGATGGAAATGACGAACTCTTAAAACAAGTCACAGTCTGCAGGCTGGTCATTATCCATAGTGTATGCATACACACACACACACACACACACACACACACACACACACACACACACACACATAAATTCTCTACAGTATTCTTTTCAAATAAGATTGATCTTGGATGCACCTTAAGGGTATATCCTACCTTGTGGCTTTACCCTGAAATTAAACAAAAATAACACTCTGCATTTTCCTCAACTATAACAAAATCTACCTACAGCAAGAATCTTTGTTATTTAAACAGATTAAATGAGATTGCCATCAAACTTTGCTAAAATATATCAAAAGTGGTAGAATTCAATATAAATGTTAATTATTATGAGTATTATTTTTGAGGACAGTGTCTTCTAGAATTGGTTCTATAATTCTAGGTTGTGTGAAATTGAAGATAATAGCAGGAGGTGTGAGATGTCTTATGGGACCTGTGTGTTTGGCTGATAAATGTTTTAGTGCTTGTATTTGCTCTGTGACGGTTAAGTGGCTGGGATAGCCCTGGACCATGGAACTAAAATGTGCTTCTCTTGATTTTTCTAAAAAAAGCCTCCCAACCCTCAACTCATCTTAATGTTTCTGTAATGTTCTGTGTTCCTTTCTCTACATACGAGACTCTCGTGAGACCGTGTTGTGTAAATAAGCCATCATCCTTCATTCATTAAGGGTACGTCAGTCATTTGGGACAGGCCTGTATGTCGAGAGCCATTCAGTTAAAGCTGTGTAGATTGTTGCAGCCTAAAATCTTTCATCTAATTCTCTTTTCAGTCCACTTCCTATGACTCATTTTTGTTAATTACAAATAGCTGATTCAGTTTGTTATACAGCAGAAACTAACACAACACTGTAAAGAAATTATACTCCAATAAAGATGTTAAAAAAAAAAAAGACAATAGTGTACTTCCAGGTCTATATAAATTTGGAAGACTGGAAGTTTTTAGCTGGTTGACTTTTTAGAAGATAATGTCTTTTCGATTGTATTTTGGCATATTTCACTTGCTGCGGGTCAGATGTCATCATAAGTGAAAAACCTCAGTAGGTAGCGTTTACTTTGAAGGGATGTTTAAACTGCCATTTTAAAATAGCAAATTAAAAATAGAATGCCTAACAACCCCTCCCTGAAGAGTCACCATCCCTCTTTTACCCCCCAAAAATGTGTTCTTAATAAGACATCATGCCCTTTTATGAGCAGGAGATTTTATGAAAATGGTGAGAGACATTTTAGCCATGAAACCCCGCTGATGTCAGTGACGGGTTAGGCTGTGTTCCCCATGAAGGCAGCCAGGTGCCCAGAGCGTGTTTGTCGCACTAACTATGCAGGGTGTGGATGGCTCCAGATTTCACATACATACTTTCTCATTTTCTGGTCCTGTGCTTCTCAGGAGTCCAGAAACATTAGCTTCTGTACACTGAGCATAAATTATCTTTTATCTCCAAGTTTTATGGCAGTTGGTAATACAAGTTAATAGGATTTATGACCAAAAAATGAGCTGTCCGAGAGTTAATAAGGCATGCCTTTTGCGTTATCCCAAACCTCGTTCAGTGATCCCTGTTCAGGATTCCAGTGTCTGATGTATAAGAGGACGGTGTTACAGAGCGACGCTGTCGGTTTTTATCTCAGTTGAACAAACTTCTACATACGTTGTAAATATTTCTTCCTCATGGTCTTAGCCATGTTTCCTACTGCGTGTTTTTTTCCTCTCATTAGATCAATTATTTACTGTGTAAAGTCCTGACATTTTCTCCATTATACATTTGAAATGCTGGTAATGAATATGATAGAAAGATGTTAATGGTCTGATAGAAAGAAGCTGAATATTCATGATGTAGATTTGGCGTGCATGATGGTTTCTGCAGAGAACCAGGGGTTTGGATCTGTCTGTCCACACGTCCAGCACCATCTCATCAGTGATAACACCAGAGAAGTGATTCTCAGAGTGATTTAGAGTGAGGGGACTCTATAGACAACACTGATAATCTTCTCAGTATTTATTATCCAATTATAATTCCTTTCTTTGGATTATCATTTCACTCTCCCCCTGTATCTTCTCAGTTTTTGTTGTTGCTTGGCATCTTAGAATCTTTTGTATAAATTACACAGTAGCATACAACCATTCAGTATTGGTGTAAATAGTATAGAGTCTGAGAGATCGTTTTATAGATGAGCAATTGCAGACACTTAAAGGTAAAGTGATTTTCCCAAGGTTACGCGCAGCAGTTCCTTGAAAGAAAATTTATGCTGAGAATGAAGTAGATTTCATGCCGCGATGCCTAGAAGAGGACCGCTAGGCATTTCAAGTCTGTAAACGGCCTGCCACTCAGAGCCTGCTCAGTCTCTCTTTCCTCTTCCACAAGGCAAATTGCTATCCCCCCTTCCTTCCTTCCTCTGTCCTGCACCCACCTAAGCTTCCTTCTCTGGGAAAGTCCTGCCACTCAATGTCTGACCTAAACACTCTTCAAAGTGGCTCCTTGCTTTGCTTACTCTTTTTCTCTGGCTTGTCTGCTCTGTATGCCGGGGCAGCAGATCCTTCTCGATGAAGACCGCACACAGACACACATCTGCCCTAAGTACCCTCTTCTTTCCCTCGCTTCAGACCTTGCCCAGCTTTCTAGGAAAATGCTTCTATGCCCCTTCTCTCCTCTTCTGTCCCCTTCCGGGTGCTTTTTCTCCTCCTCCACTACATGGCATTTAAAAAATATAAAACAAAACCCTATCCTGTTGTAGAACAGTGTATTTGCCTTTCTTAGTAGTCAGACGTTAAATTTTAATGTGCAATAAAACCACAGAATTCCAGAGCTCTACAACTCTGATTTTGTAAGCACCCCAGTGTCCCCTTTAGATCTCTATAGGAACTTTCCCTCTGTGGTTTTATCCGTGTTTAATGAAACTAACTTTCTTTAACTAAGAAGTGAAATCACACATTCATGAAGTGTTTATTTTGTAGGCTTGTTTTCTGTTCTGCTGATTCTGTTTTTGTTGTTGTACAGCATAGAATACTTGAGCAAAAAACATTCTTTAAGCACCAATTATGTTATAGACACAGTGGTGGGCAGTGCGTGTGAAGAAGTAAAAGGCACTGCTTCTATTCTACTACTTAGAGTTTAGTGGAAAAGCTGGAAGAATAAATAGCAAAATTTACACTCCTTATAAGGAAACACTGGGCGCTATAAGGGTGGCGTGGAAAAAAACATTTAACCCATATTGGGCACAGGGTTGGTGGTGAGAATGGGGACAGTCTCTGAGGGAGATCCTAGCTGATGGGCAGTTAGGCAAAGAAAGGAAGAAAGACATTTAATGTGAAAAGGCAAGGGGGAACTTACCACCTTTGGGGGAATCTCCAAATTGCTGGATCCTGGGGAGCCTCGGAGATGCAGCTAGAAGTAAGAAGGTTCTAGATCATGAGGGGCTTGTTTGCATTCTCAGGAAGATGGTCTTTATATTGAGGGCCAAGTTCAGGTGTTAAGTGTTTTTATCAGGGAATGACGTTAGATTAACATTTTAGATAGTTTGGTAGCAATGTGAAGGATAAATTGATTAGGGAAGAGATGGAAGGCATTCAACTACTTCAGAAATCCAGGAAGGGAATGGTGAGTAAGTAAACTTAAGTAAAGATGGGCATGAAGAAGAGATGATACAGTTCGTCGGGATGTGGGTTCAAAAGTCTTTGCAGGAGCATAGAGGGAGGAATCAGTGCAATGCCTAGGATTCGGGATGAGGCAACTGGGTGTTGTCTTTCTTTGAAATAAAGAATGTGAGAAGAACAGAACGAAATGGGAAGATAATCAGCCGAATTGGGGACGTAAAGAGATTGGTCTGTTTTGGGAACTGAGTAGAATTGCCTAAAAGGGTTAAATATTCTGCCTGACCTGGCGGTGTACCTTGAGATCCATCAATATATACGTGGTAATTAGAAACCTGGGACTGGACTCATCACCCTGGAAGGACGGTGTAGAGTGTAAAGAGCCACGGCAGGTGGTAGAACTCGAGGGAATTCCTTAAAGGAGAAGAAATAGAACTAAAAGAGAGTGAGGCTGAAACGAAGGTGGTTTAGAGTTTCAAGAGGCAAGGGAGTGATCAACAAGGGTATCAAGAATTAAAAAAAAAAATGATATCATGAGTTTGGAAGCTAGGAAGACTTGATAAGGTACAGTTTTCATGGTAAAATATAGGTAGGAAGCAGATTATTCTGAGTTGAGTATTAAATGGGAAGGGAGGTAGACATATATTTCTCTTTATTATTGTTTGCCTTTTTTCATTGTTCCCTCATAAGCAGTTGAATTTTTTTTTCTTTTTTTTTTTTTTTTTGGACTAACCTGGGAACTAATGACGGCTTACAAAATTATTTTGGTGAGACCATTTTCCAAGTTAAAAACAAAACCAGAAGAGGAATGTTTGGGACTATGCCTTTATTTCTTTTCCAGGATGACCAGAAGTGTAGCTGCCATGCTGACCCTTTTTAAGATGGGTTACACATTTATGGTCACTAATTATATCACTAAATCCTGGTGAAGTATGTTGCAATGTGTTTTAAATCCATATTGTCTTCGAAAACAAGCAGAAGGACCACCCCCAGCTCCACAATCCTGACAGGCCCTTCTCTCCTTTCCGTGGGCACCCTTGGTCTGGGCATCAGCACGAAGCTTTGAGTCAGACCTTTTCATCTGCCTCTTTCTGGTCTGTCATCTTTTCAGTGTTACATGACCTAGGGAAACTGACCTGTCTCCTGTTTTCCAAGCCGACCACAATCACTCCTTTCTCTGCAAAAATATTTTTTGTTGAAGTCACCCTCTTCTTCTAAAGCCCTACTCAAATTCTCTGTCTCCAGAATTTCCAAATAAACCTCTCTGAACTTCCCTCATCTGGATTATTTTCATCATTTTTAAAAATCTTTTTTCTCCTATGGGCCTCAAGCAGTTTATCCATAAAAGAAAATTCATTAGGGTATAACTTCTCTCATTTTCTGAACCTTAAAAAAATCCAGTCGCCTATTTTTAATCAAAGGTGAAATAATAACGATCATACTTCATCCAGTGGTAGTTCATCCAGTGGTAGCCAAATCCAGATAAATAGGAAGTTTTAGATGATCTCAATGTACTATTGCCATTATCAGGAGTGTTCATTAGTGCCTCCCCTTGTAGAATACAGGGTGCCTGGGCATCCCAGGTTGGGAGTCAGAGGCTCTGACTTTGTCTACTTATTTCCTACTTAGCACGTGCTTTTCTCCTAGTTTGTTGGAAGCTCACGTGGGGAGGAGCGACAGCTTCTGTTAGTGGCTGCTGGTGTGCTAGTTCTCTTGAGCAGATACACGAGGAGGATGGTGGCAGGGGTGGTAGGTTTTAAAGCAGCCTGGATACAATGAAGCTTCAGGGGTAAAGGCCGGAAATGATAACCCTGATCCCCGCCGCTCACCCATGCAACATACAAGTTCTTCGACCTTAAAGAAGTCTTTCACTCAGGGAGATTTACAGAAAGATGCCCATCAGCAAAAACCTAGGGTGATCCCTCAGTGATTCCAAAGCAGCAAGGGAGGAAATATCAAATTCAGTCTCAATGGAAACTGTTTAAAAACTTACTTGGACGTTGGCCTTTTCGTTTTCAACCATGAGTGACAGAGAATCGGGTTAGGAGTCTTGATGCAATCCAAAAGAATGCTGTGCGCAGGTAAAACAATAGAAGCGATGGCATCAGCGTTTGTCACAGCCCTGTCATCATAATTTATCATAATCCAATTCTGGGTAAAGTCATGGAATACTAGATGCTGAGTGTCATCTTTCCCTTTATCGCCCCCCACAGTCCTCTGTGGCAAGGGCACAAGTACACTGTGTCACGTGTACTTAGTTCAATTGAGCATTGCTTCAGCATCTTCCTTTGATTGAAAACAAAGGGTTGCCAATGCGGTATCAATGAACTGTGAAGTGATTTGAGTGTTACCAGAAGGGAAATGAAATGAGCTTCTGGGAAGAAGATTGGCACCGGTGAAAGCTTCTATATAAAGAGCTTCATACAGCCCCAGCTGGGTTGTATGACTTCTCATCCAATTAAGATTTCTTTTTTCCCCTGAATTGGGGAGCATTTTGATCTTATTTGTTCCAATGCAATCAAAACTGAAAGTGAAGAAAAAGTGGAATACTTATCCCAGTAAAGTTAAGCTAGGAGGACTGGGATTCGAGGGTACTTCTTCAAACTATACATTCACGCTGGATATTTTGAAGCTCTTCCAAGGAGTGGCGTAAGGTACCTCACCCTCATACATACACACGCATATATACAACACATGTAATATACATGTGCATACAGCTCCCCCCCCCACCCCCCAAGAATCTTACCTCTTCCAAGCCCAATCTCACTGAGAGGGAGGTCTTTTGGGGAGGATTTTTTTTCCGAAAACCACTATCCTATATAGTTGTCTTTTAAAAGCTACCCTTAGTCCTTCATAACTTTGTCATGATCAGAATTAGGATATTTGACTTAGATGCGTATGAAATAGTTTAACAATAACATTTATAAAAACACATCAGAGTCAGGGACCAAGTTAGCAAAGCAGAGTATAACCAAGATGATCAATAGACAGAGAGAGAGAGCGAAAGAGAGAGTTAAACTTTGACAGAGAATAGAACACTAATGATGCCCCAATTTCCTGTTGTCTTCTGAAGTGGACTGAGGCACTGCTGATAGATGTCAAGTAGATAGGATGTTCTAAATGTCGAAGACATACTTAGTATTAATCTACCATTGAAGTCTCTTGAGAGCCATGCATGAGTTGTAAAAAAAAAAAAGCTAAAACCTTTGTACCAGAAAGCCTGGAAAATTACCAAGAATATTTTTAGAGTGATACAGCACTTTGAGAGTTTGTGAAATACGTTCATCATTGTCTCACTTGATTCTCAGCAGCCCTGTTAAGCCTGCAGACAGGTACATTGTTCTTGTTTTTCAGACGAGGAAACTATGCATAGAACAATGTTGTGAGCGCGTGGAAAATCCATGAACAGTCTAGGGATTTTCGGAAACCTAGTCCTGTACCCTTTGCTTTGTAGCTGCTGTCTCTTAGAATCCCCACTTCCTCTCTGAATGGCATTGCACCTTATGGAGGCTCCAAAAGCACGAAGGAGAAGTAACCAGTTTCAATTATTTTCCATGCCCTGCGGGTGGTGCATTTAGGAGCGGGCACTGAAATCATCTGCATAGCATTTTTTTCTCCCCAGTCAACTTTTCCATTATGAAAATTGTCATATATACAGAGAATTTGAAGGAATTGTATAATGAGCAACACATTCCACCCATTTTTCATTTTTTTAAAGCATTTGATCATGTACGCTCCATCTATGAACAGATGTGTTTGGGGGGAAGGTGACACTTTGAAATTAAATTGCGGATGTCTCATCACATTGTCTGAAATACTTCAACATGGGAAATGATATTTAGAAACTGAGATGGAGATAATAGATATGCTTACTGCTACTATGGTGGCATTGCTTCTAGACATTTTTCAGTAAACAGAACTTAGAAACAAACAAAAAGTTGTGTGTATGCATAAATTACAAGTTTGTATTGATATTTTGAATTCCTTTTTTCTATACTTAACCTATTTTTATTTTGTATTTTTTATTTCTTTTGCCCTCCCTCAAAATTCCTGGTTTGAAATAACAGACTTGTTTTAGACTAGAGTGTATAGGAACTACTTTCAAAATTATAATATTTAAATTACCACTGATAGTAAACTACTGAAGGAAATTTAAAATTTCTTGGCAGGTCTTTCCATCTGCCTTTAAATTATAGCCCAGTCGGGGTATTGTGTCTAAAATTTGTCACTTGAAATAATAAATTTTGTTCTTTCTGTGGTTATGCTACAAACTTAACTCTTAGGTTCGTTTGTCACAGTTTATTTGTAGTTATAAGACTTTATTTTTTAATTACCATATTAAAATATTTTAAAGTAATTACATTGTTCAAAAGCAAAGCTTCATAAAAAGTTATTGTCAGGAGAGGTCTTGCTTTCATTTCTATCCTCTTCACCACCACCACCCTCTTTCAGAATCTTCCAGATTCTGAAAGAGAAAAAAAAAAAAGTAATAATATATTTTGGAGACGGCTCTATAGTCAGTAATAGAGATCATCTTCCTTCTTTTATTATGGCTGCTTAGAACACTAATTGTGTGTGTGTATCTCAGTGTACCATAATTTATCCATGTGTAGCTTTTTGAAAGAACATGTTGGAAATTCCGACAAGGTAGTTCTTTGAGTTGTGGCATACGCTGTGTTTTGAAAATGTTCCTCAGGCGATTCTATGCACTTTCTGATGAGAGAACTGCTTTGCTCTCATAACACCTTGCGAGGTGGAGACAGTAGGACCCAATTTTAAGGACGAGCAAACTGGGTCTTAAAAATACGCAGCAACTTGTCAAGAGTTACTCTTCCATTTAACGATAAAGCCACGTTCCAAATCCACATCTAACGACCCTTTAGATCTCTCTCCTCCATAATTCTCTTTCGCATTACATGATTCATGAGCTTAGTGTGATGTCATTCAGTGTAGAAGAAGCAATTTTAAGAGGTAAACTCATTAAGCAAGCATAACATGTACAGACCACATAATTCTTCTCTAACAGAATCAGGCTTCACCGCCACCTTTGTCGAGTGTAGATAAGTTTTTAAATAGAAAGAAATGAATGGACATAATCAGTTTCCTTATCAAGGAAGAAGAATATTCTGTTATAGCTGAGATAGTAATGATAATGAACCAGAGTCTTTCTTTTTTGGAAAAAGTCATGTTGATAGAGGAGCCTCAGAATTGATTAATTGCATACGCATTGGCCTTTCCAATTGTCTGATGACAGGAAGCCAATTTCACTCCTACCAGAAGCCCTCACGGTAAAAGGCACAGGATATGGAACATTGGTCTTATTTTATTACTCAAGTTTAATGTTCAAAAATGCTGCTCAAGGGATAGTGGGAAAGGATTTATTTTCTCCTGGGTGAAGCTAGCCTATTAAGAAGTGGGCACTCTTTGAAATTTTGATAATAGTAATTGAAAAGCTATGAATAGAGCTTAATATTTTTTTCTGAGCATATTTCACACTATAAAATATTTCCAGGAACAGAGCAAGCATTAAGAAAGATAAAGGGGGCTTCCCTGGTGGCGCAGTGGTTGAGAATCTGCCTGCCAATGCAGGGGACACGGGTTCGAGCCCTGGTCTGGGAAGATCCCACGTGCCGCGGAGCGACTAGGCCCGTGAGCCACAATTGCTGAGCCTGCGTGTCTGGAGCCTGTGCTCCGCAACAAGAGGGGACGCGACAGTGAGAGGCCCGCGCACCGCGATGAAGAGTGGCCCCTACTTGCCGCAACTGGAGAAAGCCCTCGCACAGAAACGAAGACCCAACGCAGCCATAAATAAATAAATAAATAAATAGTTAAAAAAAAAAAAAAAAAAGAAAGCTAAAGGGACTTGGACAGTTTTTTTCATGTATTCATTCAACCAACATATTAACAAGGACTTATTTGTATCTGGTATATTGCTAGGTTGAAGATGAATAAGTTATTCTCAGAAAAGCTTTGCTAAATCTATTTAGATCATTATTTCAATAAGATAAAAGAAGTGCAATATTACAAATGCATACAGACTCTTATGGAAATGTAGAGAAGCAGCATGTAATGTACCACAGACAGGTGGGGGAAGAATTCCTGGAAAAGGTCATGTCTGAGCTGGGTCTCAAAAGTAGACAGATGAGTAAGGGTCACTAAAAGTTGAAGGGGTCAGAAGACAGAGAACGGAGGACATGAGCAAAGCTGTACAGTAAAGAAACCGAGCTGTTTATTTGGGAGAACAGTAGAAAGCCTGATGTTTCTGGGATGGAGAAGGAGGACATGGTGATGGATGAGAGGAAAGAAGCTAGGTTGGAGAGGCAATTGAAGATCACTTCCTCTGCCATGTTAGGGGATTCAGATTTTAATCCTTCAATGTTAGACAAATGATTTGTAACTCTTGGGGGTTATGAGCCTGTATGAGACTATGAGGAAAAGTATGAACCTTCTCCAGAAAAATGTACATTTCTACATACACTGAAATTTTTAAATATAATTTTAAGAGTTTATAGAAGTCCTGAGCCTATCCATAGAGTTCCATTTGGAAACCGACTCTTTCAGACAAATACTGGTATACATTGTTATCTTACCAGTTAGTATGGACAGGGCCTGGCTGTATTCTTAGATAGGGCTTTCACATTGAGTTATTAACAGAAATTATCAAATGAGGGATAGCCAAGTTCTTCAGTAATGGTGAAAATTATGATAGTGGCTAATACTGAATCTCAGCATATGCCAGGATGAAGAAATTATTTTTCTCCCTATTTCTCAGATGAAGCTCAAGGTCTTGCTTACAGCCAGGAGGCTGCAGAGATGGGATGTACCCAGGCACTCTGGCTGCACATGTACTGCTCTGTACTCCTAGTTTCTGCATTATAACGCTCCCTGAGAAAGACAAATCGAGGCCTTTTTAAATGCTAGAAGCCTAGGCTTATTGGCCATAGATACAAGTCAGTATGCAGATCTTATGTTCTGTTCATTGAACTTACCTCTTAGATAGAAAGATTTCTGCCCTTGCAGCCACATTCATTACACGATTGTGAACAGCATTAAATATGGATACAAGATTATTAGCAGCAACACTTAATACTGCGTATCATCCAGTAGGCTGCCGTAAAGAATTTCATTTCTAAAGCCAAATAGTACATAATTCTCTAAAATCACCTTCTCCTGAACACATACTTCATTTAAAACAATTTTACGAACCAAAGTCTAACTTACTACTTAGCATAAAAATGTTGATGTGCAACATTAAAAAAATAAATTAATGCTACAAATCTCGTCCTCTATTCCTTTTATCTGTGATGCTTTTTTCCCTGAAAAATTGCATTTATATCCAAAATAGAAGTTTATTATAACAAGGCTCTTTTGGAGAAGAGTTATACTCAGAGAAAGGAAAATATTCAGAACCATTAGAAAGGGAACTAGAAAGAGACCGTACATCATAGTTCATTAAAGAATAGTTGACTGAATGTATGGAGAAGCAAGGTGATGTCTATAATCCTATGGCTTATTAGGTCTGAAAAGTGTCAGTTATTCAGTGCAGATTTAGGTGCTGTCGAGGGGCTTCTGGTTCTGAGTGGGAGGTTTGGGTCTTGACTCTAATTTGTACTGACTGGCTTCTGGGGACTCTTGAGTCCCAGTTTCTTCATCTGTAACTTGGGAATGATACTGCACAGGATATTCACAAAAATTAAAACATATGAGGCCTTATATATGAAGTTGCTTCTTGTTTTATTTTGTTTTGCTTTCGTTTGGTTTCTTTCCTTTGGGCTTCAAGTGGAAAGGGTGGAGTTCATCATACTCCTTATTTCCTGGCACATTATCGTGTTGGTCAGTTTGTTTCATTGTTGATTTGGGTTTGTTAGTTCAAATCACATTTTCGCCTGCGACTCCCTATTCATTGCATAAGAAACCATCCAAATATATTATAATTTACCTTTTTGTTTGTGTGTGCTTTACAAAAATGTGTATTGTTTTATGACCATTAAAAAATATTTTATATGTATCTCTAAAAGAAAGCAATTCCTAAAAACCATACCTAAAGTGACTAAAGTTAAAAATAATTACTTAATATGATAAAATACAATTTTACATATGCTCTGTTATTTTAAGTTTTTTTACGGTTTGTTATATGATTAGGGATCCAAACAAGTTCAGTGCATTGCGATCGGTTAATATTTTTGTTGTCTGTTTTCGTCAGTAAGTCTCCTTCTCTATTTTTATTTTTCTTCTCCTTCTTCCTGTTATTCTACCCCTCACCCCTCAACATCTTTGTTGAGGAAACTGTCATTTGTTCCATGGAGTTTTCCACAGTCTGGGTTCATGGCATGGCAAGTTATCATTAAATACTTTCTCTTTTCCTTTGTGTTTTTGTAACTTGTAGTTAATTCTAGAGCTGTGATCAGAACAATTAAAAAATTGGGGGGATGCTTCTGAAATAGGTGACATTGCATCGTAACATTTGGTTGTCTCTTTATTATGATGTTCTAGCCATTGATAATCATCATTCACCTCCATAGTGGTTTCTCAATGGTAATACTAAACTATTCTGCAGTTACTACTTTATTTATTGCCTGAAACACCTCCATAAAGAGCAGCTTCCCTCAGATCAGCTACTAGGTTATCTTGCAGAACAGTTTTTAAAGGAAGGCAGGATACACACTAAATTCTTTTTTCTTTTATTTACTATTTTTCAGAATAACGAGTTGGTTCCCTAGCATTCTTCAATATTAATCAGTATTTTTCCTTAAGTTCATGATTATAATCATATTTGATAGGTATAATCAGTCCATTATAGTTATTATCTTTATTACTACTCAAAGTGTCCTGTCTTTGGACAGTGGGAGCATATTCAGTTTGGCTCCTGAATCTGCTTGACATAAATCCAGTAGTCTTCGATAACTTACTTGCTTTCTGTTTCTGTAGCATGTTCCTGGATTCATCTTGTACACTTCCTGGCTGAGTCTTAGAATTTCTACAGTGGGCTCTTTAGTAAGAAATAATATAGAGACTATAATCTAATAAAGAGACCATAATATAGAGACCATTAAGGGGACTGCTTGTAGCTACTAAGTTGATTCAATAGACAAAGCTAGGATTTTTTTTTAAGATAACGTGAGATCATACTTATGCTTTCCATTCAAACTCAGTACTACAGGGAAACAATATCTTTTGATGAGCAGAGCTTTAAAATTTTGATGAAGCCTACTCTATTCATCTCTTCTGTTATGGATCATGCTCTTGGTGTTTTATCTAAGAAATTTTTATCTAACCTAAGGTTACAAAGATTTCCTTTTATGTTTCTTCTTAGAAGCTTTATATTGATAGTTACAGGTTTTACGTTTAGATCTGTGATCCATTGTGCTTTAATTTTTGTACACCATGTGGTTTACAGATTGACGTTCATTTATTTGCATCTGGATATCCAGTTGTTTCAGCACCATTTGTCATAAAGGCTATTCTTGCCCCACTGTATTGCCTTTGCAGCTTTGTCAAAAATCAGTTATCCATGTACATGTGGATCTATTTCTAGCCTTTCTTATATACTCCATTGATGTTTTCGTTTTCTTTAAGCCAGTACTACAGTGATGTGATTGCATAATCTTTTGCATGTATCTCTTTGTATGTTGCCAGTGTATCTTTTGGATAGATCCCTGGAAGTGTGACTACTGGGTCAAAGTTTCTTCTAAATGCTCCCCCGTACGAGTGTAAAATGCAATTTTAAGAGCACCTATTTTCCCTCAGCCTACTGATCTGAATAGGTGAGAAATAATATCCCAGAGTAGTTTTAATTTGCGTTTCTTATTACAAATGAGATTGAGCATATTTTTATATCTTTAAAAGCTCTTCACATTTCTTTTCTCTGGACTGCCCATATTTTCTATAAAGTTGTTGGCCTTTTTTTTTCTTTCTATATTGTTAGAAGCTCTTTACATATTGTCTATAATATGAGTTGCATATACTTTTCTCTTTTTCTTTATTATTATTTTATTTTAGGAAGGGTGTATGTATGCACTTATGCTTTGCATACATGATATTGTTTTTACCTTTTTCTTATTTTTTATGTAATTTATTTTTTTAAATAGGCTTATATCTTAGAAGTTTTAGACTTACAGATTAGATTGAACAAATAGTACAGAAAGTTTCGATATATACCCCCTGTCCACTGCACATGGTTCTCCCATTATTAACCTACTAATAATGTACATTTGTTACAATTAATGAACCAAAAGTTGATTCATTATTGTTAACTAAAGTCCATAGTCTATTCATATGTCATTACTTTTTAACCCAGTATCCTTTTCTGTTCTGGGATCCCGTGTTATATTTAGATGTTGTGTTTCCTCATGCTTTTCTTTGAGGTTTTCTTGTTTTTTCTCCGACTTTCCTTGTTTTTGTTGACCTTGACAGTTTTGAGGAATCTTAGTCAGACATATTGCAGCATGGCTCTCTGATGGAATTTGTCTGATGTTTTTCCCATGAATAGACCAGATTATGTGTTTTAGAGAGGAAGAGCACGGAGTTAAAGTGCCATTTTTATCACATTATACCCAGGATGCATACTGTTAACGTGATTTATGACTGTTTTTGTTAACCTTGATCACCTGGCTAAAATATTGTGTGTCTGTTTTTTCCTACCATGAGGTTAATGTACTCCCCCCTTCCATCTGTACTCTGAAGGAAGTCACAGTGTGCAGCCCACATCAAGGAGTGGGGAGTTAGACTGTCCCTCCATTAGGGTGGAGTAGTTACACAATTTATTTGGAATTCTTTGTGGGAGATTTCTCTCTTTTTCCCCATTTAAAAATTTATTCGGTAATTTTTTTTATCAGATTGGGCTCATGAGTATTTATTTTATGCTTTGATTTGTATTCTAATTCTACTTTATTTGGTTGTTCAGATTGTTTCAGTGTTGGCCATTGGAAACTCTTTCACTTGGTTCCTGTGCTCCTTTTTTTTTTTTTTTCTATTTATTTTCAGACTTTTATTATGCAAACTTAAAACACACAAAATTAGAGAGCACAGTATATTGAGTTTCCAAATACCCACCACTTGGATTTAACGATTGTTAACATTTAGCCTTTTTTTCTCCATCTATTTTTTACCTTTAACAGATAAAGTTTTTTTCTCCATAATGCCATTTTCTATTTTTTTTTAGTTATTTCTGAGATATACATTTTAAAGTAATAACTAGAATTATGACTTATAACATTATACCAGAACATATAAGATTTTTAGAAATTTCATGTAATGTCTGAAACATTTATATTAACATATTTCCATACAAATAACCCAATGAAAGTTTAGTATTTGTTGTTTTGTTTGTTTGTTTGTTTTATACTGCAGGTTCTTATTAGTCATCAATTTTATACACATCAGTGTATACATGTCAATCCCAATTGCCCAATTCAGCACACCACCATCCCCACCCCACCGCAGTTTTCCCCCCTTGGTGTCCATACATTTGTTCTCTACATCTGTGTCTCAACTTCTTGTGCTCCTTTGACAGAGCCCCTAAGAGAGAGAGTGTGTGTGTGTTGTGTGCATGCATGCGTGTGTGCGTACACGTCTGCACACACATGCTTCCTTTCTTTCTACTAGAAGGCATTCCAAGCTCATCTAGTATATTTCCTGCCCTAGTCTTAGAATCACCTATCTTTCTACAGAGTTCAGTTTCCCTTTGTTTTGGAGAATGGTTTTAGAAACCAAGATCTGGATACTAGGTGTGCTTATTGCTACTGAGGTGTCATTTTTTAGACCCTCTTAGCAAAGAAGTATAGATGTGTATTTTAACCTGTGTATATATACCCATATTTATACATACTTCTGCATGTAACCATCTGCATATATATTAAGTTAAACATGAGTTCTTACTGATATTTCCAACTGTAACACATCATCACATGGATCGTTTTAGCTTATTTCTCCTGCTTGTCTGTAACCTCTCACTTCAACAGTGACAAACCTGGATCTCACCGTCTACCATCCATTTAGTTAATTATTGAATTCCAGTATACATGAATAGCAGTGTTAGAGTTAATAACTTGTACCCCTGTAGGAAACAACTTTATCGGCTAGAGGACAGTACTTCTATGTAGTTCCTTTTGCCTTTAGTTTTACAGACTCTATTCATTTCCAAAGTGCTTAGGTCAGCACCCTTTTCCTACTCCCTCTATTGAGGCTATTCCATATATTGGTAATACAGTTAGGTTCTATTGTCACATTCTGCATTTTGTCCCAGAATCCCCGGATCCTCCTAAATGATTTTTTAACTTTGTATATGATAAAGTTCATTCTTAGTGTTGTGAAGTTCTACAGGTCTTGACAAACCCATACTGTCACGTACCCACCTTTACAATACCATGCATGTGGTACAGTAAGCACACCTTTGCCGCCCTAACAATCCCCTGAGCTTCACCTATTCGTCACACTCCCCACCTTCCCCTGGACCCCAGGAACCAGTCATCTTTGTACTGTCTCTATAGTTTTCCCTTTTCCTGAGTGGCATATAATTGGAATCATACAATATGTAATCTTTTTAGACTGGCTTGTTTTGCTTAGCAATGTGCTTTTAAGCTTCCTCCATCTTTTTTCTTAACTTTTTCACTCAGCATTATGTTTTTAAGATCTATCTGTGTTGCTGTGTAAACATCGATTCTTTTCCTTTGCATAGCACTAAGTGTTGTGTATCTAGTATATTTGCCAATCCACTCTGAGTGCTGGACACCAAATTGCTTCTAAACCCTGCATCTCCCTGCAACCCTACCAAGCTACATCACCACAAATAATTTTGCAATGCACAGCCTCACATATATGCCCTTACAGAACTGTGTGAGCTTTTCTTTGACATGTATATATAGAGAGAGAGCTAGGAAAAGAATTACAAGATCATAGGATATTTGTTTATCTTATTTAACTATTGCCTGATTGCTCTCTAGAACAGTTTTATCAAACCAGCAGTGTGGGGGGGAGTTTTGTGTGTGTGCATGTGTGTGTGTTTAAAAAATCATCCCCATATCCCCACCAATATTTCACATTATCCAAATCTGGGTATAAAGTATATAGGAATCAAGTGATATCTCATTGTGTTCATTTGTATTTCTATAATTACTAACAAGTCTGGGCATCTCTTCATATACTTTCTTCCTTTACTCATTTTTCTGTTGGGGATACTGTCAAATTTTTATTGCTGATTGCAAGTATTCCTTTTATATTTTAAAGATAAATCCCCTGTCAGCTTTGAACATTACAATACATCTTTTCTCATTACATCATGTGTCTACTAGCTTTGTTCATGATGTCCTTTATTGAATAGAATAATCAGTTTAGTTTTTGGCTTGGTCGATAGTGGTACCATTTACTGACATGCTGAAAACAGGGAGAGGAATAGGATAGACTGAAAACTAAGGGTAGGAATACGAGTTCGCCTTGGTTGCCTTAAGTTAGAGATGCTCATTGAACCTTCAATTACGAATCTTGAATAGGCAGTTGGATATTTGAGTCTGGAATAAACATGAGATTTTGTTAATCTTAATATTCTAAATTGTTTTTATTGTTCTTTGAATATTTTCTTTTCTTTTTTTAATTTACATTTTAAAACTTAGAGCTTTGTTGTTTCAAGTTACTAAGAAAATTTTTATTTAAGAAATTGGAATTGAAGGTACTTTAAATTGTATCATAGTGGGGTTTTTTTGGCTACATATGTAATTTTGATCATAATTTCATTTTTTTCTTATCCAACATACTGAATCTTTGCAGAGTCATGGTTACCCAAGGGAATGTGCAGTTCTAACTTGTTTCAAGGACTCTCTGAACATATTTCATAGAACATTTACTATTCACCTTATAAATGATAATATTTCTCCATTTCACATTTAGATTCTAAAAAATAACTCAAGGTGACTCTCATGTTTAAATTGAATGTGAAAATAGATAGTTTTGATGTATCTATATGTTCGTGGGATTCAGTAATCAAGTATTGAATATTATAGTTTCAGGACCATCTTCCTTAAGAAGGAAATGCCCATGGGTATGCAAATGTGAATCTTTTTTTTTAAACATCTTTATTGGAGTATAATTGCTTTACAATGTTGTGTTAGTTTCTGCTGTATAACAAAGTGAATCAGCTATATGTATACATATATCCCCATATCCGCTCCCTCTTGCATCTCCCTCCCACCCTCCCTATCCCACCCCTCTCGGTGGTCACAGAGCACCAAGCAGATCTCCTCATCCGATGCAGCTGCTTCCCACTAGCTATATATTTTACATTTGGTAGTGTATATATGTCAAGCTACTCTCTCACTTCGTCCCAGCTTACCCTTCCCCCTCGCCTTCTCCTCAAGTCCATTCTCTATGTCTGTGTCTTTATTCCTGTCCTGCCACTAGGTTCTTCAGAACCATTTTTTCTTTTTTTTTTTTTTAGATTCCATATATATATGTTAACATATGGTATTTGTTTTTCTCTTTCTGACTTACTTCAGTCTGTATGACAGACTCTAGGTCCATCTACCTCACTACAAATAACTCAATTTCGTTTCTTTTTATGGCTGAGTAATATTCCATTGTATATATGTGCCACATCTTCTTTATCCATTCATCTGTCGATGGACACTTAAGTTGCTTCCATGTTCTGGCTGTTGTAAATAGTGCTGCAGTGAACATTGTGGTTCATGACTCTCTTTGAATTATGGTTTTCTCAGGGTATATGCCTAGTAGTGGGATTGCTGGGTCATATGGTAGTTCTATTTTTAGTTTTCTAAGGAACCTCCATACTGTTCTCCAAAGTGGCTGTATCAATTTACATTGCAAGAGGGTTCCCTTTTCTCCACACCCTCTCCAGCATTTATTGTTTGTAGATTTTTTGATGATGGCCATTCTGACCGGTGTGAGATGATATCTCATTGTAGTTTTGATTTGCATTTCTCTAATGATTAATGATGTTGAGCATTCTTTCATGTGTTTGTTGGCCATCTGTATATCTTCTTTAGAGAAATGTCTGTTTAGGTCTTCTGCCCATTTTTGGATTGGGTTGTTTGTTTTTCTGATATTGAGCTGCATGAGCTGCTTGTATATTTTGAAGATTAATCCTTTGTCAGTTGCTTCGTTTGCAAATATTTTCTCCCATTCTGAGAGTTGTCTTTTCGTCTCATTTATGGTTTCCTTTGCTGTGCAAAAGCTTTTAAGTTTCACTAGGTCCCATTTATTTATTTTTGTTTTTATTTCCATTTCTCTAGGAGGTGGGTCAGAAAGGATCTTGCTGTGATTTATGTCATAGAGTGTTCTGTCTATGTTTTCCTCTAAGAGTTTTATAGTATCTGGCCTTACATTTAGGTCTTTAATCCAGTTTGAGTTTATTTTTGTGTATGGTGTTAGGGAATGTTCTAATTTCATACTTTTACATGTAGCTGTCCAGTTTTCCCAGCACCACTTATTAAAGAGGCTGTCTTTTCTCCATGGTATATTCTTGCCTCCTTTATCAAAGATAAGGTGACCATATGTGCGTGGGTTTATCTCTGGGCTTTCTGTCCTGTTCCTCTGATCTATATTTCTGCTTTTGTGCCAGTACCATGCTGTATTGATTACTGTAGCTTTGTAGTATAGTCTGAAGTCTGGGATCCTGATTCCTCCAGCTCCGTTTTTCTTTCTCAAGATTGCTTTGGCTATTCGGGGTCTTTTGTGTTTCCATACAAATTGTGAAATTTTTTGTTCTAGTTCTGTGAAAAATGCCAGTGGTAGTTTGATAGGGATTGCATTGAATCTGTAGATTGCTTTGGGTAGTAGAGTCATTTTCACAATGTAGATTCTTCCAATCCAAGAACATGGTCTATCTCTCCATCTGTTTGTATCATCTTTAATTTCTTTCATCAGTGTCTTATAGTTTTCTGCATACAGGTCTTAGGTCTCCTAAGGTAGGTTTATTCCTCGGTATTTTATTCTTTTTGTTGTGATGGTAAATGGTAGTGTTTCCTTAATTTCTCCTTCAGATTTTTCATCATTAGTGAATAGGAATGCAAGAGATTTTTGTGCATTAATTTTGTATCCTGCTACTTTACCAAATTCATTGATTAGCTCTAGTAGTTTTCTGGTAGCATCTTTAGGATTCTCTATGTATAGTATCATGTCATCTGTAAACAGTGTCAGCTTTACTTCTTCTTTTCCAGTTTGGAATCCTTTTTTTTCTTTTTCTTCTCTGATTGCTGTGGCTAAAACTTCCAAAACAATGTTGAATAATAGTGGTAAGAGTGGACAACCTTGTCTTGTTCCTGATCTTAGTGGAAATTATTTCAGTTTTTCAACATTGAGGATGATGTTGGCTGTGGGTTTGTCATATAGGGCCTTTATTATATTGAGGTAAGTTCCCTCTATGCCTACTTTCTGGAGGATTTTTATCATAAATGGGTGTTGAATTTTGTCAAAAGCTTTTTCTGCATCTATTGAGAGGATCATATGGTTTTTATTCTTCAATTTGTTAATATGGTGTATCACATTGATTGATTTGCATATATTGAAGAATCCTTGCATTCCTGGGATAAACCCCACTTGATCATGGTGTATGATCCTTTTAATGTGCTGTTGGATTCTGTTTGCTAGTATTTTGTTGAGGATTTTTGCATCTATGTTCATCAGTGATATTGGCCTGTAGTTTTCTTTCTTTGTGACATCTTTGTCTGGTTTTGGTATCAGGGTGATGGTGGCCTCGTAGAATGAGTTTGGGAGTGTTCCTCCCTCTGCAGTATTTTGGAAGTGTTTGAGAAGGATCAGATCCATGGTTTTATATCTTAAAATATATTCATAGTTGGCTTTTATTATTTAGGAAGAAAGGATAGTATCTTAGCTATTTAAGTTTATAGAGGTGATATTTCTTCCAACAAGGGATGTGACCATCCTTAAGAAGACAAAACAAAGAGAATCTTTCTTTTAAGTACTGGAAAAAAAAGTTCCTATATTGCTGTGCTGGGCACTCATAAAAATGACTGGTGGTACTTTCAAGCATCATTCATCAGGCTTACATTTTAGAGGGAAAAAAAAAAATCTCACTATCCACTCCATTTATTCATTTAAGTTTTAAGTGCTTAGAAGACTTACCATAACCTCGACTTTAGCTCTGAAATGGTAAATCTTTTCTTTTTTAATTGCTTTTAAATTTTATTTATTTATTTGTTTGTTTGTTTGTTTATTTATTTATGGCTGTGTTGGGTCTTCGTTGCTGTGCGCGGGCTTTCTTTAGTTTCGGCGAGCGGGCTTTTCATTGCGTTGGCTTCTCTTGTTGCGGAGCATGGGTTCTAGGTGTGCGGGCTTCAGTAGTTGTGGCACGTGGGCTCAGTAGTTGTGGCTCGAGGGCTCTAGAGCACAGGCTCAGTAGTTGTGGCGCACGGGCTTAGTTGCTCCACGGCATGCGGGGTCTTCCCGGACCAGGGCTCGAGCCCGTGTCCCCCTGCATAGGCAGGCGGATTCTTAACCAGTGCGCCACCTGGGAAGCCCTGAACTGGTGAATCTTGACATGTATCAATTTTAGCAGTTTGTCCCGGCACTGCTAGAACTCTGAGCACCCAGATGTCCAGAAGCTTTACACTCTGTTTTGCCATAGTTCTTTCACATTTTTCACCCACCACTACTAACTTTGTAATGTTGTTAGCTTTTACATCTCCCCTTATTTTAAAACTGGACTAATCTAAAAGTTTCCTATTCCGTGAGAAACACCAGACAATGTATCAGACATGTTGTGCTTTCTTAATGCATCCAATCACAAAGGGCAGGTGAGGAGACCTTCATCATATTCAAGTGGGCCTGCAGAATGAGATTTCTCTGAGGTCATAAATATTGTATTTACCTTAATTTTGTGCTCTCTCTACACTGCCTTCTTGATATCATGCAGGCTTCTCATATAGCAGAATTATCCTGATTATTAAAAATTTATTCTATTTGAGTATACAAGTAGGTTAGGAGAGAAAGGACTGGGAAGTTTTTTAAAAAATATTTATTCTTCAGTATCTAAGAAGTAGCAGGTATAAAAGTGTTACTTATGTTAGTAATGTTTAAAAATTCATTGAGAATTAAAAATTGCCATAAAATGACATTTTTCCAATAGCTTCTCATACCAGATTCGGTGTTCAAATTAGAGTCAGAAGATAAGGGTTCAGACTTTGACTGCTACTAGGATAATCTATCCAAACAGAGCAACACTGTGAATTGTGGAATTTATGGCAGTGCTAGGATGTAAAAGAAGGCAGTAATAAAATTATGACATTTTTTTAAGACATGTAATGATTGGGTTGTATGGGCTTTTCTTTCATGCAGTAGGCTCTCTACCCACTTATTTGGTCTGTGTTTTCACAGCAGCCTTGAGATGTGGGGAAATTGACATAGGACTGCTGTGTAGACTGGCCTTAGCATGGGGATTGGGGCTGAACAGGGGTAGTGTAGACAGTGGCGAAGTTAGATGAATATATTTCATAGCAAAGCACTGTGTGGTTGTTGTCTGTCACCTGTCTTCTGTCTTTTGTTTTCTCCGTTAGCTTATCCGACAAAATCAGAGAATAATTAAAGATGAACAGCAGAACCCCTTTCCTCACACACATGCAAAATTCACACGTTAAACCTACCTCGGTCATTTTTTCATTCGCCATGATAAATAATGAGAATGGAATAGGTAAGCTTTATTAATATGTGCCATGCGCTCAGATCTGAGCACTTTATGTGTACTACTTAATTTCACCTTGGCAACAACTCTCTGATGTTAGATAATATCATTAGCTCAGTTTTGCAGATGAGGAAATTGAGATGTAGAGAGATTAATACAATTGTCCAGAGTCACAGGGCCAGTAAGTGGCAGGACAGCTGTGGGTTCCAGGTAGTCAGACCGCGGAGTCCCTGCGGATTCTCACCACGGTAGACTCTCTGTGAGTTGCCGACTCTCTTAGCACTGTTGTTGGCAACACAACGCTAAGTACAAGCTAAAATAGAGCGACTGGAAATGAATGCCAGTCTTCTCTTACAAAACAGTCATCTGAATGGCCCTTAATAGGATCATATTAATTTTTATTAACATAAACTACTAAATGGAAAAGCAACAATTATTTTCATTGATACGTAGAAAGAGATGATAACTCTTCGATTGAAAACCATGCCTGCTGATTGAAGATCCTGAGTTTTCAACTATTTTTCACATGGTATGGTTTGTTTTTATTTATTTATTTTTTTGGACCCTTCACCAGGTACATCAATATATCTTACAAGAAATGGACAACTACCATGACTGAGATGTTAAATGCCAAATATTTTTAAAATGATGTTACTCATTATTAGAATAAAGGCTTCCCACAGCCTGGTTCCTAAGGTTCCCTGCAACAAAAAATTACTGACGTCTTATAGAAAAAAATTCAAAATATTTTGTCCTGCCTTTTTTTGTTGTTATATATCTCCCTTTAATTTTACTCATTTTTCTAAGTAGCTAGTTGCATGTGTGTGTGTATATATATATATATACACACACACATACACACACACATACATACATATATACATATATATATATACACACACTTATTTCACTTGTCATTGTGTCATTGGCCTCTATTATAGTATGCCGAAATCACACATTTTGCACATTTTAAGTACAGAATGACAAAGTCATGACAGGATTAATCATGATAGACAGTCACTAAGTCCATGATAGTATTGAATTTGGATTTGGAGAATGAAAGAGGAGAGGATATAAAAGTGACAGTGACATTCTAGAGCAGGACCTTTATTTTTTATAAAACCAAAGACTGTTTCCTTACAGATGACTTCAGAAATTAAACCCTGAACACATCCTTGGTGCACTGTTTTTTCTAAGTGTCCACGTTCTACAATGAAAATGCAGTGCTTTTCTTGTCCGAGTCTAGAGGAAAAAAAGTGCTATCAGTTATTTAGAATCTGATTTATGCCTTAAGAGATTGGCTGCCACTCTCTGTGATTTCAGGGAAGCTGGGTATCAAGGAGCAATTTTCAAAGAATTGAAAGCTGGTACAGGGTTATGAATAAATTCTGAGAAGCTTTGACCTTCCCTGTCAAATGACAGGACCATAAATATGTTGGTAATTCTGCTTTGTTGTGAGTACCTGTTCTTTTCCATCATTGTGGAGTTTCTAGGATACCATAAATTGGTACCAGCAGAACTAAAACAAAATTTTTTATTGTATTAAAAAAAATTAGAAGAGGAGAAAATATAAGGTAGAGAACACAGGTAGCGGCCTCTTGGTTGTTGCTCCTGAAATATGTCTAGAATTAGAGGATCCAATTTTGGAAACTTTATAGTATCCAAGTTAAAAATAACTATTTGGTCACATTTTATCATTTATTTACATGAAATTAAATGAGTGACTTTTGGATAGGAATTGAGGTAGTTAATGCACAATATTTTTGATGGTTTCCCTCCCCTTATGCCAAAATCATCATGAAATACGGCTCATTCTTGCTTTAATATAGTCTTTTAAAATAACTACATACAGTATATAATTACATACAGAATTTAGATATGTGTAACGTGGTTAAGCATAAGGTGCTGTGTTTTCATGATTGTGTTATGTATCTTAATTCCATTAAGATGCAATTTATTGATTGTCGTAGAATCTTTTTCCTCTAACTTCACCCTTACCTTTCCAAAGCTGGCAGTTCAGGAAAGAATAGAGATGAGGGAAAAATTCGTCCAGATAACCCACAGAGAAGGGGGCAAAGAAAAGCTGGTTGTTTTCCTTTAGAAACAAAGAAAAACCTTTTCATACTTCCACTTTTTAAGAGGGTTCCATGTATTCTTTTGAACAAAAGTGAATATATACATATATATATATACATATATATATATATGTATGTGCACACAAACATATACACCTGTTGTCTGTTTTAGGGACACTTAAAGAAGCAGAAAGGGCACAAGAAATGAGGAAGAAAAGCAGTGGGGATAGAAAGGTACAGCAGTGCAGACAAAGGCATCTAGAAAGAGATGGAGATTGTTAGTCACCTATGGCCGTGTAACAAGTCACCACAAAACTTGGTGTCATAAAACAACAGTAAACATTTATTATGTCTCAGAATTTCTCTGCAGATCAGGAATTTGGACTTTTCTGGATGCTTCAAGCTTAGGGTGTCATGAAGTTCAGTTGTCCCAGCATCCGTCATATGGTTCCCAGGTGGCTCATGGGTGGTGGTGATGGTGACAGCGGCCCTGGTTGGGGGCAGGGAGCAGCTCCATTCCTCTCCATACGGGCTGACTGGTACACATAGGTTAGTCCTATTCAGTGTGGGGAGTCACTAGGCGAGGACCTAAATTCCAGGAGGCAGGGTTCATTGGGTGCCATCTCGGAGTCTGACCACCACAGAGAAATACGGTAAAAGAGCATTAGACTCACATGAGCACATATACTTGTAGGAAAATGAGAGGGTAAAAGACTAGGTGGTTCAGTGGTGCGGTGAACGTGACCGTGATCATCCTGCAACACTTGATTTGTGACAAACATAGACTGCTGTCGTCGCAGTTGTTACTCCAAACCCAATGCATCACATGTAGTTGCTTAATTGTGGCCCCATGATAATAGTCTCCTTTACAGTACAGAGCTGTGAAGCTAAGCTGCATCAAGGCATGGTATTTCTCTCAGAAGTCTTACCATAATTTTACCTCAAGACATCAAAAACTACCCCTCCCAAAATCAGTACTTTTACTTTTCTGACGTTAAAGACTCTTACTTCATATGTAACAGGTACCAATAGAAGACTACTGTGGCCATTAAGATTGTGATCTGTATAACTTGAAAGGTGTATTTATTTCAACATTGTGCCAATACATAATACATAGCATATTATGGGGTACTCTTCAGATTGCTTTCAGAAGACAAAATTATCCTAACATTCTTGACACGAAAAATGAGAGGTAAATTGTCTAAAATTAAAAGTAATGCATTGCATGAAAATAAGCTAGTTTGAAATTCAGAGAATAAAGAAAAGCTTGAAAAAAAAAAAAAGGTAAGGCATTGTTTTGTTGCCCATTGTAGTCCTTTTGTATGATAGAAATAGTAGCAGGGAATGTTCATAGAGCATTTATTCAGTGGCAGGCACTACTCTAAGTCCCTCACATATCAAGTGATTTAATCCTCACAACAGGCCTTTTATTCTGGTTTGATAGATGAGGAGAGCGAAACACAAACATGGTGAAAAGATTCAAATCCAGAAGTCTTTCTTTAGCACTTGTGCCTTCAACCACAGCACTGTACGTGGAACAGACTACCCCGGGCTGGCTCAGAGCAAGGATTCGTTAGTAATGACAGCGTTTCTCTCAGACTCACTCCATGGGCAGAATCTAAAGTCTAGCCAGAGTCCCCAGGGGCCAGAAGAGGGAAATGGAAAGCTTTCAGAAAGCCAGGAGTATTTCTCTTGAGAGGGTGCAGTCAGTATGGAGACGGGTAGGTCTGACTTACTTTTTTTTTTAGGGTATTTTAGGTTGGTTTACAATGTTGTGTTAGTTTCTACTGTACAGGGAAGTGAAGCAGAGTTCCCTGTGCTATATAGCAGGTTCTCATTAGTTATCTATTTTATACATATTAGTTAGTGTATATATGTCAATCCCAATCTCCCAGTTCATCTCCCCCACCTTTCTCCCCTTGGTGTCCATACATCTGTTCTCTACGTCTGTGTCTCTATTTCTGCCTTGCAGACAGGTTCATCTGTACCATTTTTCTAGATCCCACATATATGCGTTAATATACGATATTTGTTCTTCTCTTTCTGACCTACTTCACTGTATGGCAGTCTCTTTGGCAGCTGAGTTGACTCTGGTGAGACAAGGGGAGATCTTGTCATGGTGACTTGGATAAGGTAGTAGTGAAAGAAATTGTGAGAAGTGATAGGGATCTGGATATATTTAGAAGATAGAGTAAATGGGATTTCCTCAGGGGTATGAAAAAAGAAGAAGAACTTTCCACCTGAGTAGCTGGAAGGATGTAGTAGATATCCACTCAGATCAAAAGCTGTGTGTGGGGTGGGTTTGAGATAAAAGTTGAGGATGTATCAAATAGGCAGTTGTATGTTCAGGACCGGAGTTAGAGAGGGAAGTCTAGACTAGAGATACAAATTTGGATTTGCCAAGCTCTACATGAGTGAGCTCACAAAGGACATAAATATAGGTCGATGAGAGAGGAGGATCTAGCCGAGACCAAGGGACTGAGCCCTGAGGCAGTTCAGTTTTAGGATTTGGAGTGAAGAGGAGGAGCCAGCAAAGGAAATTGTGGGTGAAGAGGAAAACCAAGAGAGTGTGGTGTTCTGGAAGCAAAGTAAAGATAGTATATCGAGGAGGTGTGAGTAATAACCCATTGCAAATTCTACTGATAGGTCAAGCCAGATGAGGACTAATAATTGACCATTGGGTTTAGCAGTTTGGAGGTCATGGGTTGTCTTGGTGAAAGCTGACTTGGAAAAGAGGTTAATTAAGCAAAGGCTTAATTGGAATGAATGTAAGAGAATTGGAACAGTGAATTTAGACAACCCTTTCTAGGAGTTTTAATGTAAAGAGGAACAAAGAAATGGGTTAGCAAGGTGGTAGTTGGCACATGAATTGGAGGTTGAAAGTAGTTATATGAAAACAGCTAAGCTTAGTGCCCCCCTTTCGATAAATATTTGTTGTATTCCTACTGCGTGTCCAAGATTGTTCAGTGTTTTATAGATACAAAAATTAATGAGCTGTAGTTTCTCTCCTTGAGGGTATGCAAGTAGCCCGGGCTGTGTGTTCATGGAGGGCTTTGGAGAAGAAGTGCTTTCATCAAAGAGGTGATACTGCTTCTAATTCATATTTTATAGGATCTGGGGGAGAAGCAAAACTGTCCTATCTGCTCCTGACTAAAAATACTCAAATCTTTTCAAAAAAAACACTTTTGTATGTTAATTTTCTTTATCTTAGCCCACTCACTGATTTTGCTTTAACCATTCTTTGTGAACTTCTTGAAGACGCAGTAAGTGCATTTTTGAAAAACAAAAAAAGTGTGTTTTGGAAACAGGAATGAGTGTCACACACATCCTTGTCAGCACCCTCCGTATAGCCAGTCACTAGCAGAGGACAATTAAATGAATGAGGACATGTAAGTAGAATGGGAAATGTTGAAGAGAGGTAGATGAGGTCAAGGAACATAGTTGTTCATTTACTTAATTCATTTACTGCACAAGTATTTATTATTTAGGATAAACTTTGGACAAGATCATGCAAAAGCTTAACTTGCTGACTGAGTATAGGGAACAAAAAGCAAGAATGGGAAGAAAAGCAAAGGAATGAAATGGTCTGAGTGGCTTTTGAAGATAGAAGCCTAGAAAAACATGATGATACAGTAAAATGAAGTAGATGTTAAAATCACAGCATACTTGGGTTTAGATCCCACGTCTGCTAGTTACTAGTTGAGTGATCTTGAGCAAGTTAATGATTGTACTGAGTCCACAGTCTCTATTTTCGTGGTAACTCTACCACTCCAGGTTGTTATGAGAACTGTGGTGCCCAGAAGAATATTAGGTCAGAGCAGATACTCAAAAATTGTTACCTTACTTCTCTGTCTTTTTCTTTAACTGGAACTTTTTCAATTATTTCTTCCAGAATAAAAAGTTTGATAGTTGAGCTGCGGTTTGAAATAATTAAATGAATGCAAAGTTGTCATTTTCTTTCCCCTTCTTCAGGACATGAGCATTGTGAGCATAAGTGGAAAACAAAACAAAACAGAAGTAGACACGTGGCTCAGTTAAACATGCTGAACCTCAGCCATACTGCATCTCAGCAAGCAGACATGCTTCCTGGAGTGTATTTGAATAGGATAATGAATAGGATCACCCAGTACGTGTATCCACTGTCAAACCACCTCACAGTTACCCTTCACTCCCCTACCAGTCTTAATGACTTGCAGCCTCTGCTATCGCAGAAAGAAGTACGGGGGCGGGGAGGGTTGATGAATCTGACAAAAGGGAGGAGTCCAGTGGAGGAGAATGTACAATACTTGGAGTAATTGTGGGAAGCTGGCTGGCTGTCGTAGGAGACTCGGCATAAAGCTCTTTTATAGAAGGAGAGTTGGAGTAGCTAAGGATACAAGGAGGACAGTTGAGATACATCTTGCAGTGCCGGCATTCCCATCAACTCTTTACAAACTATGAGAAAATTTGAGAAACAAGTTCAGTGGCTTTAGAGTCTGAACTGAATTTTATTTAAATTATTTGCTTGCATTGAAGAAAGAGCATCTTGGGTTACCTTAGTACTAGGCTCAGTTCAAATCGAGAACTCCAGAAATTAACTTTCAGAAGCTTAATGCTCCAGAAGCATTACATTTTGGATATGGTGAGCAGCTATGAGACCTTAGAAGGAGTTCTTTGGAGTTTAAAATTGATGAACAAAGTTGGGGAGGTGTGCTCCTATAGAGAAGGACTATTTCAGAATAGGGGAGCATTTTTAAAAAGTAGTTTACTGGAAACTAGAGCTTCTGTATAGCAAATGGAGATATGATTCTTGTCTTTAAAATATCTTAATGTCTCATGAAGGTTAAACATAAAAATGTTTACATAAGTATTTTTCTCTTTCTCCCTTCCTGCTAATATTTCATATTAGTCTTATGAGGTCTAATCACTTTTTTTTTTCTTTAAAAATTACTGGGCTAAAGTGACTAGGCTTTTATAAAATAAAGAGCAGAGAAGAGTGGAAAGAAAACTTGTGTTCAAGTTAAACTTGGAGGACTTGATAGAGGGAGAGGGGTAAGTGAATCAACACTTATAATAGGAATGTTTGAAGCCCTGTTCGTGGCACCTTATACATGTTCTCATTTAGTCCTCAAAATAACCCAGTGAGGTAGTACTGTCACGCCCATTTTACATACAAACATAAAACGTGTACTCTGTATACACCTTGAAGTGTGTTTTGAATACTGTTGACGGGGTATTCATAATTGTTGGCTGTGTGTGGTTTATCCTAGTGTCCAGTTAAGCAGACATTATCCACACAAAGAATTCTGTTTCGGTGCCTGTATGGAGACCTGTCAGTTCAACTGGGCCCCCTCTCACCTACTTTAATTTTGGCAAAGATTTTTCTAAGCATTTTGACACCTTTTTATTGATACTTTTTCCTTTTGTTCTAAACCATTAATCAGACATTTGTTAGACACTTAGTATGTTCTTCCCCCTGTGCTATAAATCCGACAGAAATGAAAGGCCAGGTTTTTGCCATCAAAGAAATTTTATTCTTTTTAAGGATATAACATGCACCCATTTGAGAGGTACAGGACAGTAACAAAATGCTCTATTTTGTGGTGTAAATAAAGACTGTAGCTGTTAGAAGCAAGTGTGATCTATGTTAACTGGGATAACAGAGGGAGCTTTGAAAGGAAGGTAGAATTTGACCTTTGCTTTGAAGCTTCTCTTGGTTAAGGATGGAGAAATAGCCTAAGAATAGACAGGGATTGTGGGCCTCTTGATCACACCATACATTAAGTAGAGTAACATTTATCTGAAGTTATTTGAAAACTCTGTGATCACTCTTTGACTCAAAATATATCTTTCTTGTAACCTGTCCTGTCTCCACTGTTAGGAATGCTTGCTTCTGGGGTAAGTATTGTCTTTAGAAGGCATCGTGGAAAATGTCCGTATGTTTTGGAGGAGCAAAGAGTAGGTTTCTGACATTTAGTGTGAGGGCGCTCACCACATGATTTTCTCTGACTGGAATAAAAGGAAGGCTTAGAGATAGGATAGGATACATTGTAAGAAAATCATCAATACAAGGTGCTAGGGTACAAAGGATAAACATCGATTGCATCTGTTTTAATTTGAAATAGTTTGGTGTTGGGAGTTAAGGAGGAAATTAGCCAATCATACTATTTTACGGTCTCTAACAATAGTGGGTATTTCTTAAATATCTTTGACTTTTAAATAAACTAGCTTAACAGGCATTCAGAAGGTTTTCTTTTGGATATACATGCACCCAGTATTGTCGTTAACCTTTTAATCGAAAAATAAGCCTACCTTTTGTCAATATACACATGATTTCAGCCCCAGGTGACTAAATAATTTCCAAAACAAAAATCAGATGGAGGTTATTAATTTCAAAACATATCACTGAAATGTTCTGGCTGTGGAAATATTCAACCAAAAATCATAGTTTCAGGTGCTGTGTGCAAAATCTCTATTCCAAATCAGTATTCTCCTAGGTAGATTTCATGAAATGCAAATTCCACAGGTAATTGTGAGGTGTTATTTTAAGGGGCAGGAGGAGGATCTGTAGTTAAGTAGGTTTGGGAAACACTCGCTCAGGTAAACAGAGTTTTTTGCTTCAAGACTACCTAGAGGGACTTCCTTGGTGGCGCAGTGGTTAAGAATCCGCCTGCCAATGCAGGGGACATGAGTTCGAGTCCCTGGTCCGGGAAGATCCCACATGCCGCGGAGCAACTAAGCCCGTGTGCCACAACTACTGAGCCTGCGCTCTAGAGCCCTCAAGCCACAACTACTGAGCCTGTGTGTCTAGAGCCCGTGCTCTGCAACAAGAGAAGCCACCGCGACGAGAAGACTGCACACCTCAACAAAGAGTAGCCCTCGCTCGATGCAACTAGAGAAAGCCTGCACGCAGCAACGAAGACCCAATGCAACCCAAAATAAATAAATAAATTTAAAAAAAAGACTACTTAGAACACCTAGGATGCTGGTGTGTGTTGTGACTTCCAAGAGGGGAATCCAAGAAGCTATTGTTCTAATCTTAACCAGACCCCACGAGTAGTGTTCTGTGGGATACACTTTGGAAAATGTGGTTCTGACATGATTGGAAACTCTAAAAGCTCTCTATAGATAAGGAATTAATGCTTTTTCAAAAGGAAGTGCAATCAATCAATCAATGATAAAGAAATATATATTAAACCAACACGCTTGAGTTTTGAATTCTACGTTTGTGGAGCAGAATAAAAGTCAATATACGAGTCCTCTAGCTCTGAGATTTTACAACTATAAATTCACTGAAAAGACCATTTCTCTTGTTACTACTCTCAGTCATGTGGGTAGTCGCAGTATGAAATGTACCAGCACAAAAGTCTATCTTTGTGTGGGAGAGGTAACCTCTTCTCCTAGTAAATATAAGGTAGATCCTTCCGTTGACTTCTTTCACTATTCTTTCCAGGGGGCTATTTAAATTCCCATGGTGTTAGCTGATGACTTTTTAAAGTACCTGGACAAACTAACAAAAGATTAGGTAGCAGAGGTTAGCCTTGTATTTAATCAGTGTACAGCAGTATTCCATTCATACTGGGTCTAACCGTGTGCCAGAAATGTTAGCTGCAATTAGCCATGGGGTGTAAGTGCAGCATTAACAGCAATTTGATGAATGGTTATCCACTTTATAAACTAGTATCGGTATCTGCTCCTTGAATCTTTTGCACTAAGTAGAAAGGACATTTGTGGTCTTCCTGTGTTCAGTTGCTTTGTGAATGATCTTATTAAATTGCTCTGTATTTTGTGAGCGCCACACTAAGATAACTTAGCCTAAAACTTGGCAAAGTTATTGGATGTAAAGATTTAGAGATGTAAACAGGATTCAGATGCCTCAATGTTTGGAATTTTTGCAAAAGCAAAATCTAGGGTGAGCTTTATCATTTCTCTCGGTCATGTCCTTGTCATTTTCAAAGAGGAGGTAAAATACAGTCAAAGGGACAGTGATGTCTCAGCCCTTCATTAGGTGTCCGCTCGTGTATGTTTTGCTAGCTTTTGGCGTTACAGCCTAGGGACGGTGACTGTGATGCCGCCTGTCCTTTACCTGCTCATAAGTGTGACTTCAGCACAGGTGCCAAGCACCATCTTTGTTGCCTTTCACTGAATTACAATTTCATCCCTTATTGAGGTTGTTAATATGTTCAAAATAACCATGATTGGAACACCAAACTGTCTGTGATTTATTCTTGTTCCATCTGTACCATATAGAACTGCCTTTGACTTCAAAGAGTCATCTTAGCTCAGAACAGGTGACAGAATAGGAAGCTGTGCAGTGATTCATGAGAGTAGATGGAAGTCAATGATGAGTTCACGTGCCTGTGGTCTCCGGTAATGGCATAAATCTTTAGGGAAGTTCTTTACTGTCAGACTGCATGCCTGCCTGTGTCAAATCCCATATAGGCTAGCATATATTATGAATTGAGAAATCTGAGGGATGAACAAAAATTCCTTTTGTTGTCCACTGTAAACATGTCACATAGACTTGAGGATACAGGAGAAAAGCATAGTATTGCTCTCTGTTAACCATACAAAGCTAAATTTTGTATATTTATCAACACAAAGACCATTCACTTGTGGCTAAACACCTTTTTGGAATGAGAGGAAAAACTGTTCATTGTTTGATTGTAGGCAGATACCTATCTGGGACTTTTTAGGTCCCAGATTGAAATTTTCAAGGTCTGTTGAATCTTAAAATAATGAGGAAGGCAATGAATACATAGCAAGGCTAGAAGAGAAAGCTTACCATTGTGTCATTTAAACCAGTGGGGTTTTAACAGCACCCTCTCACCCTGGGATAATAAAGCTTCACATGTGTTTGTGCTGTTGCCTTTGCATTATATGATACAAGTTGAAGAATCTTCCTAGGGAGTTAATATTCACGAGTTGAGAAATCATTTCTTATTTCCTTTATCATTCTTTACTGCAGTTAGCCAGAGCACCAAACATAGTAATGTGTTCAGCTGACCACTACCAAACCATTAAGCAGGCCACAAACAGAGGGAGGAAAGTCTTCAATTAGAAGATAGGAATTAACTGTAACACATTGAAAATAAGACAACCCAAGGACACATGAGTCCCCTTTGATAAGAAATGAAGAAGTCACAGGTCTCATTGTCAGAGAACACCATTACCAGAGACAGGTAGAGCCATCTGGTCCAGGAGTGCATCCCTGCCCTTCTTGGTCCCGTGTCCTCTGCCACCCAGAGCCCAGGAGACTACGGGTCACCTGCAACTCCTCTGATATGCTGTGCTTTCTGATGGGGACCCTGGTGGTACAGCCCTCATCAGGCTGGGATCTGCCATCGTGAAAAGTCACCGTCATTCCTATCCCTTCACTGCTGAAGCCAAAGCGGTTCTGAGGAAATCAGAATTTCTGCAATACCCTCCCGCATGAACTCCTTTGATGAGAAAAGAGGCTTTGTTACTGCTTTCCAAAGTTGTTAAAGTCTGTTACGTTTGGCATCTCTGGATGATAATTTGTATTATATTTAGCATCTGTATCTTCAGAGAGAATTATTTCTATAATGGAAGGTAGTAGGGAGAAATAAAACTCAAAATTCATGTGGCAAGCTATCAGTGTAAATCAACTTAGGGAAAAGATTCTAAAGAAAGAAAGAAAGGTGACTCATATCTTAAAAAAAAAAAACCTTTTTTTTTAGGCGAAAAAAAGCAGAACAAGGTTGTAAAGGCTGCTGAGAAACGTCTGCATGTTTCTCCGTGTGTGGTACCGCTCATCTGCTGGCCTAGGTTTCAAACCCACCAGCACACTGCTGTTGGTCCCACTGAAGGGATGAGAAAGTGAAAGGTCACTGAGAGACTTAAAAAAATAGCAATACTCTTTATGCTTAGAGCAGTTTTACATTTACGGAAAATTTAGCAGATGAGATGGAGGGTTCCCATATACCCCCTCTCCTGCTGGAAGTTTCCCCTATTATCTTGCATTAGTGTGGTACCTTTGTTACAAATAGTGAACCAATATTGATACATTATTAAGGAAAGCCCCTGATTTACATTAGAGTTCACTCCTGGTGTGGTACGTCTGTGGTTCTGACAGATGCATCATGTCACGTATTCACCATCACGGTGTCACACAGAATAGGTCTACTGCCCTGAAAATCTCCTGTGCTCCACCCATCCCCACCCCACCCCGATGCCTCAAGTGATCCTCCTGTGGCTTTTGTGGTGCGCCCTCGGCCTGCAAGCCTCTTTGCCCTCCCGTCATGAGTTGGCTCTTGTTCATCCTTCAGTTCCCACACAAGCATCATTCCTCAGGGCGCCCCTTGCTTGCATGCTGCCCTCCACTCCCCACACCGCATCGCATCTCTGATCCGTCATCTTTCCTCCTTCCCTGTGCTTTGCCTTCCACGCAATGGTCACAGGTTTCATGTATACAGTTGGGTGAATAACTTGTCTGTGACACTGGCTTGGAGGTTCATGAATGAGTAACAGGGCAGGATGAAGAACAGAGCCATTTCAGATCCCATTCCTCAGTCCCGCTGCTGGCGCTTAGGCATGTTACCCACATTACCAATAACTCAGGACAGGAGCAATTTTAAAATCCCCCTTTAAAAAAATCTGCAACTTTAGGCTCTATTTCCTGATTCCCATATGATGTAAAATGATGAGAAAATAAAGACCACTGCACTTTCTTCTACTCTTTCCCTTACTTGTGCCTTCTGACAATTATAGCATTACTTTTACACTGAAATATGTAGAAAATTTCTGTAATTATAATATGGTTTATATGCCTTTGCTCTAAATTACACTAAAAGAAAAACACCAAAGATCATTATTCAAGAATGAGATAAGTTTTTATTTCGCTCCTGAGTTTTTCCTGTGGCTGTCTCCCAGTTATTCCTCTTTCTTGAATTACTGTTTTTAGTAATTAGTAATTACTAATAATTACTGAATTATTAGAATATTTTCTCTATTTTTTTTCCTTCAGAAGAGTCTAAGAATTTCTAAATCTTGTATCACTTCATATCTAAAATATGTATTTGTTATTTTATTTTTATGAGATTTCAATGTTGGGTCAGTAGTACTCATTAGTTCATAGCACATTATCATCTCTGGTCCAGGCAAGAATCCTCATTGGTTGACTGATCCATTGCTTCCCTTTTGTCCCTATATCATTTCCCATTACGCAAACATGTTAGTGTGTGTGTATATATGAATATATATTTTTAATTTTGTTAGTAGAAAAAGTGCCTTATTGTGTTTGCATTTATTTTAATTTACATAGATAGGTTCTGTCGTTTATCACGATTCTGTTTCCTACTATGTGTTATGTTTTCACAATGCATTGTGTTTTCTATCCATCCACATTTCTCTGTGTGCATCTAATCCATTGCTTGGTGTATATCTACAAGTGTGGCCTACCTTTCTTTCAATGATGGACACGAAGTTCAAATGTATTTTAAATTTTCTTTAAAGATCTTCTTTGTGTTTGAATGTATTTAAGCCCTTCTAATTGAATTTATGCCCTCTGATTGAATGTTCAAATGGAAATATATGTATATGAATTGTACAGGAAGTAAATGTCTGAATGAACTTGTGTTAAACACAAGGATTCATATGTATAATAATCTAGAGAATTGTTTTCCTAATAAAAGCAACCTTTTGACAAAAGACAAATCCTGCTTGCATGTTGAGACCTGGATACAGTAGAATAAGTTCTCAGAAACTTACAATATACAGCACAAAAGGCATACTTGCAATAAAAGTAAAATGACTGTACAAGGAGACCTAGATACCTCAGTTTGGTAATATGTCATATATTAAATACACTTTAAAACAATATTTTATTAAAATGAAGAATATCTTTTGGAGCTTATTCCTTCAGAGTTATTTGAATTATGAAAAATACCTTTTTTACTCTGTTACTGAATGCATACGTGTCTTGACATTTTCCCATAAGAACTTGAGGTATCTTTCTACAAAGACTGTATACCCTGAAGATAATGAATAGGGTGGGAATGGAAAAGCATTACTTTGTAGGAGAGGCATTTCCAAGTATTTTATTTAAAAGCAAAGCTTGTGGCCTTGATTGAGCATTACATTTAACTTTAACCTTCTTGTAAACTGAAAAATTGAAAACACGGTAGATTCTATCAGTTTTCATAATCAGAATAGAAGAAGCATACTCATTTCTCAGGGCAGATACTCTATTTCCTGGTAGAGGTACGCCCCACTGAGCATCTCCTAGAGCAGCTGTGGGTATGGGAAAGAGGTTAACCATTAGTAGGGTTTACATTGAATTCTCAAGGTTAGAAGCCCAGTTCTCAGATAAAAAGCAGAAATTTTACTGAGGAAGCAATGTTGTATTTACACTCAAGCAAGTGTTTGATTAAGACCCTAGAATTCTGTATCACTTAGTGCTATATCTTTAGCACATGGAATCTTGGAAGTGGCAGGTATAGGTCGGCATCCTGATTCTGCCCCTTGTTACCTGTGTGGTCCTGGCTGGACACATTTAATCTCTGCAAACTTCAATTTTCTGATATATAAAGGTAATAATTAACAATAAACTACCTTGTAAAACTGTTGCTGGGATTTAGTCAGGTGAAAGTTCCTAGGATAATTCAGTACATATTACATAAGTATGTTGTTAGGATTAAGTATGATAAACCATGTGAAGTTCCTAGGATGGTACCTGGTGCGTATGACCAGGTCTTCAGTGAGCATTAATGTGCCTTCCTTTCTCTTCCCCATCTTAATGATCATTCCTTCTCTACCTCAGGGAAAGCACAAATTGCATGTAGATACCGGAATGGAAGGTGATTGGTGTGGCCTTATTCCTGTTGGACAGCCATGCGATCAGGTTACGACAACAGGCCTAAAGTGGAACGTCAGTAAGTAAAACCCTTGCACAAAGGGAGGTTTTCTTTCTTTCTTTTTTTAAAAATGTCTCTTGATAAATAATTAGAAGTGGAATTGCTAGGTCATATGGGAACTCTATGTTTAGCCTTTCAAGGAACTGCCAGACCATTTTCCAAAGCAGCTGTACCAATTTTATATTCCTACCAGTGATGTATGAAGGTTCCAGTTTCTCCATATCCTCACCAACACTTGTTGTTGTTATTATTGTTATTCCCATCCTAGTGAGTATGAAGTGTTATCTCATTGTGGTTTTTATCTGCTTTTTCCTAATGACTAATGATGTTGAACGTATTTTCATGTGCTTATGGGCCATTCGTATATTTTCTTTGGAGTAATGTCTATTTAGATCTTTTGCATATATTTTAATTCGGTTATCTCTTTTTTTATGTTGAATTGTAAGATTCCCTTATGTATTCTGGATAAAAGTCCTTTATCAGATATATGATTTGAAAATATTTTCTGAGTCTTTGGCATATCTTTTTATTTTCTGAAACTTAATTATCTAAGTGCATTAAGTTAATCTAATTTAAATTTGATGAAGTCTAATGTCTTCTTTTATGGATCATACTTCTGGTGTCATATCTAAGCACTCTTTGCCCAGCCTTCTTCGCGATTCTGTATGCCTGAAACCTACTTTACTTTTCCAGAGAAGTAGCTATTCTTACTAAAATAGAGTTATTTTTATAATCAAACATCTGAGATTTTATAAGATTAACTGTTCTTACTAAATTTTAAAATGTTCTTCAGTACTTATGAACTGTATTCAGTACTGTACCTTGGTACTAGTCATACTAAAACTGTCTGGTTTGAAAAGAACAAAAAATGAGGTGGATCTGTTCATGAAATAAATTCCAAAAAAACCCATCAGCCATTATGAAATGAATCATCCCTAGTCTCTAAGAATAACAGTAATTTAATCAAAGGGCTTTGATTGAATGTCAAAGGGATTATTTCATGATTGACCAATACCTCTAAGGTTGTACAAAGCAAAATACGGAACCATGTCATTCTTTTATAACATGTACAACTTTGAGGTTCCTACAAGGAAATAAATATTGAAGATTAAAAAATATTTTAAAAGGCCTTTCTAAGGTTGTGAAAAGCAAAATACGGAACCATGTCATTCTTTTATAACATGTACAACTTTGAGGTTCCTACAAGGAAATAAATATTGAAGATTAAAAGATATTTTAAAAGGCCTTTCTATGAGCCATTGCTGAAACAATTAGGAAAAAAGCTAGAGATATTTTGAAGCAAATGTCTGGCAAGCTCATCCGAATTTGAAAGGACGGTGAGAACAGATCTCCTCCAGTGCATAGAAATCTGTGACAGGCTTTGAAGCGGTTAGCTGAAACTGACATGCGCTCCCATCAGAAGCTTTATTTGAAAACATTTCCAGCCTAAAACAATTGTTTTACTGTCTGGAGCTCCCATTCTTTCCAAGGACCCAGTCTAGACAATGGTGAGAGCTTCCTCCTGGATCTGGTAGTGACCTCACTTTCCAGGGCCGACGCCAAGACACGCCGGGCACTGTGCAGAGTGAACAGGAGGGTTGACCATATAGCTTCCTTTATCTTACAGGAACAGGCAAGAGTTGGAGGGTACAAGAGATTCTTCTGTGCCCTTTAGAGCATCCTCAGAGCCCCTGTGTCCCACACCAAAATGCACATCCTAATTCTTTTTTTTCTAATTTAAACTTATAAAAATGTTTTATACAATTTTTAAAGGTTATACTCCATTTACAGTTATTACGAAACATTAGCTATATCCCCCGTGTTGCGCAGTACATCCCTATTGTACACCCAGTAGTTTGCACCTCCCACTCCCCTACCCCTATATCGCCCGCCCTCCACCGGTGACCACTAGTTTGCTCTCTATATCTGCGAGTCTGCTGCTTTTTTTGTTATATCGACTAGTTGGTTGTATTTTATAATTCCACATGTAAGTGATATCATACAGTATCTGAATAATAAAATTTAGTCCAGGAAGGGGCCTTGGGCATGATGGGGCTTTTAATCTTCTTGTCTGTGATAATGTTTCAGTCCTGCCGAAATGCTCTACACTGTTACTTACCTATATATTTACAGATTGCTTCAACTTTTGAAATAGATACTTTTTTCTCCACAACTCTGTGAAAATAAGAGATAGGAACTTCACAGGGTATGAAAAGCAACAGAGTTGAGACGCAAGTGTTTCATCAATGGTATGTGGTAAAAGTGCTAATGAATGGGGTCTTCTGATAGGTAATATTGCCTCATTAAAAAGCCATAAAAATAACTGTGAAATGACACCATGTTGGCTTGGAGAGACGTGGATAGATCTTTTTCACAGAGAGGGTCGTGCTTTACTCAGTGTCATTGTGAAAGCAGAGCTCCATGTCATTTTGTCTGTCACACCTACAAAGTGGCAGGACAGGGCTGGACCCAGAGGAGGAGAAAGGAGACACAGTAACTTAGTCAGGAGTTGCTCACATCCTGGGTCAAGGAGAATAAGCAAGTCCTCGTAAGGAAATGCATCAGAATCTTCCTCAGGTGGTCTGGAGGCTGGCATTCTCCCTGTCTGTACCCACACTGAAATATGATGCCACTTTCTGATATGAATCAGAAAGTAGTCTGATTCACCTGTTTCAATTTGTGGTCTCTCCCATCACGGTCTGTGTTTAAAGCAAGTGCCTGTGGTGGTGCCACCATCCAGAAGTGTATCTTTACTAATTTTGTCGAAACTACCTCTATTATAATACTTTAATTCATAGCAATATACTGTGGACAGTCTGTGGTGTGTGTCTGGCACTGGAGTTTCTCTAGGCTGTGTACACATGGGACTAAAACAGCTGCATCACAGGCAATGGCATCCTCCTATTTACTAGACCTGCCGTACAGCTCTGAGAGTGGGAATGCCAGTGTACACTCGCCTCGGAAGTACGCGGGAGTTCCCATGCTTCACGTCCTTACCCTGTTCTCGATATTGTCAGATTTGATCATTTTTGCCAGTCTGATGAGTGTCAATGATATTTCATCGTGGTCTCTGATTGCTGGGGAGCGAAAGCATCTTTTTGTAGTTATTAGCCATGTGGGTTTCCTCTTCTGTGAATTGCTACTTTCTTTTGCCCTTTTAGCCCTTGGACTATTTGTTTCTTTCTTTCTTAGAAGCTCTTCAGACCCTAATGATCTTCCTCCTGGCTATACATTGCCTTTGCCATTTGTTTATGCCATTTTTGTACACAGAGAGGTTATTAAGTTAAAGAGGTAGTCAAATTTATCAGTCTTTTTCTTTCAGATCTGTAATTTCTGTGTCATAAATCATCTTTCTATATTCCCTGTGGTTGTAAAGATGTTCTCACAGTTTAGTTTTGAGGGGGATTTTTTTTAGGTTTCTCCTTTCACCTGAAATTGATTTTTGTGTATGATATGAGTTGGGGATCTAATTTTTTTCCTTACTGATAACCAACTGCCCTAGCATCATTTATCATCCTTTTTCCAGTGATTTGTGATACACCGTAAGTTTTCATATTCACGGGTATGTTTCTTTGATCTCTAGTCTCTTCCTTTGACTTACATTCTTCTTCCTGTACTGATACCACACTGCCTTAATTAACATAGCTTTATAATAAATATTGAAATGTGTCGAGTCTACCAACCTTGTTCTTCGAAATTTTCATGGCTATTCCTGGCTTTTCTCTCTTCTTTGTAAACGTTAGCATTAGCCTGACAAGTGTCACACACACAATTCCATTGTAATTTTTATTGGGATTACATTTAATTTACAGATTATTTTGGGGAGATCAGAACAATTGGGGAAGAGAATTCCTGCATGAAACTGAGTCTTCCCATCCATAAACATAATGTATCTCTCCATTTAATTAGTACTTTTTAATTGCTTTTGATAATTAAAAAATTTTGTCTAAAAGATTCTGTACTTCCTATATAAGATTTGTCTGTAGAAACCTTATGTTTTGTACTGCTATTGTAACTACACCTTTAAAAATTACAGGACTTCCTTGGCTGTCCAGTGGTTAAGACTCCGTGCTTCCAATGCAGGGGGTGTGGGTTCAATCCCTGGTCGGGGAACTAAGATCCCACATTCTGCATGGTGCGGCCAAAAAATAAATAAATAAATAAAAGTGATATTCTCTGAGTTCATTGGTGCTATATACACATACAATTGACTTTAGTATATTGTATTAATATATTGCTGAATACTTTCATTGTTTCTAAAAAAGTGACTTGGGTTTTCTATAGAGCCACATTTTTGTTAGTAATCAAGTTTTTCTTTCTTCTTCATCTGTAACAAATAGGATTGTGTTCAGTTATGAGTAACTGAAATAGTAGCTTTAAAAACTGCCCCCCTTTTCCCCTTCATGTAACGAAGTATAGAGTTAAGTAGTTACAGGGCAAGGTTTCTGTGGTTTCCTCAGCCTTTGCCTCAAAGCATAAGATGTCTCTGTTGCAACTCCAGCCACTGTGTTCCCCGTTCAGCATCAGGTGGGAAAAAACGGAAGAGAGGAAGTAGGGCAGCACATATTGCAGGAAAACAAGGCATCAGGGATTCCCAGCAGTTCCAGAAATCCTTCCTGCATCTAATCTTTTGCCTCAGTGGCTAGAACTATCAAATACCACCCTAGCAGCAGAGGAGTCTGGGACATGAAATTTTTTAATCTAAGGACATAGTCACCCCAAACAAAACCAAGGTCCTGTCAGTGAGGAAAGAAAGAATGAGTAGGAGTCTGCTCTTCTATCCAAAAAATGCCTTTTCTTTGTCCGCCATCTTGATGAACCGTTTAGCCACATACATAATAAAAGCTTATTTTAACTTTCTTCCAGCCATACTCTTCTGGATTTCTGTTGTTGCTGTCGATGAATCCACAATCAGACTAATTCTTATTTGTTTATAATCTGTCTTTAACTCTATCCACTCTTTAGACCTTATGTTTTTCTTTGATGTTCTACAGATTTACTACAGTATGTTTAAGTGTAACTTTTCTCTTGTTCTAGTTGGTTTTCCTTAGCTCTGATAATTGGTGTCCATTGATTATGAAAATTTTTCAGATATCCCCATTTTTCAGATAAGGGCATGGTAGTTCAAAGCCCTAGTTGGTGATTTGCCCAAATTCATATCATTAAGGGATTGATACACTCAAAATTTGAATTTAGGTCTTCAATGCTATTTTTCCTGTTTCTAACTAGTAAATGAAAGACCTTCCATATAAAATAAGTTGATGTTTTTAAAAAATCACTAAAATGAATTTGGAATAAAGAGAAAAATACAAGAGGAAGTTAACTGTAGACAGGGGAAAGAAAGCAAAGGAGATAGGAAAGAGGACAGTAATGGTAGGAAATTAAAAGTAATTTGGAAGAAAAATAAAAATCCTGAGGGACAGAACTTTTAACTTCTCTACACTTTTGCCTAAGAAAAATATTAAATGGTGTTGCCCTCTATTTGCCCAGGCCTCTGCTTTATAACACTCAAATTGAGTTTGAAATTATGCATTCATTGTTCTTCATTGTTCCTTTTTTTGTGTTTTTTCAAAGAAGTATAGATATAAATGACAGAGTGAAATAATTTTGTAGCATTGACTGAAAGAGACTCAAATCTAGCCCAAGTGAAAGAGTTTTGAAAGAAAAAAAATTCTGAGAAAACAGTTTGAAAAGATTTTTCATCTCTATGGAAATGCTTTGTAATAAGTGTGTACAGGTACCAGGATTTTCTGCAGGAGTTCTCTGTGAGGGTTTTCCCCTATCTATCTATCTATCTATTTATTTATACATCTTTATTGGAGTATAATTGCTTTACAGTGGTGTGTTAGTTTCTGCTGTATAACAAAGTGAATCAGCTATACATATACATACATCCCCATATCCCCTCCCTCTTGCGTCTGCCTCCCACCCTCCCTATCCCACCCCTCTAAGTGGTCACAAAACACTGAGCTGATCTCCCTGTGCTATGTGGCTGCTTCCCACTAGCTATCTCTTTTACATTTGGTAGTGTATATATGTCCATGCCACTCTCTCACTTCGTCCCAGCTTACCCTTCCCCCTCCCCGTGTCCTCAAGTCCATTCTCTATGTCTGTGTCTTTATTCCTGTCCTGCCCCTAGGTTCTTCAGAACCTTTTTTTTTTTTGGATTCCATATATATGCATTAGCATACGGTATTTGTTTTTCTCTTTCTGACTTACTTCACTCTGTATGGCAGACTCTAGGTCCATCCACCACTGAGGAGTTTTAAGTGCCAGCCTAACAAGGGAACAGTTCAAGCATCTATTAAAAAACAACAACTACTACAGTTACTATTAATGCAGTTTCAGTGAGAAACTCTTAATTCTCACTCCATTATGCCTCACAAGGTGATTCTAGTCAGTTGTCATGGTTCAACAATAGCTATACACACTTAAGGTATAACCTTTGTGAGCTCATGCCACTAATGTGTGAGATGTTTCATGTTTCTAAATGTCTTTATTATTATTTTAATTATTGCTTTTCTAGTCCAGTGCTTGAAAAAAAGCACTCTGAAACTGTGATGTCAACATTTTCTTCTTTGATTCAAGGACAGTATCTTTTGTGTCTTCATTCTTTTGAAAATCAGTGACCCGCTTTGAGTTGAAGAGATTGTTACAATTTTTACATAAAACACATGCTTCAAGAATCAAAGGTGATGATAATAAGGATGGCTTTTAAAAAATTAATTTTTTTTTTTTTTTGCCCCAAAGAAGATGTTAGCTAAAGTTTCCCTCCCCAAGACCATTTTCTCAAGTTTACAATTTGGTGAAATGACTGTATTTCATCATAGCCAAGATGTCATCACTTGTAAGATGCATTATTATTTTGTGTACACTGAGAAAAAAATGCTACTAATTATAATTGCAGAGATGTGGGGAAAATATATGTGTTAAAACTGATAAAATATGGTAGATCAAATAGAATAGAAATTTACGAATCAAACTATATGCATAGACATACCACTCTTAAACGTGTTGTGAAAAATTGCAAAAGCCTTTGAAATGGGCAAAAAGATACCTGCGTATCTTTCAGTGGATTGTTTGGCCTGGTCTAGAGGCCCTTGAAATGTTATATGATTCTATAGGATACCTAGCTTTTCATCGTCTTTGATTATTTTGCAATGTTGTGGAATTAGAATTTAACTGATAAAGGGCAGATCATACTGTATATGATTCCTGTTCATATAAGTCAGTTGAACTTTTGTTCTGTGAAAACTCCATGGATTGTCACCCTATATAAATGGCCAATTTTCCATCTATTAGCAAATCCATTTCAGCATTCCTTGTTGTCTAAATAGGTCTCTCCTTTGTAGTCTCCTTTGAACCAGTTTTTTACATCATAATAGCTTTCTCATTAATTAATGACTTAATTGAAATCTTTGATGTGTTCATTTTATATTTGTTTGAGTCATTATTTTACCCTTTAAAAATTAAAAAAAAATTGTAATCACCTATGATATTTAAAGGATCACAAGCTGTTGCAGTCTTTAAAAAAAAATAGTGTAAAGTGTTATTGCAAAATACCACTTCCGGTTGTATGCAGTAGGTCAGAGGGAGCTCTGGGACAAAGGTCTAATGATGTCACTTCCATATTTGTATCGCGGAAAAGGTCTCACAAAGGGCTGTACTTGAACTGTGCACTCTGTATCTATAAAGGATCATGGCCATGACTGAACCTTTTAAGCAAAAGAAATCAGACCAATATGCTCTTCTAGAAGGCAAAAGTTGATTCTAGTACTAGTAAACTAAGCTGGAAGGAAATGACATTTTTTAAGCAGTGTTATTGAAATATAATTCACATATTTTAAAATTGTTCTGTTCTTGATCACAGAAAGACAGCATCCAGTGTTTTTACCATGAACTATGATGTTAGCTGTTGGTTTTTCACAGATGTCCTTGATCAGATTGAGGAAATTCTATTCTATTCCTAGTTTGTTGAGTGGTTTTACCATGGAAGGGTTTTGGACTTTGCTTTTTTTTTTGGTCTATTGAGATGATCATGTGATTTTTTAAAAAAAAATCCTGTTGATATAATAATATATTACATTAATTGAATTTCCAATATTAAATCAAACTTAAATCCCTTGGATAAGTTCCACTTGGTCATGATGTATAATTCTTTCTCTGTGTTGCTGGATTCAGTTTCCTAGTATATTTTTGAGGATTTTTGCATCCACATTCCTAAGATACATTGTTTTGCAGAGTTTTTTTCTTGTGGTGTCTTTGACTGGTTTTATAATCAGGGTGGTACTGACATCTACTCTTAAAGTCCAGGCATTCAGGAGGGAACCTCCAGGGAAGTCAGCCAAGGCAGCAAGAGTGAAACACCAGTGAAGTAGGTCTAGCAGACAGGATGCAGATTTGGGGAGCACATAGCATAGAGGAAACTCTGGTTGCAGGAGACACCTGAAGTGTGTTCTGATCCAAAGATAGGTGGTGCCTTGTACCTTGCCCTCTTTTATTTGTGTGCTTGCTGCTAGACATGGGAGGGAGGAGAGAATGAGACCTATAGGGCCAGCTTGTATCTAATGAATAAATAACAGGGGCTGGCTGGCCCTTCTAACGAGGAAGTTTAGGTCACTGAACATTTAAACAAGCCCAACCTGCTGGGGAAGCAGTTTCATTTACAGGAAATTATATCGAATGATCTCTAAGTGTTCCTTTAAAAAGCAATTATCTCCACACACGGATAAAGACAAGGAGCCGCCTTTCTCCCTTCTGTGTTTAATTAACCATCAATGGCTTTGCATCTTCACTGCTTTATATTATTAATTTAGAAAAGTCATTAATGTGTCCATAGGTCATTTTTATTTACAAATAGAAAGTGCTAGCTATAAATTCCAATATTGATTTTTCTCCAATAATAACTTTTCACTAAGGATCTTTCAGACCTTAGGAATAATAAGTTCCCTCACAAATTTATGTAAATTTAAATGTGTGAAAGATTTATTTTTCGTAATAGCTGTACCTAGAATATTACATTTATTTATATATGTATAAATAAATTAGGATGATAATTACAGATAAATATTTTCACAAAGGTTTCTCAAGGAAGCCTTACATTTCTATTTGTAGGGCCCTGAATATTTTCAAATATTTGGTAAGATTTAAAGTGTAACAGTGCATACTGAGGTCATTGCTCTAGGCTGTATTAAGTGTTTTGTTTTTTTTTAAATTGGAGTATAGTTGATTTATAATGTTGCATTAGTTTCTGCTGTACAGCAAAGTGAGTCAGTTATACATATACATATATCCACTCTTTTTTAGATTCTCTTCCCATATAGGTCATTACAGAGTATTGAATAGAGTTCCCTGTGCTATACAGTAGGTTCTTATTAGTTATCTATTTTATATATAGTAGTGTATATATGTCAGTCCCAATCTCCCAATTTATCCCTCCCCCCCCTTCCCCCTCGGTAACCATAAGTTTGTTTTCTACACCTGTGACTCAATTTCTGTTTGGTAAATAGGTTCATTTGTACCATTTTTTTAGATTCCACGTATAAGTGATATCATATGATATTTGTCTTTGACTTCACTTGGTATGACAATCTCTAGGTCCATCCATGTCGCTGAAAATGACATTATTTAGTTCTTTTTTAATGGCTGAGTAATATTCCATTATATATATATGTACCACATCTCCTTTATCCATTCCTCTGTCGATGGACATTTAGGTTGCTTCCATGTCCTGGCTATTGTAAATAGTGCTGCAATGAACATTGGGGTGCATGTATCCTTTCGAATTATGATTTTCTTCAGATATATGCCCAGGAGTGGGATTGCTGGATCGTATGGTAGTTCTATTTTTAGTGATTTCTTATATTTTTGACTATGTTATGGAAATAACAGAGTATTAACATTCTTGATTAATGGAATATATTAAAAAAGAAACCTTTATTGTTGATACCACATCTTGATTTTTTAAGGTATCCTTGATAGTAAGTGCCAGCAAATGACAATTTCTATGATGCGTCATCCAGACTATATGAATGTTATTTCCTTTACTTAGAATCTAGGATAATTATATTGATAGTATCAGAATGTTGAAAGGCACATCATCATTCGTCTTGACCTATGATTTTCACATGAAATAATGAAAATCTAAAAGTGACTTCCACAAATCACATGGTTTGGCAGGGCCAGAGCTGGCCTGGAACACAGATGTCTCTATCCCAACACAGGGCTTTTCCCTCCTAGGCTCCTTCACTACTAGCAGTGTAGAAAACTTTGATATTTGATAATAGATTCAAATATATATAAAGATAGGTAAATGTAAAATGTGTGATGTTTGATAGGTAGATTGAAAAATATAACCATATTTGTTAAAATTTTCATGATACAAGTTTTCAGCTGTATCAGTGCCAAATTGCTGCTATAACAAGTTACCACGAACTAGAGGCCTAAAACAACAGGCTCATCGTCTGCAGTTCTGGAGGTTGAAGTCCCAAATGGGTCTTATGAGACTAAGATCCAGGTATTGACAGAGCTGCAATCCTCCTGGAGGCTAGAGTGGAGAATCCTTTTCTTACCATTTCAGCCTCCAGAGGCTGCCCACATTTCTTGACTCATGATTCCTTCCTTCACTGTCAAGGCCATCAGTGTAGCATCATCAGATCTCTCTTCCTCTGACCTCTGCTTCTATTGTCACCTCTCTTTCTCTGACTCAGACTGTGAGCCACCCTCTTTTAAGGAAGTTGTGACTACACTGGGTAATCTAGGATAATCCTAGCTCGTGCATTTTTAATTTAATCACATCTGCAAAATCCCTCCTGCCATGCAAGTAACTTATTTACAGGTTCTGAGGATTATAATGTGGACATTTTGGGGGTGCCATTATTGAGACTGTCATTTAAGTCTGTAATCTATAAGTTCAATAATTTCCTGGAATAATACATATTGAATACAGTTATTACATCACTGAATCTTTACAGTTACTCTGAAAAGTAATGTATGAAGACTGTTTACATGTCCTTGAGAAACTGAATCTCATTGTTATTCATCTTGGCCTCAGATAACGTGTGGTAAAGACTCAAGACAAAATAGACACAAAGTATTGTGTGAGCATGATTTATTTGGTGTCCACAAAGAGGGGTGAGAGTGACAGTTTCCATTCACTGTGGTTTCTGTTCTCCAAGGATTGTGGTCAGGTTTAGTACAGCGTATATTCTGATCCCTGGGAGCCATGAAGGAAGTCAGAGGGTTTGCATCTGGTCAGCTGTGAGTTTGTAATCGGGCTTTTATTAGACATATTCCTTCGTTCTATCCTTTTTTGATTCCTTCTCTTTTTTAGCCTTTGAGGCTGCATTTTAATGAGAAACTGATAGTTTCTACCAATAACAGGCAGCAATCTGATGTGTGATCAAGATGGTGAAAAACAAAAGGCAGAAAATTTGACTCTTCTTATATCGCTTTCTTAGTTACATATTATTAGAGTCTCAGGACTCTACGGGTCCTTAACAGTCGATCAGATATGTATCATTAATTTGCTGAGCACGCATACACCAGCAAACTACTGATTGACTACTTATCTGCTCTCACTTTTATTCCTGCCCCTTCCACACACACAAACATCAATGCCGCACGCATATACTTGTACTACAATATGGTACAAGTTTGGGTTTTCTTATTATATACATAGATTTGATCAGTCTGGGGTCATAGAACACAGAACTGCCGCTTTTGATAAGTTCTGAATATTAACACTGAGGAATAATCGCACAAAATGACAATCATGGGGAACTTGAGGACCCAACTTTTATGAAAAAGGCAAAGTTGGGTAAGGGGGAACTTGATAAGCAGTAGATATTATTTCTCTGGGGAGAAAAATACAAAGAGAAACAAGATTGTTTTTTTAGACTATGTTATTCTGCAGGATTTTCAAAAATTATACTGGTAAGCAAATATTACATTTCCAGACATATAAGACTAATGACATACAGCCTACAACAAATTTGTATTAAATACTGTATATTTCATTAACTCAGCTGCAATTCTATTTTCTACGTTATAGGATTTGAAGCAGATATGAATGATTTTTCTTAAGTCGTTACCCTTTTGTGAGTCTGCTGAGAGCACAAGAAACCAACAATAATTTACTGTATGCCATAATCATCCTGTTTTGTTTTTAGAAAACTCCCAACAACCTGACAACACACATTTGTTATGGTTGAGTCTAGGCATTTAAATATGAAAACAATTAACATGCATTTGTGGGGAATATGACAAATGGGAATTTGTGAGCAGACCAATTTTTCATTGACCTGCATTCAAGAACACTATTATAACTCAGGCATGCCTCCCAAGTTGTTTAAATGAGTTGATTTCCTAGTATTTATGTGGGCAGGTTGACTGATGAGAATGACTTTGGTATAAGCTCAAGAGTCGCTTTCTATTTCCCCTCCTCCAGGTTTCACTTTTGTGCTGATTCAGATGTGAGCTCTGTGCATTCAACCTTCCAGCTAATATACTGAGACAAGAAAGCAATAACTTTTGCTCATTACATGAATTGTAGAGAAAGAATCAAGGGGTTCAGATGAATAAACTTTTACTATGGGAACAGCTCACTGGGCATAATTTTCTTCTGGGTCCAAATAATCATATTGTGTGTTTTGAATATACTTTCTTCTACCTATCTTTTCTCTACACTCATTCAGGTATAACATCAACTCTTTTATGAATGCAGAGTATTATTTTCCTCATTTTATAGATGAGGAAACTGAGACCCAGAATGTTAAATGAATTGTCCAAGTTCATGTTTCCTAACTTAGTCCTCCATGCACAAAAAGTGGATCCATCACTGGTTATTTACATATCTATTTTTAAAAGCTTTCGACTTGGTGAAGTAACCTATCTCAACATCCTTTTTCTAAATGAAAATAGAATTTTCCCAGACATTGGGCAGGTTCTAAGACAAAGGAGACAGAGAATTAACACCTTGGCAATTAAACTCATGATATGAGCCCTACCTAAGACATTCCCTTCCACTCTGTGAGCCACAAATCAGAACCCATGCGGATTTGAAGAGTGTGTAATTTAAGTGTAACTTATATGCTCACCGTGATGTGTGATGTCTGGGGTGATTATAAACCAAATGTCACTCATCGTGGTTCTCAAGTATTTGTGGTAAGGACTCAAGGGGAAAAAAAAATTATGTACTTAGCATTCACAAAGGGGGATAAATGGTTAAAGCAGGATTTTTGATGAAAAGGAAAGAGCAGTGATCAAAGGGCAGGATGGTTTGGCTGCAGGAGGTTTAGACGGCAGGCAGCTTTCTCAGCTCCGAGCTGCTCCCGTGTCCTGTAGATTGCTTGGAGGCCAGATTGTGAAAAAGCTGAAAATACTTAGAGAACACTAGGCTTATATTAAAAGAAGGGCAGATCACACTGGGAAAATGCAGACTAAATTAGAAGCATCTGCATAAAGGCGCTTTGAAATATGTCTGTGGACCCCAAATAAAGTTTGTAGTGAAGAAATATTTGCATAATGTGTTTTTGTTACAGTGCAAGGGAAACTCAAGGGACAGATTACATAGAGAGAAAGTAAGTTCTCCAGATTAAGAGGTGTATTTGGGAACTAGCAAGAGAGGGTAGAGGTCTTCTTCTGGTTTTGAGATTATAAAACAGCCAAAAAAGGAAACAAATCAATGCTTTAAACCCTTTGATAAAGTAACTCTCTGGAGATGATTGTATAACATATAACTTCCCTTCTTGTCTCTGTGTTAATTTGTACCTTGAGTTTCCCTTGAAACGTAGCAAAAAACATTTACACAGCTATTTACTTCAGTTAATAATGTGGAGGAAAGAGGCAATAGGGTTCAAGCTCTGACTGTGAAACGAATGAATTATACGGCCCCAGGACGTCATGTGCGCCCTTAATCTATGCAAAGAGGGTTGCTAGATGATGTCAGAGGTTTTCTTCAGTGTGGAACTGGGGCTGCTGAAGCCACAGAGAAATAAGCGGGTCCAGATCATAAATGCCAGGAGCTTAATTTTCAAGGAGACAACTCTCTCCTCCTTAATTCCCTATGTGATGGCAATTAAGTCCCCATGAGAAGCAGCAAGAGGACCAGACTCAGGAGACTTTCATCTGGGGTTGCTGTGTCAGGGGTTGATGTGCAGCCCCTTTTCTCATAGATTTCGTGCCATGCGGTTCACTGTATGGAAGTGGCTTTGAATGTTGCAAAGGAGGACGCGTCCTGTGTCATCGTTACAGTTTATCATCTCTTGCTGAAGGTTCTGACTCTTCAGAAGTTCACAGTGAGGCTAGAAATGGGAGATGATGATGATTATTCCTCATTTACTCTGAGAAAGAATGGACGCTCTGGCTGCAGCAATACAACATTTTCTGATAATGATTTATTAGTAGTGTTGTGGTCTCCTGCTTGCCCCAGTGCCAACGTCATACTTTGGCTGCCTCTCAGTTTATTTGCAAGGTTTCACTTTGGAGAAATCACATCGGCCTTTTTCACTCATCTGTTTTCTAGACCACATTTAATTGCAAATTAACAACTTGTCTCTCAACTATTCCTAAGTCTGGCTTTTCTTTTGTGTGTGTGTGTGTGTGTGTCTGTGTGTCTGTGTCTTAAGAACGTGCTTAGAGAACATTATCAAAGCAAGAAGGCTTTCTGATTTTACCAGCTACAGTTGATAACCAATTTTTATTTTTAACCATCGAAAAAATTTATTTGCAGTATATCAGTGTTAAGTCTGCCAAGAGAGAGAAACGGGTTCTGGGCAATTTAAATCTGACATATAATTAAGAAAAATACATGTTCAAACCTGAGGTGTTTTCAGTTGACCTGAATCCCACTAGAGGCTGATATTCTACAGATAAAGTAGATAAAGTTTTATTTCCTATACCTTGCATGGTACATTACTAACTAACAGGCAAATTAAATAAAGAAGGCTCCCCTGTTCTAGAAGGATACATTACCGAGGTGGGTGGGTATCTGGCTTGTGCTTGTTGGATAAAGTGAAGAAAGGCAGAGGTGCTGGCCTCCTGTCTCATCCTGACCCACTGCTGCTGCAATTACGATGTAATTATGAGTGCTGTTCTCACCTGCCATGAGGTTTCATTCTCTTCCCTTTAGAATGTGTGACTTTGAACTAAATGATCTCAATCTTTTTCATTAAGTCTTTCTTCTTTATTCTCAATAGCAGAATTAGACTATTTTGTTCTCTCCTCCTGAATACCTGTGAAAAGCACTTGAGGCCCAACACACATGCCATTTCCCCCTTAAAACAGGTCCCCAACCCCTAGTATTCTCAGAATATGTTCTCCCTTGAATATCTTCCTCTCCCTTATCCCCCACTAAAATCTTCACTCATCTTCAAGGGCCATTTCAAATCACATCCTTCACGAAGCTTTCCTCACTAAATGTGATTTTTCTTTCTTAACTTTGAATTCCTAAAGTGTGCTGTGCACCTCTTCAGTACGTTTACCTATTAGTGTCATTCTCTGTGCAGATTTTTTATTCCTTTTATTAGAATGCATTCGCCTCAAGGATTTGGTGCTGTCATCTGTGTTTCCTCCTAGTCCTCTGGGATAGAGCCTTCCATGTTTTGTGTAATTAGCAACCTTTTTTAAATGAGCAAGTGCATTTTACCCCCATGAATTTTGTAATGGGACACAGAGTCAATTGCATTATAGTAAAAGATGCCAAAGCAAGAGTTCTATATTATAAACTTTTAAAACAATTAGAATAATGAGGGCTAAGTTCAATTTTAAGGGTGAAAATAGTTGTAAACCCTGCCAAAAGTTGATATGGTTTAAAGTGATGCCATTTAGAATATGAATGTTACCAAAGATGGCTTTTTAGTATAGTGTGTGTGTGTGTGTGTGTGTGTGTGTGTGTGTGTGTGTGTGTGAGAGAGAGAGAGAGAGAGAGGTGCCTATCTAGGGAGTGGGCAGTGCAGGAGTGAATCTGTAGAAATCTCACCATGTTGAGGATTTGGAGTGTTCAATGAATTCATTGCTCCACTAGATGCTTTTCTCTGACCCATTTGTTTACTGCTCTTAATATGAGGCAAGGTCTAAAGCATTTCATTTTTAGATTCCCCTCTTATAGATGTTGAAGATGGTGGAAAACTATAATGTGAGGGCAAGTATCATTATAAAAAGAAAAGAAAATGGAATTGGTTCTCTTATTGTGTCTTTATTCATGAAACTTCTAATATTTGCTGTGCAAAAAGAAGAAAAACAGAAAAATCCTAGTTTGGTTTATTCTACTGTGTCCTAGAGGGCACTCTTACAGTATTATATAAATGTAAAAATTGGGTTTGTTTGTTCCAATCATTTTGTATCTTTATCTACTTAACTAGATTATTAATTTCTCTAGTTTATGAGCCCTTTAAGTTTTCCTTCCCATTCTATTTAGTAACAGTTTTAACACTAGGTGTTCAAATGACTTGATAAATAACAGGAATCCTTATCAAATTGGTCCTTCTTTTTCATATCTATATTATATACATTCCTCTACTGTTATCAATGAGAAGTGGATAAGGAAGTGGTTACTTAGCCTTGGGAAATAGTTGTATTTACATGTTGGTAAGAAATAGTGGATCCTGAAATAAAATGACAGGGAAGAGTGAGCAAGGCAGGAAGAGGAAAGGATGATATAGTTTATCCAGTGAGTAGGATCATATGCAAAACAGAGTTAACATGGTTGGATTTCACTGAGGAAATATTTTGGTCACTCTTGAAAATGCAGAAAAGTAGTAGCATAGTACAGGCAGGGCCAGATTTCTGTTTTTCAAGGTGGTTAGAGAAGAGTTAAATGCATGTTGAGAGCACAATGGCAGCAGATTTATTAAGCTTTTTAAAAGAAGTTGATCAGTGATACAAGAAACCATATAGGTATGGAGTTTTGTTATCAAGGAGACCCTTACGTCCAAGGTGTAAAAAGAAGTCTATTTATGTTGAACGTCAAAAGGAGGCAAGAAACTCGAGACCCAGGAGAGGTGGCAGAAATGGGGAAATGCTGACTGAAGAGGGGAAGGGCCGCAGCAGTGGGAGGCTTTAGAGAGACTATGCTTAGCTCTACCTTCGAAACTAGAAATGAGAGATGCTGAGTTAGGTTTTAAGGTGAAGATGCTTATGGATGAAGGCACTCATTGATCACAGGTGGCACGAATCTTTATCAATAAGTCGGCCACAGCATCGGTGGATAAGGCACAGGGGTAAAGTTAGGATTTAGAAAGTGTAAAATACCTATCAACGGGAGTGTGTTAAAAAAAAAAATAATAACTTTTGAATAAACTCTAGACCACAGCAAGGACCAGCTGTTGAACATAAAGGAGTCTTCAATTCTGAACGTTTCCCTAGAAGAACTCTAGCGGGGAATAGTGGACAAAGTGGATGGGGCCACTGATTACTGGCAAGTTGCCTGGGGCAATAATTCTCAAGTGCCACATGGTCTCCATCAGTTATAAATTATGCCACAAGTAATCTGTAACTAAGTATAAGTACTCGTAATTTTGGTTGATTTTTTTAAAAATTCATTAAAGCAGATTTAAGGTCACTCTTAAAATACTGTCTCTCACTGGCAGTTCAGTGCGCTTCCTTGGACTGAAAAGTAACCTGTGGATTAGAGTCAGGGTTATGGAAACTGTATGTACCTTCACCCGCTGGTGCCTCATGACGTATGCAGCATTGTGACTGATTCACGGCTGTTAGGGCAATCACAAATTATTTAGAGTTTTGTAGTTGAAACTTTATAGTTCACTGTGTTTTCTGTTTAACTTTACCCATGAATACAATTTTAATAAAGAAGGTAGGAATAGAAGAAGAAAATGAGAGTAGTACATCAATAACCTTATTGCACTTGCCCCTAAATAGTCTAAGAATTCAGTGGGCAGTGGTTGGGAGGTTGCTTTCCTCTGTCTGTCAATGAAGCCAAACAAATTGATGACAAATTGTTACCCGGACGTGAATAGATTTATTTTGCTCTCTTCATTTCTCATTAAGAAAGTGCTTGTCCTTTGCTTGGTCTGGTCCTGACCCCCTTCTCTCTATAAACTGTCCCTAAATGATCTTATCACAGCCTATAACTTTAAATACATCTACATGCCATTGCTTCTCTGATGTATAGCTCCACCGCTTACCTCTCTGATTTTCTTCACTTGCCCTGGAATTCTGGGAACATAAGCTGCTCTAGAGCATAGAAACTTCATGTCTTTTGTTTAGAAGCTGTCCCTCCTGCAGAGAGGAGTGTCTGGTGCAGAGGTGTTGTTGAGTAAACCTTTGTCGAATGAATGTCTAAGAACCTTATCTGAGATAACGTGACCACGACAGAATGCTTGGGTTTTGCTCCACCTGTTCTTTCTGTTTTCCCCATGTCAATAAACCAACACAGACACAGTTGCACAAACCAAGAACCTTAGATGACTTCTTCCTTTCTCCCTGTCTACTCTTTCATGATCCAAGTCCAGGCCATCTTCTTCTTTTTTTTTTTTTTTTAACATATTTATTGAAATATAATTGCTTTACAGTGGTATGTTAGTTTCTGCTTTATAACAAAGTGAATCAGCTGTATATATATATATATATCCCCATATCTCCTCCCTCTTGCGTCTCCCTCCCACCGTCCCTATTCCCACCCCTCTAGGTGGACACAAAACACTGAGCTGATCTCCCTGTGCTATGCAGCTGCTTCCCACTAGCTATCTATTTTACATTTGGTAGTGTATATATGTCCATGACACTCTCTCACTTCGTTCCAGCTTACCCTTCCCCCTCCCCGTGTCCTCAAGTCCATTCTCTACGTCTGCATCTTTATTCCTGTCCTGCCCCTAGGTTCTTCATAACCATTTCTTTTTTTAGATTCCATATATATGTGTTAGCATACGGTATTTGTTTTTCTCTTTCTGACTTACTTCACTCTGTATGACAGACTCTAGGTCCATCCACCTCACTACAAATAACTCAATTTCATTTCTTTTTATGGCTGAGTAATATTCCATTGTATATATGTGCCACATCTTCTTTATCCATTCATCTGTCAGTGGACACTTAGGTTGCTTCCATGTCCTGGCTATTGTAAATATTGCTGCAATGAACATTGTGGTACATGACCCTTTCTGAATTATGGTTTTCTCCGGGTATATGCCCAGTAGTGGGATTGCTGGGTCATATGGTAGTTCTATTTTTAGTTTTTTAAGGAACCTCCATACTGTTCTCCATAGTGGCTGTATCAATTTACATTCCCACCAACAGTGCAAGAGGGTTCCCTTTTCTCCACACCCTCTCCAGCATTTATTGTTTGTAGCTTTTTTGATGATGGCCATTCTGACTGGTGTGAGGTGATATCTCATTGTAGTTTTGATTTGCATTTCTCTAATGATTAACGATGTTCAGCATCCTTTCATGTGTTTGTTGGCAATCTGTATATCTTCTTTGGAGAAATGTCTGTTTAGGTCTTCTGCCCATTTTTGGCAGGCCGTCTTCTTATCTCTCCTGGAATCTGCAATGGGCTCTCCTACTCCATCACCTTATTAAGTCATCCTTCACAAAGTGACCAGAGCAATCGTTTTAAAGCCAAAATAAAAGTACGTCTCCCAGCATTTGGAACTCTTTAATGACTTTCCTTCATATTTCAAATAAAAGCCACATTCCCGTCTGTGCTGAGGTCCTGCTCCAGGATCTGGCCTCCTCCTGCCTCTCCAGCCACTGGTACCACTCTCCCCTCACTCCCTGGCTCTAGTCACACTGCCCTTTTGGTTCCTGCCGTAGGCTCTTTGTACTTGTTTTTCTCTCTGCCCAGAATACTATTCTTCATATCTTCCTATCTTCCGATGGATCTCCCACATTGTATCACTTGAGTCTCAGCTAAGATGTTACTTCTTCTTGGAGATTGTTTCTCATAAGCCGATCTGAAATAGTACTCATGCCCGCCCCTCCCAACAAAGCACATTGCCCTGTTTTATCTTCTTCATTGCAGTCATTACTGTTCGACTCTTATTAAATTATTGATAGCTCTCTTCCCCTCAGTAAAAGTTAAGCTTCATGAGAGCAAGGACATTGCCTGTCTAGTTCTTTGCTTTATCTTGAGTACTTAGAATGGTTCCTGCACAGAGTGAGCACTGAACAACTAGTTGTAGACTAGAATGTAGACTCTCTACAGAATGGGGTCATGTGGTAGGTGCCAGAATTAAATCGGGAAAGAGGGATTAGCCTCATTAAGCCTCTGAACCTCGTGTTCCATCTGCATCATTAAGAGTGGCTACAGTTAATTCTCTTGGAAAGAATTAGGGACAGCGGCCACTAAAGTAGAGCAGGAGGCTGGGGTGGAGATGGGTACAGTGCCCTGCCTGGTCCCAGACTATTTTGGACCAAAGCATAGAGAATGTAGAAGAGGCAGCACTAGGATGGAACCAGAGACAGTATTTGAGATGAATCAGAAATGGTAGTATTTGCCAAGGGTGATCTTCTTTCTGTTTAACAGTCCATCTAGCTAAGGTGTTTGAGAGATCCCATAAAACAGAAGTCTTAAAGGAACCCTGTTTATCACTGTGATCCAATTCTGCTGTGTCCAAAATCCAGGAGTTTTCCACATCTGTGGAGTCCACCGCTGGACGCGAGGCTCTCAATCCGCAGGAAAACCAAATCTTTCATATTCTTAGGCTCATTATTGTCAGTCACTCATAGTTCAAGGCCAGTGCCCTAGAATGGGCCACTTATTGACGCTCTGAAATCCACAGCTTCCATTTTCTGAAGCCCTCCTTATTTTCTAGGCTCCTTTAAAGCAACTGTTGCCTTTTGAAGATGTATACCTCCAACCAGATGCTATCTTTCGTTTCTCTGAATCTTCAGAGCATTTGGGAGTATCTCTTTAAGGCACTCCAGCCTTGGATTGTAAGATTTGCATAATTGCCTTAGGTTCCTTCCCCTACCTGGATCAGAAATAGAGGCAGAAACCGGGTCCTAATCATTCCTATACCCTCTAAAACACAGTCCCATGCCTCAGACATGCATGAATCAGTGTGAAACTTGAAAGAAATTCTGCTGTTTACTAGGTGTGTGACCTTGTGATTTACTTCTCTAAGCCGACACTTTCTCATCTCTAAAACTGAGTTAATGATAGAGAAAATAAAAACCACATCATAGGACCTTCCAAAGAATTAAGCGAGATAGCATATACAGTGCTTGGCACAGAGTGTAATAAGTAGTGGTTTTATTATGGTGATGGATTTTATGGGTTCCCCAAATGTCAATCCCAAGAGAACCCAAGAATGGCCTATCTTAAGTGACTATCTTTGATTCTAATATTAATGACATTCTAAAATATTGACTGTCATAGGGCCAATAATAAATATAGTACCAAAAATTCAACTGTGAATATAGGCCTATATCCTTAATTAAGAAAAAAGTTAACAGAGGAAAATCACTTCTGAGTCTTATAAATAGGAAATTGGATTTCCTAATGGGTAATTTAAAATACTTTGGGAGCATAAATACACCTGGAGCACTCAAGCTATCAGTTGGTGACTCAGAACAAGGGCACAGAATTCTGAAATAAGCAACAGCAAATGGCCACTTAAGGTCTCAAAGAGCAAATTGCAGAAAATAAATTAATTCATTTAAACATGCATGAATCTCTGAAGTGGGGGAATAACCTGAAATGGTGCTGAATGATTTCCTTAGTTATGTGTGTTCTGAAGTATTAATAATGCCTTGTTTTGTGCCTTTTACCTTTGATGAGAACAGATCCCAGAATCTTTTGCCTTATTAAATTGTTTTCAAAGTAATTTAGATTATAAAACAGCAAATTCCAGTCAAAGTACAGGTTAGTTTCATTGATTTGGAAAAGTGGATAGCAAGTTTATCAAAGGATAGATGGATCCTGGAGGAAATGGAAAGTGATTATGATTAAATCGTTAGAAAAGAGCTTTGGAGAGGCTGACATAATTTTGCAGAAACTTCTTAAAAGTTTGAAACTTGCCCACCTTTCTGCTAAAATATGTGCAAAGATTTTATCAACCTGTCTGATACTGTGTGGCATGGCAATTTAAGTTCTAAGAATCAATATACTCATTTGTAGACTATAGGGTAGATTTAGTATATTTGTCAGAATTATTACTCAGTTATTTCCAGATCTCATCAGATGTTTTAATTTTCATTCCTGGAACCACAGACACGAAAATCCCAGCATTTTATGTCCTTGCATACTTAGACTTTACGGTTGTATAACTGAATAAATAAAGGAAAAGGGGCCAGAAAGAGGAGGCAGAGATGTCAGAAGCAGAAGCAGACTGTCAACTAAAGGCCTGTAATGTCCGATGACGTGTTCCATCTGATCTTTTAAAGGAGAAGGATTTAAGGAAATTACTATGTGCCCTGCACACGCTGGTTGTCAGGGTAGCTTTCTTGTATGGCAGCGGTTCGTTTTTGATGCCAAGGCAGTGAGGGAGAGCTTGGCAGCAGAGCAGGAGCTCGAACTGAGGACACCTGGCTATGGAATGGATGAAGCTTAGCAAAGGATTTGGCAGCCCTGCCTGAGAACAAAAATAATCAAAAGAATTGCCGAGAACCATAAAACCAGGAGAATAGGGATATGAAATACATCAAGCTGATTATTTGAACATGGAAAAATATTAAGCCTATTCTAAGTCTGTTAGGATGCCCATGTATTTCTGTGAGTTTCTGTTACTATAGTAATTTCTGTTTTGCCCTGGGACTATGAATAGGATAAAGTCAGATACTTTGTTATTGTTTATTTTTTAAGTTTGGAAAAACACATACTTCTTAACCCAGGGTTTAAATAATTTGTAACTTACGAATAAGTGCCTATATCTCTGTAGTTGAGTATTTCCTTTGATGCCAAAGGCTCATTATTTGTATGCTAATCTGTTCTCTTGGGAAGCTCTGATATGTTACAATTGCAAATAATCTTTGAAATCTTTTGGAGCAACTATAAAAAGAAACAGTACATTCCAGGACGATGGTACAGCATTTGCAAGGCTTTGTCATGATAGGTCAGGAGGTATTTTATGTAGCTGAAGTGTGCATAGAGGTGGTGGAAAGATGAGAGATGATGTTGGAAATTCAGGTGGGATCAGATCGTGTACTAGGAGAGGAAGTCTGGATTTATTCTGTAGGCAGTAGGGGAAGATTTTATTTTATTGAAAAAAATTTTTATTGGAGTATAGTTGATTTACAATGTTGTGTTAGTTTTGGCTGTACAGCAATGTGAATCAGCTATACATACATATATACATATACATAGATATACATATATACACACACATATATACATATATATATATATATGTATATATATATATATATATATATATATATATCTCCTCTCTTTTTTAGATTCTTTTCCCATATAGGTCATTACAGAGTATTGAGTAGAGTTCCCTGTGCTATGCAGTAGGTCCTTATTAGTTATCTAGTTTATATATAGTAGTGTGTACATGTCAATCCCAATCTCCCAATTTATCCCTTCCCCCCCACCTTTCGCCCTTGGCAACCATAAGTTTGTTTTCTACATCTATGACTCTATTTCTGTTTTGTAAATAAGTGGGAAAGAATTTAAACAGAGGAGGAAAATGATCACTTTTGTGTTTTACAACAATTCATGGAATCGTATGGCCTGGATTACAGAAAGATACAGTAAATAACTTAAAAAAAAAATCAGACCACGTATGAAACTAGAACCTTATGTTAATTATTTGAATAAACACTCAAAAGAAGCATTTGTCACTCATTCTAAAGGGATAAGATCTTTTGAGTGACTTTTTAAAAAAAAAAAGATGCCTACATTAAATATATTACAATTGACCCTTGAACAACGCAGGTTTGAGCTGCCCAGATCCACTTATATACACATATTTTTCAGTAGTGAACGCCACAGTACTATACACTCTGCGGTCGCTTGAATCCAAGGATGAGCAAGAACCACTGATGCAGAGGACCGACTATAAATCATAGGTGGATTAACCCCCAGGTTGTTCAAGGGTCAACTATACTATCTTTTTCAATAGGTACCCTTGACCTTTAAAATTCCAAATTCAACTTCATGTCTGCTTATGAAAGAGGAAATTCTCTTCTTCAGTGACAGGGTTTGTGGGATCACTTGGTTCTTTACAACAAACACAGAATTCAAAGTGTCTCTTCTCCTTGTGAAATGTGACACATGTCTGTTTCTATAATTTATTCTGCCCTGTTGTTCTGACTCAACCAGGTAACCTACTATTCATTTGTTTAAAACAAGGCGATGCAGCTTAAAGGGCCACATGTACTGCAAATGAAGTTCTTGAGACATTAGAAAATCATCACAATTACATATCCACAACCCCACACCCACTGTACTGTGTTTCACACCACGCGCTGCTGTTGATAGATGGATTATACTTGTAGGTAGAAATCAAATATTACCCACCGATAATGAATATATTTTGATATGTATTTATGTATAGGTACTAACTGTCCATTGATGCTTCTTTAAGAGCATATGTCTTATAATAAATTGAAAGGCAGAATCTTCAAGAACTTTCAAGTATGAAATACTGTTCCGTCACTTCTGTGTTTCTGGTGATTAGCTTGCTTTTTTAGTAGCTCTGTAAGATGTTTTTCTAATCAGTGCACACGAGCCATCATCAAAACTAGAATTCCTAATTCTGAGCCCAAACAGTTGGAGTCCAACCACATCAGGACCTTTAATAAGCATTGTAAGGAAAAAGCCATCAATCATTTACTCCCTCTCCCTAGCTCTGCATACATTATTGAAAAATTTTATCAAAGTTTTTGTACTAAAAAGCCTTTAAGAAATTTGAATGATGTACCTGTAAGCAGGTAGTATTATCTAATCAAAATTTCATTTGTGAGGGTGAGTCAGGTAACATTCATAACTTTAATCATGTTAACAACTCTGAAATTGGCTGATAATTATTTTAGAATTAGAGGCTCTAATTTTTACATTGGTAACGTGTTTCCAATGACCGGCCAATGTAATAACAATAACAAATTATACTCTGTCTTCTTTGAGATCCTAATGGGCAGCTGAAATGGGATATTTCCACCAGAACTGAATATCAGTTTTTTCCTGAACATCCAAAACTTGTGAAGTTTCTGAAGATTCAAGGTCAGGTTTAGCATTGTGCTAGTAGAGTCCTACCATGTTCTCAGTGGTTTTAATTCAGTTAAAGCCTGTGACCAAAAACAGTCTTATCAGTGTCATTATCACTATCAGCAAAGTATCCTAAGTACAGTACCAGGCAAAATGCTTTGTAAACCACTTGAATGCCAATATCTTAGCCATATAGCTTTATCCTTATTTATAGTAGGAATCCATCAAATTAACATAGTAATCAGAGAGGCCTCAGATGAGAAAATTCCACTGCCCTTAAATATTTCTAATAATTTTAAACCATCTAATGGTTTTAAATCTATGCAATAAGGATAAATATGTTAACACAGGATTTTAAACTTTTCTTAAACTGTAGACCCCTTTGCTCAACCAAAATTTTACCTAGAACCTTAAACCATAAAGCTAGATAAACAACTGTTTTTATTTATGTATAATACAAATGCTATCACATATAGTGATTTACCACATACAGTTTTTTTTTTAAGTTACTAAAAATCATAACATTGTGTATATATTTCTAACTTTACTGTGGCCTCTGCTTTATTTTTTCTACAAGAAATAATAGCTTATAATACCAAGTGAATACTGAGTGCTCCCTTATATGTCAGAAACTCTTTTGAGTGCTTTCTTTGAACTGTCTCATGTAATCCAACTGTCAAGTACCATTTTACAGGTGGGGAAGCTGAGGTATAGAGATAGCAACTTTGCTGCCTGGGATCACAAAGTGTTTAAGCAGTAGAGCTGGGAGTGTTCTCTGGATGACTGACTCCAGAACCCAGGTACTGACCACTCATATACCACCTCCTACCTTCCTACCTAAAATAAAAATAATCTTGCACCAGGATCTCTGAATGCACAAGGCTGCTATAGAGAGATTTTCATCAGACATACTTGAGGAGAATTTTGCAGAGGATTAGTTGCCTTATGGCTTTCTGAAAAATTAGCCCACAGGCCAGGGTTTTGGTTTTATTATTACCTCTTTGCTGCCTCTTGAACTTTTTTGAAGCAAATGCTGGTGTCAGCCTTGGCTGCACACTGGAATAACCTTGGCGGAGGGGGGATGGGTGGTATAAAATGTACTAGTGCCTGTACTTTTGTCCCCACACTTGGAGGGCCTGATTTAATTATCTCATGTGTGGCCTGGATACCCTTTGTTTTTTTTTTTCCAAGCTTCCCAGATGTTTTCTGTGCAGTCAAGGTTAAGAAGGGCTATATTTAAAGCTAAGCTGCCTTTCTGCTCTGTTCATACCGTTGCTCACATAGGGTATACATGAGATGGGTACAAGTAACAGAGTGGGATGGGTGGCTAAAATCAAGTCACTCTAAGTTAATAGGACCATTTATTAATACTGAGTCATTCATTCATTCATTTTTTTTTTTTTTTTCCCAAGGACAGTCAAGTGCTAGTAAGAAAAATCCAGCAGGGGCACGAGACAGAGAATGACAGGGGGCTACTTAAGCCAGGAGATGGGAGGTGGCCTCTGAGGAGGTGACATTTGAGCTGAGACCTGGGTCACAGAAGGATCACATCTCCTCAGGGAGAGATGGCCAGGGGCAGGGAGGTGTTCCAGGCAGAGGGAGCCCAGGGCAGAAGCCTGGAGGCAGTTCTGCCTGGTCCACTGCAGGTTCTCATCCCCTACTTTGCAGTGCAGTTGTGAGCATCAGACACAAGGTCAAGTGAATAAAGCGGCTAGCCCAGAGTAATAACCGCCATGGGTACCATTACCAAGGGCAGCCCCCTTTTCCAGGTGAGCAAACTGAGGCCCAGAGAGGATAATATGTCTCCCTGCAAACCAGAAGCTGGGGAGTAAGATTCATATGAGGCCACAGTGTTCCACCCACACCTGTGCATGCCTGGGGGCTGGAGTCTGGGGTCCAGCAAGGAGCCCCCCCCCTCCTCAG